>NC_074719.1:15031641-15359141 GCF_947242115.1 Biomphalaria glabrata
AGTCTGTAGATTAGAGGCTTTGAGAAGAGTAGAGTTTCGAAGAGGCAGATCATATGCAGAGCAGATCTTCGTTCTTAGAAATATCATAAAACAAAGTCTTGAGTACCAACAACGGCTAACGATCAGATTCATAGACTTTAAGAAAGCGTTTGATAGTGTCCGCCAAGAAACACTATGGAAAATCATTAGAGAATACGGCATCCCAGAAAAATTCGTTCAGACTCTACTGTCAGGGAGAGCTATGGCGAAAATGTTACTTTAATATTTTGGTATGATTGTTATATCCCCTTGTTGTGAATGCGAAGTGTTGCACGTGTTATGGACTTAATGATTTAGTCTTCGTTGAATGTGATTGATTTGATTTTTGATTTGAGGCACATCGGCACAATTTAGGCCATGTCGTGCCTGCAGTCCCTTAAGGACCACTCTCTCTCTAAACAACAAGGGCCAGATTCTATACAGTCATATCATTAAAATCAAGGTCTATTCACAGTTAAAATAGTAAAGGTAGTAAGAATTTAATTATTTGGTAAAAATCTAATGTAAATAGTACATGTCCACAAACTCATAAATCAGATCTTCGTAGATAGCCCCACTTCCCGAATAAAGCCCAGTACCTTCCCAGGGTCGGCATTATCAAATAGTGCTTTTAAATTAGTGGCTCTAAAAAATTTCTCCCTGACATCCTGGTATCTGGGGCAATCAACGAGGATATGTTCCACGGTGAGGCGAGAGTCACAGTACTCACAAAGTGGGGGCTCCTCTCTCTTCAGCACAAAAGAGTGCGTGATGTAGGTGTGGCCAATCCTAAGTCTGGACATGGTCGTGCTACCACGCCTTGTCAGACCCTTAGATGTGGGCCGCCACCTGACATCCGCCACAATCTGCCTGAGTTTACTGTGAGTCTCAGCCTCCCATCGGTTCTGCCACTCTCGATAGGTGGCAGAGGCAATACTTTGTCTCAGGTCCGAGCAGGGAACCTGGGTTCCTGACACAGCATGATTTAGGGCTTTCTTTGCTTCTCTGTCTGCGGCTTCGTTTCCCTCAATGCCAACATGGGAGGGGACCCAGATGAAGGTGACATCTCTACGGTCGGCTGTTATTTGGTCCAACAGCTTCAGGCTCTTATGTACCAATGGGATGTCAGTCTTCATCCGCCCCAAAGCTTGCAATGCAGATTTGGAGTCGGAGCAGATTATAAATTGCCTCCTTTCTGATGCTTTAACGGCCATAAATGCAAGCGATATTGCATGCAATTCGGCCGTAAAGATGGAGCAGCCATCGGGGAGTCTACGGGAGATTGTTTTGTTCCGAAAGGAGCACATGTGAGAGAGAGTGTGTTAGTCAGTAAGGTCTTTCTTTCGGTCCAGGAAGGTTGGATAGTCGCTTCCTGGACTGGTGTTTGTTTAGTAATATTTATTGTGCATTATTTGAGCTATATTGGATATTAAAATATCATTGTTATATTCTTGGAGATCTAGAGTTGATGTGTAACTAAGCAAGTATTAAGTAATTGTAATTGAGTATTAAAGAATTTAAGAATCAATTAATATTCGTTCGTATAAGTGAAACCCATAGAGAGCCAAGTTAAGAAACACAAGACAAGAGACAAGCAGCAGCATAGCAATATATATATAATTCAAACCCTGACACCTATAAAGTTAATCGAGTTGTTGCATTAAAGCAGAAGAAGGAACAACCGAGTGTTTTTGCATCGAGACAGGTGTGAGACAGGGGTGCATTTTATCTCCCTTCCTCTTCCTCCTAGCCATCGTCTAGCGACTACATCATGAGGAGAGCAATGAACCAGACTGCCTTTGGTATTCCATGGTATGAAAAAAAACGAATAACGGACTGGCACTACTCGGGGCTACAAATAAATGCATGCAAGAAATGATGGAAAGCCTAGATAGAGAAGCACCAAAAATTGGCCTCCGCATAAACTTAGATAAGACTAAAATTTAGGGAGTGGGATATAAGACAAAGGGTACCCAGTCAGACCTGGTGAGTCAAAGCTTGAAGAGCTGGACAAGTTCACATTCATTGACAGCATCATCACAATTGGAATGCCTACCATGATGTAGCGTGCCATGTAGGACATGCAGGGAGCATTTCCAAAGGCTGCAGCCTATCTAGATAAGCCCAGTCATTGGACTTCAGATAAAAATGCACCTTCTTAACACAATCGTCATCCCAACAGCAACATATGCATGTGAGACGTGGAAGTCATCTGCCAAAATTGAAAAAAAGACTAAATGTGGCTCAACAAAAATGGCTGAGAAGGATTTTGGAAGCCAGTTATATAGATTTGGTCTCAAACAAGGAAATCATTTGCCGAACTGGGAGTCGAATACTTCGTGAGGTTGTGACGGAGCGTAGCCTAAGGTATGCGGGGCATGTTCTCTAACAAAATAAACTACGCATACCAAGAGTTGCGATGACATGGAGGACAATACGAGGAAAGCGCAAACATGACGTCCTCGTATAACTTGGCGCCACAATTTCATAGAGGACCTCAAAGCAGTGAACACCAGATGGGAGGAGGCTTCAGACATTGCCAGCGACAAATCTTTGTGGAGACAGCTTGCAGCCCAATATCAATAAGTAACTTTTAAAATATAAATATGTAACTATGTTAACAAATTGTTTTTACTGCAAAAAAAAAAAAAAAATTGGCCGCCCCCCCCCCCCACTCGAAAGAGGTTCGACAGGAGGAACAGGATTGATGCAATTACCCCCCCACACACACACACACACACATCACCACCAAATCCGCCAACATACCAGAAGTGGAACGACATAAGATAAATAAAATATCAATAAGCAGGGCTGCCGCTACCTATTGTGCAATGTGGGCATCGCACGCAGGCGGCCGAATGTAAGGGGCGCACAATCATTACAGCAAGATTCCTTTTTTTTTTTATTTTTGGTTTAATAATTTAAAAATACTTAAATATTTTATTTAAATTAAATATTTTATTTAAATTCTAATGATTCTATTATTCTTTGAATATTGGAGAGGGAGGGGGGGGGGAAGACGATATTCGTACAATAAGAAGTTATTTTGGAAATTGGCGCACGAGTGATTCCCATGGTTTTTCTATAAGCGCCGACCCCCCATGGCCTTGAATTTTCATGGGTTGTTTGTAATATTTGTTTCAAGTCGAATAGCCCCCCCTGTAAGTAGCTCTAGCAATTAGAAAGTCAATTTTAAAACATTGTCCATTTTATTTGAAATGGCTGTTAGTTGAGAGTAGAATATTTTTGACCGATTATAGATTGCAGATATAAATCTACAATAAGTTCATTTGTGTTCTAGTTATAAATTATAATTATCTTCTTTTCGTAGTAAAAACGGATTTTTTGTGTGTAAATATTTAATATTAGAACTACTTAATATTTAATTATATATAACGGTAGTTAGGCCTATATTTCTTTTTAGTGTTTTATTTTTGAAATATTGAAAATATTGCAAGTATTCCGTATTGGATTATTATTACCAGGGGCGGACTGGGTATCAAAATCGGCCCGGGCATTACCATATAAACCGGCCCACAAATGGCATGTCATATATTTTCGGTGTGTGTGTGTGGGGGGATTTTTACCCTACTCCGCAATTTATATATATATATATATGTATATTAGTATGTGTGTGTATGTAATTAATCTTCATTACATTCTGATCTTTCATTCTTTCAAACGTTTTTTCTACCCTATAATACTTTCTTCCTATAATTAGTGGAAAGACAGTACACACCACCAAAGGGAAGTTAAAGAGTCCGAGGAACCAAGCATTATTTCCGTTATTTTAAGCTTTAAAAATGCATATTCTGAGGTATCTACAGAGCAATTAGCCTGCTACTCTTCAGCTAAAAAAATTCAAAAACCAAATCTGCTACTCACTGGAGTCTAGGGGCTGGTAGAAAATGGTAAAATGCTTTAGTTTTTGTATTGGAGGGGGAAACTCATTTGGCTTCTATTGTATTGTTTATAGTTTTTAGACTACATATATGTATAAAAAGAATGAATTGTGTAATCCTACGAAGGGAAACCACAAAACCCCCTTTGGCTACGCTCATGAAATTTGGAAACTGTAGTTTGCTTAAGTTGGATGCACTGGGGTAGTAACTAAAGTTTCCCTTTCAGACAATGTGGTCTGAGGCAAGTGATGGTTTGAAGACCCTCCCCTCAAAAAACGCGATTTGTATATGAATATACCATGACTAATTATTTAAAATATAAATCTTCTTTCATTAATTATCGAATGTGACAGCGCTATATAAATTATTGTAATAGTTTTCATCATTAATGACTTCATACTAAACATAAGTTTGCCATTAATTATAATAGTATAAAAATTAATTTAGATCTAGATTTATTTTTTAATAAAATATTTTTTTTGTAAGCCTTAAGTGTAGTATTTTTAGATCCATGTTATTAAAAAAAAAAAAGAAAACTTATTTTTTATTTTCCAATCGCAGAAAGTAGAGCTTTATACCCATATTGAGCTGTGAATAAGTTGGGTGGTTTGCAATTTCGCGGCTGTGTGTATGTGTTAAAGTTAATTTCTATTAAGTATTGTTAAAGAGCTGATTGTCGCGCCTATCTTTTTTTAGCGGCCCCCAAAAAATGGAAAGAGGCGCTATAAGTTTTGTGTGAAATGTCTGTCCGTCCGTCCCGTTTAGATCTCGTAAACTAGAAACGATATTGAAAATCCGGCATCACAATATTTTAGATCATTCAAAGTTCTGATGCAAAGCTACTTTTTTTCTGAAAGCGAAAAATTTAATTTTTAAAATCAGTTATGCAAGCAGTTTTTTAAAGAGAAAAAGCTAATTAGTATGCATTATAATTTAAACCTAATTTAAAACGAATAGTAATCTTGCAAACTTCATTTTCCTAATTTTTTATATGGCGTGACGAATTTCAATTTTTTTTTTTAAATATTTTTGTTTAATGATTCGAATAAGAGATTGAGCCTTTTCAAAAAAATTACATCAATGATAAGACTTCAGTGCCCATGAGAGGCGCGGTAGCTCAGCGGTAAAGCGCTTGGCTTCCGAACCGGAGGTCCCGGGTTCGAATCCTGGTGAAGACTGGGATTTTCAACTTCGGAATCCTTGGGCGCCTCTGAGTCCACCCAGCTCTAATGGGTACCTGACATTAGTTAGGGAAAAGTAAAGGCGGTTGGTCGTTGTGCTGGCTACATGACACCCTCGTTAACCGTAGGCCACAAAAACAGATGAACTTTACATCATCTGCCCTATATACCACAAGGTCTGAAAGGGGAACTAGTTAGGCCAGGTTCACATCTAAAGTTGCATTCACTTGCACCTATCCTTTGATCTGCTGGACCGTTGGGGCACTACACAAGATCTGTCAACCTTCTTTCTCCATTCTTATTTTTCATTTGTCTTCGATATAATTTCATTCGGATGTTCTTTCTGAAAATATTGAAGCCTGCCTGGGTGGACCACTTCGGGGGCCTATTTTGAGTTGGTGTTTCCACACAAACTGTTTTTGTAACCTTTTTTTTTATTTTTTTTTTGTTGCGTTATATCAATGTTTTCTATCTTAACTTCTCTCATCCCTCTTTTTGGTTGAATTTCATTGGAACCATTAAAAGACGGGGGAGGGAAGAAGCAAAAAAATGGGAGTGCCATCAAAGGCCTATGCCGACCAGCAAAATGATTAGGCCAAACACAACCTCGAAGACAATCAAAACAGTCCATGCCGCTCGTGCATAACAGAAAGTACGGTCTAACGTTTTGCAAATGATAATAGGTACAGTGTATAGTGTATTTTTTGTGTGGATACTCTTGTTGAATTTCAAACAAAATTAATTTTACTAAGAATAAAAAAAAAAAAAAAAAACATGAAAACGTGTTCTGGTCTTTGTGTCTTGCTGCTGTCACTTTTTTTTAAGTTGTCTGCATTGAATTTTTTTTTTCTTTGGTCGCTACCAGACCGGCCCATTTGGTACCGGCCCACCGGGCATTTGCTCGTTTGCCCATATAGCCAGTCCGCCCCTGATTATTACTATTATTCTTTTTTGCATTATTGATCATCAGTATTTTTAATGCAGCGTTTCTCAAACTTTGCCCCCCCCCCAAACTTTCTGACAAAAAGGGGTGTTATACAGTGTGTGTGTGTTGCCTAGGCGGTGGTATGAAGAGGTTAATCGATTGATTGGTGTTTATGCATTGAGGATGATGAAATTAGCGTAATGCAAATGTGAAACGGCAGACAATCTTGAGACATGAAAGAGTAAAGACGTTGTTTTGTGGTGAGCTAGATTTCGTTTAAATATCAGTATATTTCATTAATATTAGATAATATGTTCACAAAAAAAGTTTGTTCAAGTTATTTAAAGTTTATTTAGTAAAAATATGAAACGCCTTATCATTGGTTCAGTTCTTCTAGCTGTTTGTAACGATAAGCCAACAAACAACAAGGAGAGGGGGCGTCGAAAAAAAAATATTTCAGTGGTGGATGTTTAAAAATTAAAATTAAAAAAAGTAAAGTTCCCCTTCCAGACCTTGTGGACTATAGGGCAGATGATTAAAGGTCATCTCTTTCTTTGGCATACGGTTAACGAGGGTGTCGTGGCCAGCACAACGACCAACCTCCTTTACTTTCCGCAACTAATGTCAGGTACCCTTTAGAGCTGGGTGAACTCAAAGGCACCAAAAGATCCCGAAATAAAAAATCTCAGTCTTCACCAGGATTCAAATCCGGGACCTCCGGTTCAGAAGCCAAGCGCTTTATCGCTCAGCTGCCAAGCCTCATATATTCTAATAATACCTTGTTAAATGTAGACTGCTTTTTGCAACACTATGGGTCAAAACGTTTGAAGAAAACATTTTAAAACGTCTCCGCTGGTGGGATTTCTCTAGATTTTTTTTTGTCTCAGAATAGTCAAATTTATTCTGTTTATTGCACTTTATTATAGTGACGACTTTTATGTGAAAAAAAACGTCCGCGACAGAGACGTCTTACTAAACACGAAGAATATTTTTAAAAAAGATCACGCCCATTACAGACGTATGTGCGCAATATGTAGGCCTACCTAGAATCTCCCTTGCATATTACTACTGGCCAGGGATGCCTCTTTATTATTAGGTTTAAAATGGTAATTGAGTTTTTCTTTTTTATTATAATGAATAGTGCGTTCTAAAAGAAAAAACATAAATATTAGCCTTTTTTTTTTAAATTATCTCTTCTTACTAAGAGAAAAAAGGCCAGAACATGCATAGCGCCGAGTCCCGGTTCGGAATCAAACCCCTTGCCAACTTTAGCGAAAACCTGCCGCATCTTCAATTCTGTCTCCATGAAGAAATTTTTACAACGCTTAAAATTAATGTAGGCAACACTATTTCGGACAAAAAAACTGACTATGAATCAATTATTTATATCCCTGTGAAACTGACTCCTTTTAGTAAAATTTTATTACCTAAATTTGGATTCTATACTTAGTGTTAAAAAATATAAATTAAAAAAATAAAACCTAAATATTGTGTTTTAGTTAACACTAAGTTTCTTTTCTTTTTCATTCTTTAAAAAAATTAAAAAAATAAAATTGAAAACAAAACAACTTAGCATGGGGATACGACAATGATATTATATATGAAAGAAAAAGTAATCGTCTACAAAAATAGATTTAAATTAAATTAAAGAGCGCTTTAGGTATAGTGTCCAGCTCAGTCTTAATGAATTTTTTTTCTATATAAAAGGAAGGGGGCGGCATATTTTTATTTCGCACGCAGGTGGCCACAACCCTTTCGGCGGCCCTGTCAATAAGTAGCTTTTTTTCATATAGATGTGTAACTATTTTGGTTAACAGACTCTGATTTCTAGAAGCAAAATTGACTGCTCTCACTCCCACCCAAAAGTTAAGGGACCAGGGGCAGGTTTGATCCACCACCACACCAAGTCGGTTATCATACTAGAGATGGGGAAGGCGACATTATTCAAAAATAGATTGAAATATAATAACTTGTATATATTGTTAACATAAGTATACAAATTGTGTGATTTCTCTACTAAAATTCGTCGTCCGAGTGGGGATGATCGCCCCAAACGTGCCTTCCCACTTGGATCTGCCAGTGCTGTATCGGGAGATCACGTGACTGCATCGGAATATCGACAAAATAACGATGGAATCCCTATTTTGATGCAAGTAATGATGCTAGACATATTATTGAAAATGTGAGACGATGAAGACTGTTTCATGTATTCGTTAGATATTTTGTTGATTTGTTCCAACTTAATCCGTCAAGAGAAAGCGTGTAATCAATTGGTATAAGCTCTTTAATTACTAAATGCAATATAGTAAAATATGTTGTTGTTTTTTTATATCAATCTTGCTTGCTCGCTGATGGCATATACTGCGTTTGTGATCATTTCAAAAAATAGTTTGTAAACTTTTAAATCCACACAATTTGTAAGCATTTATAGTTCCTCCTTGTACATCTCATAAAGGTTGCACACAAAAAATGTAATAATCATTGAATATGAAACAAAATCGATATTCTACTTACAAATCCAGTCATAAACACAGATGTACATTCCATCATTTAAAGCTGTTTTGATCTCTGGCAATTCATCGGCGCAAGCATAGTTAGGCACCATTGTTGTTTGTGCTTTCTGAAGTGTGTTTGGTCTTGTTCCTGTATCACGGTTGGTTAGACCCCAGCCACTCATCATGCAGCGCTTGCCATAATATTGCTCAACATTCTCTGCGAATCTGGCAGGCTAATATTTAAAAAGAAATATTTGTAGTACAACCAGATACAACTGTATATAAATGCAGGGCTTTGTCAAGTTCAAAATTAGTAATGCTGATAAGTATTTGTCTACACTTTTTGATGATGACAATACTAAGGCCATATTGAGATGATTGTCCACCCTCATGGTTTATAGAATGTTATTAGCTTGATACCCATACGAATATTATTTGATATATTTAAAATATTTTGGATAGGAATGGTTTGGGCTTTGGAGTTGCAGTGTTACCTGAACGCACTGATAACTCAAACCCACTAAAGCCTCTGCTTCCACCCCTATTCCTAATACAGCACTGTGATGTCATAACCTGTATGGTCAAATCTCATTCAGTGACTTGACCTACGCCCACTCAGTTTTCTTAAGAGAATTCAAATATTTATAAATAAAGACAGTGTGTGTACAAGTTGTACAAGTTAATCAGGCGAAACTAAAGGTATAGAAAAAAAAATGAGACAAAGGATAACTCTCGACCAAATGACTTCTAAGAGGATTACTTTTTAGCAAAAAATATTAAAATAATTATTTTTGTTTAAAATCTAAATGAGCAAAATTTTGTGTCCAATTAGAGAAAATTGAAACAATTCATAAATAAATTTACGTAAAGAAATGATAAGTCACATGAGTTAATGAACATTAATAGAACACATACAATAAAATGATGCTATAGGACTTAATCTTAATAACAGAAGTACCTTGTAGGCAAAATAGAATGGACAAACACAAATTAACAAAACACTCATCCAAAAAATAACATATTTATCATTCTTTTAGAAGGAAATATATAAATATATTGTAATAACTTAAGTGAGGCAACCAACGAGGACATAGACGTTTATTTACATAGAGACATGACAAACACAAAGGGCATCTGCCTTGAGCACAGCATCTCCATATTGGCCCTCTACTTGGGCGGAAATCGTTAGTCTCTTCATGTCAACATCCTGTTCTAGTCTGGTTACTAGAAGTGCGCATCTCTGCACTAGCCTGGACGGTGGTGCGCATGGCAAAGTCATAACAATATATATATATATATATATATATATATATATATATATATATATATATATATATATATATGTATATATATATATATATATATATTTATACTCATGGGCGTAGCCAGGGAGGGGGGGTTGGGGGTCCAAGGCGGGAATCTACAATTTTTACACTAACTCTAGGAAGAGCCTATTCTAGGGCACAATAAACGTCTTCCGAAAGAATGAAGGGTCAGAATGGAATAAAGATGATGTACACACACACAAATAAATAAAAAAAAATTTTCGCTGGGGGGGGGGGCCTCGGGGGGCTCGGAGGAGAAAAAAATACCCCCACCCCCAAAAAAAAAAAAAAATCCTGGCTTCGCCCATGTATATACTAGCCAGATATTACCAGCTGCCCGCGGGTCTTAACTTGCGTATTGCTGCTAGAGTGCATTAGAAACAAGTAAAGAAAGACAAGAATAATGTTGTAAGTAAAGGGAATGCATGAATTCGTGACTACAAAGATTTTATGAGTGGAGTTAAAAATAGCTGTGAGTCTCGGAGTCTCAAGATTTGTAGCAAGAAGAGTGGCCAGGGCGATCGAACCAACAAAAAACTGAGAGAAGAAGCAGGCCTATCTACAACTGACCTAACCCACCCATGCCACATATGCGGTGGCTTTTTAATGCGAGGATTGGACTTTACAGTCATCTTCAAGTCCATTGGAAATTAGAAATGTGCTCATTTTCGACCACGAAGGAGGAGCTATATGTACATATTTAGACGACTGCGATAACAAGAATAACATTTTTTACCTTTTACCTATCCCTTATTCTGTTGGACCGTTGGGGCACCAAGCAAGACATGTCGACCGTCTTTCTCCATTCCTCCCTGTCTTTTGCCTTGTTTAAAGCCTCTTTCAATTCTTTTTTGTTGTCCTCCCATCGCTTTCTCTGTCTGCCTCTTCTTATATATATATATATATATATATATATATATATATATATATATATATATATATATATATATATATATATATATATATATTGTATCTAAAGCAATACGCGACAAAAACATCCACGACGCAAAAACTTCATGCTTCGGTGTGTCTATTAACACTAGTTTTCCCTTGAATACATACACAAATGTTTTACACACATATGGTGGTTTAGGTAAAATACTGTTATGAAATTATCTAATTGGATTGAAAAATTAACAAAAAAATCAGGATCAAAACTCACCTGCACATTCTTATTAAGTCTAGCTGGTGTTGCCAGTGTTAATACAGCAAGATCATATGGGTTATATCTTATCAGCCTATTTTCATAATTTTCGTGAATGTTGATTTTAGAGACAGAGAGAGTTTGTTCATACTCGTTGGGTGGACCATATATATTTAACATTCCGACAGATACGCGAGCGTTTTCAGCCATCTTTTCTACCACGCAATGTGCAGCAGTAAGAACCTAGAAGCCAAATAAGGCAGATATAAATTAGTTAAATGAATAATAATAATAAAAGATCTTCCGTTTGTTTCAACAAGATTAGAAATTTAATTATTTCTTTCGGAAATAGCGGAAGTTTTCAAAATTATCTGTTGAGGGGTTTTATCTTCTTATCTTATATAATACAGACGTTACTTCAAAAAAGAAGATGATTACGTCCTACGCGTCATGCATTTAGTCATGCATATTAACCAATGACTTAAATTCTGCCAAGTCATTGGTTTTCTGGCTAGCTCAGGCAACCCATTCCATGCTCTAATAGCACTAGGGAAGAAAGAGTATTTGTACAAATTTTTCCTAGCATATGGGACGAGGAATGTGCCTTTATCTTTGTGTCTTTCAGAGTATTTTATTAAATTTTGTTTTTGTATTTGAAGAATATGGTTCAGTGTTTTATGTATAATTGCTACTTTACTTTTGAGTCTTCTGTCCTGAAGGCTTTCTAAATTTAGTGATTTTACTAAAGGTGTTACTCTAGTCAAATGTGAATATTCGTTTGTTATGAATCTCACTGCTCTATTTTGTGTCTGTTCTAGTTTTTTAATGTTTTCTTGAATTGAGGGGTCCCAAACAGAGGATGCATATTCTATTATTGGCCTAACCAAGGTTAAATAACATTTTAGTTTTATGTTGATTTATAGAAATTTCTTTTAATAAACCTTAATGCTTTGTTTGATTTTTTGATAGTTTCATCAATATGGGGATTCCATGACAGTTTTTCATTTATTATAACACCTTGGTATTTTGCATTTTTAGTCTGTTACTGGTTTACCATGAATAAGATAAGTGGAATTAATTTGTTTTAGTTTTTTTTTGTTACTCTTAACAACTGACATTTTTCTGGGTGGAAAGACATGCTCCAATTGGATTCCCATTTGTAATTCATCTAATTCTCTTTGTAAAACTTCTGTATCTTGTGTTGTTTTTATTGTTCTATATATTATGCAATAGTCTGCAAATAATCTGACTTTTGTTCCTGAAGTAATGCAGTTTGGTAAATCATTTATGTAAATTAAAAATAGTAGTGGACCCAAGACTGTTCCTTGAGGTACACCTGAGTCTACTGTTACTTTTTAAAATTTAAACCCCCATTTAGTTACTGTCATAGAATTTGGTGACTGTAGTTTGCTTTAAAATAATATTGAAGAGAGAGATTTTCAACTCAAAACGCTCTGTGGGGGAATTTTAAACTCAAAACTATCTGAAGATTTTAAATTTTAAAAAAAGGCATCTGGAGGAGGGGGATTTAAGCTCAAAACCCCTCATTAGCTTAGCTACGCTCAAAGAATTTTAGTGTGTAATTTGCTTTTTTTATATTGAAGAGGTATTTTTTAGCATCAAAACCCTCTGAAGGGGGATTTTAACTCAAACCCCCTTTGGCTACGCTCATAGCATTTTGAGTGCGTAATTTGCTTTTTTTTTTAATATTGAAGAGGTATTTTTTAGCTTCAAACCCCGCTGGCAAGGGGTTTTAAACTCAAAACCCCTTTGGCCACGCTCATATATTTTTTATTGTGTGTAATTTGCTTTTTTTATATTGAAGAGGTACTTTTTAGCTTCGAACCCCAACTGGAGAGGGTGGGGGTTAAACTCAAAACCCTTTTGTCTACGCTCATAGAATTTTCAGTGTGTAATTTGCTTTTTTTATATTGAGAGGGGGTTTATCGTAATTTTTGGTGGCGGTTTTAAAGTCAAAATCTTCCTTAGCTTTTTTCTTGGAATTTGGGGATTGTCGTTTGCATTTTTTTTTAGTTTTGTTTATAGAAAAGGGGGATTTAACTGCAAAACCCCTGGTAGGGGGTTTTAAACTCAAAACCTATGTAGGGGGTTTTAAACTCAAAACCCCAGTAGGGGGTTTTAAACTCAAAACCCCTGGTAAGGGGTTTTAAACTCAAAACCCCTGGTAAGGGGTTTTAAACTCAAAACCCCCTGGTAGAGGGATTTTTATCTCAAAACCTCCTCGGCTGTGCTGTGGTAAGTGATGATTTAGTATTAAAATCTCACCGAAATAAACAAAATGAAAGCAAAAAATCAGTCACTGAATTTTGTTCCCCCCCCCCTGCGGGGGGCGGATTTCATTTTGGGGGGGGGGGTTGAACCCCAAACCCCCCCCCCCCCGGCTACGTCCATGGTATATATATATATACAAATATATATATGTGTGTGTGTGTGTGTCTATGATCTAAACCAACAACAATAAGTTTGTGCGATTAGAAATATTTTAAATGTTTACCAATTGTTTTTGTTTAGCGCTATTTCATGCTTTTAGCTTTCTCAATACGATATGATCTTATCACCTAAATGGAGTAGTTGGGAAAATGGGATGGGGGAGAAAGAAATGGAGATCTAAGTGAAGGTTACCGTAATCGCTTTTTTTTGAAAGCATTAATAAAAAAGAGGACCGACCTTAATTCAAACTCATGGCTCAAGCCTCGCGAATTGTAGATATGTGTTTTATATAGGTTACACCACTCGGTTTTTGGGAGTAACATCCATTGTAACTGTTGTTGTCAACCAAGATGGCGTAAGATTAAACAGCTGATTTGGTGTCTTATTGTTTATACATAGAGTTTTGTTATTATTTGTTCACGTTAATCAACATGGTGGTAGCGGTAACAAGAGTTATAGTTAGTATATCTCAGTGATATAAATCTTGACTAGTTTAAAAAAATATATAGATCTAAAGTGTAGATATAAAGTCTAGAGAGACTCGTGGTTATTCTGTTATAATTACGGTATTCTAGATCTAGTTAATTGTAGTCTAGATATTAGATATTGTTAGTAAAGTTTACATTGAAGATGTCAGAAGGTCAACTTAAATCACCAACAGAATTAAACGTGGTAGATGGCAATGTAAGTGGACATTTTCGTCAATGGAAAAGACAAGTTGAACTGTTACTATTGGCAATAGGAGCAGAAGAGAAACCTAAAAGTAGACAAAAATCAATAATACTACATTGTGCTGGACCTCAGGCCCGAGAGAATTATGAGCAATGACAATATGATGAAAATGAAGATGTGAATGACCCACAAATATTACTAGAGAAATTACATGAATATTGCAACCCTAGAAAAAATGAAAAACTTGAAACTTTTAGATTTCGGAGCATAGAAAAGGTGTCGTCATGTGATTTGTTCATTATGAAAGCAGAAATAGAGACATTAGTAAAAAGAAAAATATTAATTCCTGTAAATGAACCAACAGATTGGGTCAGCCAGATGGCCGTGGTTCAAAAGCTAAATGGGGATTTCAGGATCTGCATTGACCCAAGACATCTAAACACTGCTTTAAAAAGAGAACATTTTAAGTTACCAACTTTGGAAGCTGTAATGCCACAGTTCCTAAATGCTAAAACATTTTTTAAATTAGACGTAAAGGAGGCTTACTGTCATGTACTTCTTGATGAAAAGTCTAGTCTCCTAACAACCATGATCACACCATATGGGCGCTACAGATGGTCAAGACTCCCTTTTGGACTAAGTGTAAAGTGGAGAAATATTCCAGAAGAAGTTAACAGAAGCCTAGTTAGGACTAGAAGGATGCATTAATGTGGCTGATGAAATCGTGATTGTGGGATGTGTTCAGTCCAAAGAAGAAGCAGAAAACTCAAGAGACTAAGAAAGAGATGCAAAGAGAAATGCATTAAATTCAATGAAACAAAAAAAAGTAGAGAAACAAGACCAGAAAAGTTTCATGGGACACTGCATTAGTGCGCAAGGCATAAAGCCTGACATAAAAAAGATCAAAACTATTCTGGAAATGAAGAAACCAGAAAAAAACAGGAACCAAGAAAATTATGTGGAATGGTGCAGTATTTGTCAAAATTTTTGAACAATGTAGCCGAAGTGTCTCAACCATTGAGAGAACAAGCAAAGAAAGATTGCAATTTTAGATGAAAAAAGTGAATGAGCATTCAACAAGATAAAGACAATGATTACCAATGCTCCAGTCCTTATATTCTACAATCCCGACAAGAAACTTGAAATACAAGTAGACAGTAGTCAACATGGAATTGGAGCTGTACTAATGCAAGAAGGATAATCAATAGAATTTGCATCTAGAGCAATAACACTAACTGAAAAACGGTGGGCTCAGATTGAAAAGGAACTACTTGCAGTACTTTTTGGGCTAAAAAGATTTAATTAATATACATTTGGAAGACATGGCATAATCATAAATGATCATAAGCCACTTGCAAACATCTTAAGGAAGCCTCTAAACCAGGCTCCAAGAAGATTACAAAACTTGAAGTTAAGGAGCAATCGTTATGATTTCTCATTTCAGTGGGTAAAAGGAAACAGTTTACACATTGCTGACACATTATTACGACTGTGCAATCAAGAGGAGAAGCAAGATGAAGTTTTTAACATATGCCAGACACATGTTGTGGACATTCCGGATCCGTTATTAGAAAGAATGATACAAGAAACAGACTTAGATAATAATAATAATAATAATAATAATAATAATAATTATTGCTCATAACTGTGGCTGCAGACCTGCCACATCACCAGAAAATTCCTCAGTGGAAACTGTTAAAGGGACTACGATGAATTTTGTTTCTCTTTAGCGAAACTCGACCCTGGCAGCGAAAGAGAATGACTACTCGTTCATTTCTAACATAATAATAATAATCTTTATTGTCCGTATGGAAATTTGTCTTACAATTTGTGCATTACACCAAACAAAAAACATTATAACTATAAGAAACCAAAGTGTACATTCACACCAGACTCACTCATAATTTACATGTGACAAAGTTTATACCAGATTTTTCTTATTTAATGATTTGATTGCCAGGGCAACAAAAGAGTGTTTGTGTCTGTTTGTCTTTGCTATCGGTGTCGTGTATCTCTTTTGTGATGGTAAAATCACAAAATCCTTACATCAAGGGTGATTCTTTATTTCGAGGATCTTGTTAGCAAATTTAGACAACACGATAAAACCTTTCAGTATGCGTCAAGAAATGAAGAAAAACCTACACATAGCACACATTGCATATGATGGAATGATGAGGAGGGCCCGACAGACAATGTTTAAAAACAGATGGCAGAGACATGCACTGCTTGTCAAGAAAGAAAACCTTTGAACCAGAGAGAAACACTTATACAATATGATGAAGGAAATGTTCCAAGGGAAAAAGTTAGAGCTGACCTGATGGGAGTGGATGGAAGACAGTACCTAATAACTGTTGATTATTACTCTAATTTTATTGAGTATGATTATCTGTCAACAACAACATCAAAAGATGTGATTAGAAAATTGAAAGGACCATTTGCTCGTTTTGGTGTGCCAAAAATGTTAGTAACAGATGACGGTCCGTAATTTACTTCAAATGAGTTTTTGAGATTCACAAGGCGATGGAGGAGGCACGGTGGCTGAATGGTAAAGCGCTTGGCTACCGAACCGGGTTCCGGAGTTCGAATCCTGATGAAGACTGGGATTTTTAACTTAAGGATCTTCGGGCGCCTCTGAGTCCACCCAGCTCTAATGGGTATCTAACGTTAGTTGGGGAAAAGTAAAGGCGGTTGGTCATTGTGCTGGCCACATGACACCCTCGTAAACCGTAGGCCACAGAAACAGATGACCATTACATCATCTGCCCTATAGACCACAAGGTCTGAAAGGGGAACTTTGCTTTACTTTACTACAAGCCGATGGAACATCACTCACATCAGATCAGATCCTGGTTATCCGAGAACAAATGGGAAGGCTGAAGCTGCCGTAATGATAATGAAGAACTTAATATTGAAAACTAAAAGTAATGGTGATGATCCATTTGAAGCTTTACTAGAACTCAGAAACAAACCTCGGC
Source organism: Biomphalaria glabrata (assembly GCF_947242115.1). Taxonomy (NCBI): domain Eukaryota; kingdom Metazoa; phylum Mollusca; class Gastropoda; family Planorbidae; genus Biomphalaria; species Biomphalaria glabrata. The sequence goes on from NC_074719.1 coordinate 15,048,730, forward strand.
AATGTACTGGATTTAGCCCAGTTGAAATGTGCCTCAAAAGAAGTCCTCGGACATTGATTCCCAGCACTTCAAAGTGTTTAAGTGAACATGTTGTAGCTGAGAAGAAAGAGAATTACAAACGACAAGTAAAAAGACAATATGATAAGCAAGCTCGGGATTTACCAAAACTCCATCTAGGGCAAACTATTTATTACCAAAACCCAGGTCAAACAGGATGGTATCCTGGAATAATCACGGAAAAACTATCTCGAAGATCTTACAAGATCAAGGGAGATAATGGAGGATACTACATACGCAGCATATTTCATATTAGGCCAAGGAAAACTATTTTGAAAGACACTGATGTATATGATGGGAATGTCTTGGATGATGATTCAGATGATAATGAAAGGCCAGATTTTTCTGATAACTGTTCTCAACATGCAGCAGTCTGAAGTAGTTTCTCATGTACCAGACAATAATTGTAATAGTAATAGCCAAGCAAGAACTAGCACTCGAGAAACAAAAAGACCTTTGTGGCACAGGGATTATGATATGTACAAAGAATTTGTATGACAATAGTAATATGCATATTGATATATTTATTCTGTATGTGTCACACTCTCAATTGAAATTTATTTTTATTTTTTTAGTTGTTACAATATTTATCAAATAAGATGTGCAATTAATTTTGTTATTTTAATTGCAAATATTTCTTATATATGTTTTGTTGGCTATATAAAAGGAAGGATGTTGATGTGTGTTTTATATAGGTTGCATCACTCGGTGTTTGGGAGTAACATCCCTTGTAACTGTTGTTGTCAACCAAGATGGCGTAAGTTTAAACAGCTTATTGGTGTGTTATATTTTTTATGCCTAGAGTTTTGTTATTATTGGTTCACGTTAATCAACATACTTACTAAACATTCTGCTAGCCTAGTGACTATGAAAATAGAAGAACGTAGAGTTATGTATTGCTTATTTTAAAAAGAATTTAAAGGAGAATAATTCAGCTTTTACTACCACTTCTTTCTATTGTACCAGATTCAAAACAAAATACTTAATTATCTATAGATAATTAGCTAATTATTATTTTTTTTATGATTCTTGTGTTGTCAGGTAAAAAAAAAATCCAAAATTTTAACATAGTCCGAGATGGGTGTCAGAGAAAGAACGTGTACAAACTTTTGACCGGACAAACAGACAGTGTGAGTTGGTATAAGCTTTGTGACATCTTTTTAAATACCCATATTCGTTTCTTAGCTCCGTGGAGACTTCAAAAACCTAAAACCTGGGTGGGTGGTCAAGGTTCACAACTGTTCAAACAATTTTCCAAGAAATTAATCAATCATGTTAAACGCTGAGAAAAAATCAGTAGCTCGTTGGCCACAGGGGGAAAACACTAGTTTTACCGTTATTTTTTCAAAGTAAAAAGAGAAACAAATTTTAATTTGGCTAGAAAACTAGAAAATATCTTTTAAACAGACAATACTAGCAGGCCAGATCGCAAAAAGCCGATTTTTGGATATGGCCGCAGCATACGGTATAAAAGTAAATAATAATACATTTTAGAACATATAAGATTTTTAAAAACACATTTTATTTGAAAATTTTGAATATTCAATTGTTCATTAATAAGAAACGACGTATTAACTTATCAATGTTGGTAATATGTTTTTAAATGTGTAAAATGTATAAAAGAAAAGAATTACTTTAATTGGTGTGACCAAAACTCCTCCACACACATTGCCCCAGAAGCCATTCTTTCTTATTTGCAGCTCTGTTTGAAATGGGAATTCAAACAATTGGGCATTTTCTCCGCGGACAATGCGTTTTCTAAACTTACCAATAGAATTAAAGTCTGAAAAATAAAATTATAGCTCATTTTGAATGATTGCTCAAAAAAAATTGAAAAAAAAAGAAATCTACAGCAAATATTAAACTTTCATAAAGAGAAGAACAAGAAAATATTTTTTTTTAAATACTTTTGAAAATAAAGCTTACATTTTAGCGTACTATTATCAATTAGTTTGAATCGGTCATGTAATTAAATTTGTTATAGATCTACACTAACAATACAAAGCATTTATAAAAATAAAAAAGGGGAACGACCTTATTTCGAACTCATGACTCAAGCCTTTTCAGACTTTTAAACCAACACGGTAACCACTCAACTAGTGGAGAGTTTATGAACGTGGAAGATTACATAGTTATCTATTGTTTCTATAGTCTCGTTCTATTTTCAGGTTTGTGCTTATACGATAATCTTTAAAGGGGACTTGTTTAGTTTATACCACCACCTCAGTCAAGTGCAGTTTTTTTCGCATGTTCAAGATACTAAACAAAATAATTTATTAAAAACAGTTAATTAGTTAATTGGTTATTTTTTATTGATTCATGTGTTGTCAGGTGAAAAAATAAGTATCTAAATAACAGCTTGATCCGAGATATCGTGCTGATAACGCGAATGTCTTGGGTTCGTCCCCCATACTGGTCACCAAAATGTAAAAGGTTGAATGCGTGTCCACGTGGTATTATAATATTACACATAAGACTGGTCACTATGAGTGTGTCGCGAATGTAGAATGCTGGGTCCGTGCTTCCTTGAGTCACACTTGACACGTGACAAACATAGATATTACTGATTGACTTAACGCCACTTTAGCAGACAAAATATAAAATTTATTTAATGACAATAATAATACCGCACTTCTTGGCAGTGACATGATCCAATAAGAAACAAAGTCACATCCACATAACAGCGGTATCAAATATATCCAACATGTTAAGTTCTCCAAAATAGACTTCAAGTAACGTCCGCATCAAAGTGGGTAACAAATACATCAATAATAATAGTACAGAATGATAACTCAAGTGACCACTGGCTTCGACTGCCCAAAAGATACTTCTTGACTCAAAATTACTACTTGATTCTCTAAGTCATCACTGTCCGTACCGGACCAAAGGATACTACTTACTGCCCTCGACCAAAAGATACTACTTACTGCCCTCGACCAAAAGATACTACTGACTGCCATCGACCAAAAGATACTACTTACTGCCCTCGACCAAAAGATACTACTTACTGCCCTCGACCAAAAGATACTACTGACTGCCCTCGACCAAAAGATACTACTTACTGCCCTCGACCTAAAGATACTACTGACTGCCCTCGACCAAAAGATACTACTTACTGCCCTCGACCAAAGGATACTACTCACTGCCCTCGACCAAAAGATACTACTTACTGCCCTCGACCAAAAGATACTACTTACTGCTTAAACTAATAGTCAATTTAGTCATCCTTACTTCCTGTTTCTATATCAGGAGTTTCACGTGTCTTTTCACCCTCTTAACCCGAGGTGAACATTTAACAGGCAATGTCAACCGAGACTGACATAATCACCTTCACTTTTACCTATCCTTAGTATGTTGAAACGTCGGGATATCGCACAAGATCTGTTGACAGTCTTTCTGCATTCCCCTTTGTCTTTTGCCTTGAATAGAATTTCATTCAATGTCAGGCTTGTCCTTTCTTCCCATCGCTTTATCTGTCTACCTCTTCTTCTTTTTCTTGCTACGGTACCCTGAAGAAAGGTCTTTGCAAGCCCTGATGACCTTGTGATGTGGCATTTGCGTTTTGTTTTTTATATTGGTTAGCAGGTCATCATGGGGGTCCATTGCTGTATTAATCCTGCTTCTAATATCAATCTAACTTTCGTTTTGCCGGGGGGGATGTTCCTATTTTTTAAAAATCTAGCACTCATTATTTTTTTCAAATTAGAGAGAGAGACAGAGAGCATCGAAAAATATCATGGTTAATGTATAAATCTAATACACTTTATAATATTCTTATGATAGGTCACGGTTGATCAGTGCAGGTGGAGGTCGGTCAGTGGGAGTCACAGATTGCATGGAGCGTGCTTCCCACAAAGCCATCCACACTGTTCTCTGCAGATGCGCTTTCTCCTTCTCCATTTGACCAAGTTTCTCTCGACACGATGTGGCAAACGTGGCCTCTCCATCTTGACGGTCGTCGCTGGCGTAGGCCACCTGACACATAGAGTGGAATAGACAGCTCTTGTTGTTGTTAATGCAGTTGATTCAGAACTGCGCTTCATCATGCCCTTTCTAAGGATGACTCGTGAAAGAGCTGTAGACCCACATGAAGCCACGCTGTTTAACAAACTGTCAGCCTCAGCCGTCTCCGGGAGAATTGTCTGTAAGACACGCCTACAGCGTTTAAGGTGCAAAAGTTCATCAGCTGCAGGGTTCTTCTGACCACCTTCAGGGCCTCTCTCGCTGGTGAAAACAGAAGTATTGAAGTCCACTGGTTTCAGACCCTGTTGATGAGTTTCTTGACAGTTGCATTCCCCTCGTGAAGCACCGCATGTACAGTTATTGCTTACCGCCTGAATGCAACAATCAAAATTCAGGTTCCCCATGTAGGCACTGGCAGATCGACAGGGGTCCTTAAGGTCTAAAGTGACAGGCTCTAATGCAGGCCAAAAGTTGTCTCTACCCTTCCTCTGTTAGTACAAGGAAAAGAGGGAAAAAAGGAGGACTCCGGCAAAGGCTGAGAAGATGAGGTTTTCGTCCACCACTTCCTACGATTATTCTAGCTAACGTTTCGCTCAATCAGAAACAAAGTGGATGAGATATGTACCCATGTAAGCTACGACCACGTTTTTAGGGAAAGTTGTCTATTGGCTTTTACTGAGACATGGTTAGAGGAGGATGACAACGACAACCTGATTGCTATTGATGGTTTCTCTTGCGTGAGATCTGACAGAACGGCTGAGTCTAAGAAGAAGAAAGGTTGTGTGTGTACATCAACCTCAAATACTGTACCAACTAAACGGTTAAAAAGAGAATGTGCTGTCCAGATCTAGAACTACTGGCGCTCTCATTGAGACCTTTTTATTTGCCACGAGACTTTGGTGGTATTTACATAGTCCTGGTTTATGTTCCGCCTACAGCCAAGACGGAAGTTGCAGCTGCAATCATCGCTGACGTAGTGCATGAGTTTTAGACAAGGTCACCGGACGCACCAGTAGTTATACTGGGTGATTTTAATAAATGCACTTTGAAGGTTGACCTAACCACCTTCAACACATCTTATGTCCGACAAGAGAGAACAGGACTTATGTTACTGTAACATCAAAAGGAGCATTCACATCTCGTGGAAAGCCACCACTAGGATCATCGGACCACAAAATAATACAACTGCTGCCTACTTACCGCACGAAACTTAAAGAAGGAAAAATCATTCAAAAACAAACGTACAAGAATGGACTCAAGACAATATTCTCAAACTACAGGGATGTCTAGACTGCACTGACTGGAATTTGTTTAAAGTGACCACTTCAAATAAGGAAGAATGGGTCGACGCAATGACAAATTACATCAAATTCTGTGAAAACATGTGTGTCAGTACTAAGAACATCAAGATTTACCCCAAAAATAAACCATGGGTCACTGCAAAAATAAAACGGGAAATAATCAAAAAGAAAAGAGCATATATGAGTAGCGATGGACAGACAAGGAAAATTGCTCAACGAAATCTCAACGTCGTTCTTGAGGAAAGGAGGAGAAACTACCGCACCAAGCTGGAAGACACGATTAAGACAAGTGACATGAGACAGGCGTGGCGCATCATGAACAAAATGGCAGGAGCACAAGTCAAAATTAAAAATAATCTTGCTACAAGAGACGAAAAAACATTAGCCAACGAGTTAAATGATTTCTATTGTCGCTTCGACACGAAAGATTTTAATTATCTAAGACTCAAAGCCCCTGAGGATGTCAATGTTAACAACTGTTTAGAATAAGCGATACTAAAGAGCAAGTTTGTAACATTTTCAAAAACGTCAACCCAATAAAAGCTGGTGGGCATGATGGAATAAAAGGGCAAATCTTAAAAGAATGTGGTGAACAACTAGATGAACCTTTCCAAGATATTTTTTCTACTTCATTACTAAACCATGAGATACCACCTGTGTGGAAGTCATCTATAATTGTACCTGTGCCAAAGGTTTCCAAACCGAAGGAAATAAATGACTATAGAGCTGTTTCACTTACTTCCATTGTGTCTAAATGTTTAGTAAAATGTTTCTTCTGAATGATCTTTGTAATAAGTTAGACCCTTTACAATTTGCTTACCAAAAGGATAAAGGTGTAGACGATGCCATCCTAACTATTTTAAATTGTGTCTACAAACATCTGAACTTACCGAACACTTATGTAAGATTGTTCTTTATTGATCTCTCATCAGCTTTTAACACTATACAACTTCATTTACTCATTGAAAAGATGAAAGCGTTGAAGATTATTCCATACAGAGGTTTAGGGTAAACAATGTTATATCTAATGAACGCATAGTTAACACAGGGGCGCCCTAAGCGGCTGTGATATCGCCATTGTGGTTCATTTTGTACACCAATGATTTTCAATCCGATAGTCTTTTTGCTCCTTCAAAAAATTCGCTGATGATGCGGCTCTTCTAGCCCTACTCTCAGAGAGCTTAGACGTAAATGAGTATTTCAAAGAAATAGAAAACATTGAAAAAAACTGTAAAGATAATTTTTTATTATTAAGTGTAAAAAAACAAAAGAAATGATATTCGATTTTCGTAGGGAAAAGAAGGAAAATGATATTGTTTCTGTAGCTGGAGAGACTATTGAAATTGTGCAAACCTTTAAATACCTTGGTACTATCCTAGACAATAAACTAAATTTTACTGCAAATACTGATTATATCAGCAAAAAAGGGCAGCAAAGATTACGATTACTAAAAAAACTGTCCTCGTTTAATGTTAGCGAAAAGGCCTTTGCTATGTTTTATCACGCTCATATCTGCACTATTTTAAGTTTCAATATCACTGCATTTGAGCATTAAAAATAACAATAAACTTTATAGAATCCTAAATGCTGCTGTTAAAATCATTGGCAAAAACCAAACCCCATTTGGGCAGTTTTTCGAGACAAACATCTATAAAAAATCTAACAAGATCCTTGAAATAAAGAGTCATCTTTTGTGTCAGGAATTAGTGATTTTACCATCACAAAAGAGATACACCCAAAGCAAAGACAAACAGACACAAACACTCTTTTGTTCCCCTGGCAATCAAATCATTAAACAAGAACAATCTAGTATAAACTTTGTCACATGTAAATTATGAGTGAGTCGGGTGTGAATGTACACTTTGGTTTCTTATAGTTATAATGTTTTTTGTTTGGTGTAATGTACAAATTGTAAGACAAATTTCCATATGGACAATAAAGATTATTACTATTATAATTTATATATATATATATATATATATATATATATATATATATATATATATATATATATATATATATATATATATATATATATATATATAAAGGGAGAGAGAGAGAAAAAGAGAGAAGAATATATACTTACTTAGTTTGTTACCCAGATTTGTGACAGTAAACACTATTAAAAAAATGGTCCAAATCAGCCGGAACATCACAAATTGTATTGTAACTTCTTACCTCACAGTATTTAATACTTTTGTGAATGCTCTGACTTTCAAAGAATAAAGATCGCGATCGTTTATGCAATTTTCTTTGACTATTTATTAGCTACGAAAAAGCCATGTAATTAGATATCAATGTAATCTGACAGTAATTCTGCAATACACACTCGCTGAGATCCTTCATTCTGAGTGAAATCAAAAAATTTAATTTAGTTGATCCGCAAAGATCTAATAACAATTTGCGATAGAGCTTTGATAATAAGTGGACATACTAGTCTAGTGTTTTAAACTAGTAAATCTAAATGGAATTTTAACATTTCATTAAAGCAAAAAACATATCAGAGACATGTTTTAGGGATAAGTTTAAGTAGAGTTGCTAGAGTAAAGTGTTTAGGAGTTTAAAAAAAACACACATCAAAGAAAAGCAAAGTGTATGTAGAAAAATATGTATCTATTTTATATTTGTAAAATACTACTGACACACTCATTGATCAAGAAATCGCTTAAACTGCCATACGAATTCGCATGAAATTTCGTACACAAATTTCTTTTACCTCTTATAGCCTTGCTAAGAAAGGTTTTTGACTGCTATCGCAACCTTTGGACCGCTATTCGCGAAAACCCGCAAGCTTTCTCTCAAACCTTTACATATATTTTCGGTATTTTCCCAAAAGGGCGCAGACTACATATAAAGCAGGCCGGTCGAATTATATTATAGATTTAATTGAGAAGCCGAATGGAAGTCATACGAAAGACTAAGGATAAGTGAAAGTGCTACTACATTAACGGGCCTCAGCGTGTGTGTCTTGTTGGTGCGTTATGAGGCGGGTCTTTCCAAATCAATTCAAAAGTATATGTTAGAGATATTATTACGATGCGCAGGTTTAAATAAACAAAATTGGGTTCCAGAGAGCAAGAGAGAGAGAGAGAGAGAGAAATAGAGATATACAGAGAAAAAATACAGCGAGCCGTAAAAGTTCATTGTAATAGATCTTATCTTATCTTATATAATACAGACGTTACTTCAAAAAAGAAGATGATTACGTCCTACGCGTCATGCATTTAGTCATGCATATTAACCAATGACTTAAGATCTGCCAAGTCAATGGTTTTCCTGGCTAGCTCAGGCAACCCATTCCATGCTCTAAAAGCACTAGGGAAGAAAGAGTATTTGTACAAATGTGTCCTAGCATATGGGACGAGGAATGTGCCTTTATCTTTGTGTCTTTCAGAGTATTTTATTAAATTTTGATTTTGTATTTGAAGATTATGGTAACACAGACTAAAAACGCAAAATACCTAGGTGTTATAAAAAATGAAAAACTGTCATGGAATCCCAATATTTATGAAACTATCAAAAAATCAAACAAAGCATTAGGGTTTATTAAAAGAAATTTCTATAAATCAAATAAGAATATAAAACTAAAATGTTATTTAACCTTGGTTAGGCCAATAATAGAATATGTATCCTCTGTTTGGGACCCCTTAACTCAAGAAAACATTAAGAAACTGGATCAGACACAAAATAGAGCAGTGAGATTCATAACAAACGAATATTCACATTTGACTAAAGTAACAACTTTAGTAAAATCACTAAATTCAAATGAAGACATGGTTATGAGAATTCATAGCGCAACAGCAAAGTTTCCGGGAAGTGATCAGAAGATTATGAAATTAGAAGGAAAACTGAATCTGATGCTAAATTGAAACTTGTAATTAATTATGTCAGAGAATTTTGGCCAAAGATAAAATTTAAAGTTCATGAAACAGTGAAAGTGTCTTGGTCATTTAAAGACAGTATTCATGAAGAGAATGGAATATCGTTTTATGAGAGCAGAATTATAATTCCTTCAAGTATGAGAAATGAAATTCTCGACAAGTTGCACATAGGTCATTTTGGTCTTGAGAAAACCAGATCGAAGGCAAAACAGAGTGTGTTTTGGCCAGGATTGTCCAAAGATATTTTTTGACAATAATAAAATGCGCAACATGTGCAACGTTCAAAAGAAATAATATGAAGAAAAAACTGTTACCTCATGCTGTACCAGACAGACCATGGAAAAAGGTTGCGACAGATTTGTTTGAATGGCGAAACAATGACTATTTGCTAGTTGTGTACTATTTCTCTAATACCCTGAAATAACTACTGGAGAACAAAACAGCAGAATGTGTTATCAGGGCAATGAAAGGTATTTTTGCTAGATATGGCATACCAGAAGAAATAGTGAGCGACAATATGCCAATTAATAGCTATCAATATAGAGAGTTTGCTTCTGAATGGGGTTTCAAGAAAACAACATCAAGCCCCAGGTACCCTCAATCAAATGGACAAAGTGAGGTGTATGTTGGTATCGTAAAGCAGATATTCAACAAAGCATACAAAAGTGGGAAAGATCCATAACTCGCTATGCTCGAGTATAGAAATACTCCGATAAGCGGACTGCTTTATATACATACAAACAAGAATAGCTCGCTTAAGAGTATAGGATTAGTAACGTCTACAGTAATTTATTATTAATATGTGACAACAGAACAAGGTCATTTGGGTAATATGCATGATTAAATGCATGACGCGTAGGACGTAATCATCTTCTATTTTTTTGAAGTAACATTTGTATCATATAAGATAAATAGAATCCACATCTAGACTAAAATGCCGTATGTCTTTACACGTTTAATCTTAAAATTACTGATCTAGAACTAGACCAAATGTTATGATCAGGGTATGCAATTAGTGGGTTCTAGTGCACTATGTTGATTGCATCAGATTCACTTCTTAATATGTTACAACTGTTTAGGCCCTACGTCTTCCTCTTGTAACCAGCTTTTTGCTGCTGAGCTGTGGGCTTTATTGCAGACACCCAGCCTACCCAGCCAAACTACTGTTTACATAATAAATTTATCTGCATCTGTAAGAGGATAAGCTATAGATAATAGAAAAGATAATAGATTACAGGTATACATTTTTTGTTCAACTGTTTAATACCTTTAAATCTAAATCTAGATCTAGATCTGGCCTCTATTTAGTCTAATTTAGATTGGTGTCAAGTGTATAATGAAGATGTGTTAAAACTGCGCGCTATCGAAGTAGTTTTTTTTTTAACTTTAAAACCAAAATTCGTATTTAAATTATTTTTAACAAGGTTACAAAGACAGTTTGTGTGGAAACACAAACTCAGAATCGACCCCCGAAGCTGTCCACCCAGGCTGGTAAAAAGCCAGGTTTCAATATTTTCAAAAAGGACATCAGAATGAAATTCAATCAAAGACAAATGACAGAGAAAAATGAAGAAAAGTGTTAACAGATCTTGTGTGGTGCATCAGCAGACCAAAGGATAGGTGAAAGTGAATGTGAAGTTAGATGTGAGCCTGGCCTAACTGATGTCTTATAATGAATATCTAATTGATCTAATTGTTTTGTAAAGGGTCAATCTGTTATTCGAATCCTCAAGAAAAAAACATTTCCGTAAAAAATATGTTCCCAACTTTGGCTGAGTGTTCTATAGCTACTGTGCAGCTTTGTAGTTCACGCGATAATATGAAAAACTACTTATTAATTGTTGTTTTAAATTCTGTCCAACTTATATGCATACTAAATAGATTTTTCCTCTTTTAAAAAAAGTAAATATTTTAGCGGCCTCCGAAAGGGGAAAAGACGCTATTAGTTTTGCGTGGAATGTCTGTCCGTCAGTCCGTCCAGTTTAGATCTCGTAAACTAGAAAAGATAGTGAAAATCCGACATCATAATATTTTAGTCCATTCAAAGTTCTGATGCAACGGCTACTTATTTCATTTCTAAAAGCGAAAAATCTAATTTTTTAAACCACATATGCAAGCAGTTTTTTTATAAAAATACACCACTTTTACAACTATTCACTATTAATAGCAACAAAACGGGAGGCTCTCTAGTAGGGGAGATAACCATCATCCTCATTTTTAACGCATTTATGCAAATGGTTTTCGCCTATTTTTATTTTTATTTTTTTTTTTATTTTGTATTGCTACGTTATGTAAGTTCTGTCATATTAAGTACTTCATACACCCAAAAATAATGTTTAATGTTTTTAAAGAGAAAGACATCTATTTAGTATGCATATATTTGGACATAATTTAAAACAACAATTTATAAGTAGGTTTTCATATTATAACGCGAACTGCAGTGCTACGGTACAGACATAGAACATTTTTTTTTACTGAATTTTTTTTCTTTTTTTGAGGATTTGAATAAGAGATTGACTTTTTACAAAACAATTAGATTATTAGATATTTATTATAAGAAATCAGTTAGGCCAATTTCGGATATAACTTCACATTCATTTTCACCTATGCTTTGGTCTGCTGTACCGCTGGATCTGTCACAAGATCTGTCAACCTTTTTTCTCCATTCTTTTCTGTCATTTGTCTTTAATAGAATTTAATTCTGATGTTCTTTCTGAAAATATTGATACCCGCCTTTTTACCTGCCTGGGTGAACCACTTCGGGGGCCGATCATGATGTCCGATTTTCATTTTCTCTTCTAATTTCTGAGATCTAAACGGGACTGACGGACGGATGAACGGACAAACGGACGGACAGACAGGCCACACAAAACTAATAGCGTCTTTTCCCCTTTGGAGGGGCCGCTAAAGACAAAATTTAAATCAGTATTCCATTTAATGAGTCAGTTAATAAATGGGAAACCTATTTTATAATGATTCATTGATATTTTTTTCCATTGTGATCTTAGATGCAATTTTTTTTGTCCAATGCGCGAATCTATGAATGAAGCTTGATTTATTAATAAAAAAATATGTGACCTTTTAATTAAATAACACTTACCTCCCCTGAAGTTTTTCATTGAAAAGTGGGGTAATTTTTTTTAAATCTGCTTGCATAGATTGATATTTTTTTTCCATTGTGACCTTAGATGCAATTTTTTTTGTCCAACGCGCGAATCTATGAATGAAGCTTGATTTATTAATAAAAAATATGTGACCTTTTAATTAAATAACACTTACCTCCCCTGAAGTTTTTCATTGAAAAGTGGGGTAATTTTTTTTAAATCTGCTTGCATAGATAATTTTACAAATTAGATTGTTCACTTTCGGAAAAGAAAAATTTAGCCGTTGCGTCAGAACTTTGAATGATCTAAAATATCATGATGTCCGATTTTCATTAACTCTTCTAGTTTCTGAGATCTAAACGGGACGGACGGACAGACAGACAAACCACACAAACCTAATAACGTCTTTTGCCCTTTCGGGGCCCGCTAAAAAAAAGTAGCAAATTAGCTTATTAACTATTGCTAATTAATTATTTTGTTTAGTATCTCGAACAAGGGAAAGAAATTTTACTTGACTGAAGTGGTGGTACAAGCTGAACTAGTCACCTTTATAGGTCGCCGCTATAAATTGTAATAAACAACATTGGCGTATCTAGGTATTTGGTGACCCGGTGGGCTTGACCTTTTTAAGGCCCCTGCATTTTGACATTCGACATCATGACATGAGATAATGGCGTAATATTTAATATTTAATGTAATACAAATTTAAGACACTTATTTGGCCCTCCCTCAAGTGGAAACCCGGGGGGGATTTACAAATTTCCCCTCCCCCACCCTATCTACGCCACGGATAAACAATATATATTTATACAATCTTCTCAAGTCATAAGCACTTCATTAATTGCGTGGTGAGCATGTCAGCTTGAACAGGAGGCGTAGGACACGAGGTCTTATTCAGGTCGTTCCTTTAGGTTTTTTTAACGCTTTTAAAAACCAATTACTGTAAAAATCCAGCCAGTTATCTTTTTCTTTCTTCCCCTCACCCCCTTTTTCCCAACTAGCCCAGACAAATGATAGGATCATAGTGTAGTGAGAAAGCTAAAAGCATGAAATTACTCTAAACAAATACAATTGGTAAAAATGGTATTAATCGCACACAGTTTTGTTGTTGGTCTAGATTTATTACAAATTGAATTACATGACTGATCCAAACTAATCGATTCAACTACACTTAATATAAGCTTTGTTGTTGGTGTTTTTTAGTATTTGCTAGTTAAGATTTAACATGATCCGATTATCAGGTTTGTTTATGGATAGTTAACAACGAATAAACATTGATGTTGTTTTAGGCTCGGGTACTGATATGACAAGCAAGTAAACGTAAATAAATGTACTTTGCGTTACATTAAAGGAGGCGGTGTGACTGAGAGGTAAAGTGATTGGATTTCGAACCGGATGGTCCCGGGTTTGAATCCTTGTGATGACTGGGACTTTTAATTTCGTGATCTGAAGTGTACTGACTTTAGTTAGGTAAATATAAAGGCGTTTGGTCATTGTGCTGCCCACATGACACCCGCGTTAACCACGGTCCACAGAAACAGATGACCTTTAAATCATCTAGACACATGATAGATTGCAAGGTCTGAAAGGGAACATTACTTGTTTTTCTTGTACTTTTATTTATATACTTGTTAATGAAGTCATCTAAATTCATTAGGTGAACTGGTTTGACCACATATCAGATTGAAAACTTATAGTTGTCCCCTATAAATCAAGCATTGTTATCGAATTTCATCAAAATGTTTATATGTCTGTGGTAACTGCATTCTTCAAATCAAGAAAGTGTAAAATAAAATGATATACAAAACAAACTCAATGTTAAAGTGAATGACAAAATATTTTCCATTGAGTCTCTGTGACGGCCAAAGAAGTGAAGCCTAGAATTCTTTTTGAGCCCTTCCTATTACCAAGCCTTTCATTTTCTTCCTTTTTCTTTCTCACTTTGTTCTTTTCCCAGGTTATTCTATCTCCCTTTAGTGTTAACCCTATTTACCCAACGCATTTTCTAGAATAAAGTCCATGTGAATTACGGGTCTCTTACAAAAGGTTGACGTTTAATCAAAGAAGAAAAACAATAAAATTCAAATTTAGAATTAAGCGAGCACATTTATAGGATAAATTATGTGTGTTTGTTCAAGATACAAAAGACCTTTGCCCTCTCCCCTTCCTAAATGATAGCCCTACTGAGAAGCCATTCCATTGTTAAAGTGCACAGGTAAACAATGGGCTAAACTGGCACCTTTAGACTTGCGAAACAATGAGTGCTAGGATCTCCTCAATCCCTCTGCTTTACAAGCACTGAATTGAACTGCGAATATTTTCTTTTAATTTTATTAAGAGCTGATTTTCTTTACATTAAGTTTCTAAACCTATGATCTAAACAAAAGAGCAAAGAATATCAATGCAAATTGCTTCAACTTGCTGGGGAATTGTGACAGGTGGGGAAATGTGACGTGTGTTTGGCGCGTTTAATGTCTAGGGGATGATTATTTTTAAAGCTATCACACACCAACCTATCAGCATATGAATCGGGAGCAGACACGCAACGAGACAAGCAATGAAAGATAGATACAAAAGTTAAAAATGAAGAATATTTATTTACATAAATATACATATAAGAATAAAAAGGGGGAGGGTTTGCATCTATCTCTAAGTAATACTAGATTTAATCATCACTCTTGCACTTAAAAAGAGAGTATGTCACTTTGTCCTCTGACTTAGCTGGTTGTCCTGTTGATGTCGCAGCTGGCTGTGTCCTGGCTTGAGGTTCTGCAGCTGGAGGTGGCGCTCTAGCGGATAGAGGGACGCCGGTGATATAGTTCTTGTGGAGTCTCAATCCCAAGTTCTAATATCTGTAGTGGGCACAGTAGGGCGGTTGGCCGGCTACCATGGGCACAAGGTTACTGCGGGCAGAGCTGATCTGCCGTGGGCAGCGTAGTTGACAGGATATGTCCAGTGAGTTGCAGAGGGTTGGCGTAGCTATGACGTCTCACACAGATCTGGGTCTATAGGGACGTCGCACCTAACAAGTTGACAGGTGGGCTGTCGGATAGGCGGGCAAGGCCGATAGCGCCAAGTAGTATAGTTGAGTAGTGTCGAGTAGACACTGAACATCAAATAGCAAATAGGCAGATCTCAGTAGGAAAGTGCAGTGCTGAATAGCACTTAGCACATAAATAGGCAGACACCTAAGGGAGGCTGCGGATAAATAAAGACAAGTTAGGACATGTCTCTCATGCATCTTATCGATGCCCTCGACTGAGGTGCATTCGTCAGATTGGTAGAATTGCTTTAGAGCACAATGGGGAGATGATGACAAATGGGATTTGGAAAATAGATGGCAGATAGTAGCAATATGAAATGTACATAAAAGGGGAAATAATAATATAAGAATGTACATAGAAGGGGAAATAATAATCTCAAATAAACAACACAGGTGGATAGAGAAAGAAGGGGGGAGGGAATGAAATGTTCGGTGGTCAGCGACCAAGACGGTTTGTTTACATACGACCGTCGGTCGAGAAAAATGGAGCGCGCTTGAATGGAGAGGGTGTCCGTTCAAGCGGCGCAACTCTCGTTAGAGTAAAATGACTACAGGGGAGATAATTTAATACAGGGTAGATAACCCATAACTCTTTTCTAGACGCAGTGTTAGTGCGCTAGTAAAATTATCATGGCGGTTAACCGAGATAAAGGAAATAAAATAAGATGTACAAATATATACATGGTTGCATCAACGATCAATTGAGCAACGTTGCATTAATAGAGTGATGCAATACATAAAATATACATTAGCCATGTTTATGTTTTCTACTTACGACAGTTAGAAATACACAATGCACTAATTAAATATAAATGAAATAATAAACTACACATGATAATATCCAGTGGAAATAGCACAAAAGTAATTAAGATGGAACTTGTGATTAAGTTCGGCTTACCACCATGTATTCCTCTAGGAGGGAGAATAAATGATATAGTCCAGACTCGATTGCTCAAATAGAATGAGAAATAAGAGGGTCTGATTTGATTTGGATCTACTTTATATAGGCCTGGAGGATGTAGGCGGAAACAGGAAATGTCCTAGGCTCAGCATTATCTTACCCGTGGGTGAATTTGACTCGAGGTGGGATTCGCACATTGGGACGTCAATGGGTGTGTTGGTCCTCGCGATCTCCTAGATCAAAGAGAGTCGTGGGAGATGGGGGGGGGGGAAGAGAAAGATTGGTTTGCATTCCAACCAAGGTGGTGTCAACCGCGACGTACTTCAGACATCCGGCGGGTAAGACAAAAGAGATTGTGTGTTTACCTTTCCCCGATCAAGGGCAGATAAATGAAAGGACGCGCCTTAGCTATCTCCAATGTGGTCAACTAAGTCTAGCCTGGAGGAGAAAAGGTAGTGCGGGTGGAGAATTTAGGGGTAGGATGGGGAAATAATTAAAATAAAATAAATAAATAAAGATAAATAATAATTAATGCTGTGATACATTTGAGTGACTCTGACAGCGAGTTTTTGACTTGTCACAGGAATTCAAATTACAGAATAGATAACAACTAATTTCTCTACTACCAACTCCACAGAGGTACACGCACACATTGAACAAGGGGACCCAGAAGATAGGAGTAGCACACATTGAACAAGGGACCCAGAACATAGGAGTAGCACACATTGAACAAGAGACACAGAACATATGAGTAGCACACATTGAACAAGGGACCCAGAACATATGAGTAGCACACATTGAACAAGGGACCCAGAACATATGAGTATCACACATTGAACAAGAGACACAGAACATATGAGTAGCACACATTGAACAAGTGGACCCAGAACATATGAGTAGCACACATTGAACAAAGGACCCAGAACATATGAGTATCACACATTGAACAAGAGACACAGAACATATGAGTAGCACACATTGAACAAGTGGACCCAGAACATATGAGTAGCACACATTGAACAAAGGACCCAGAACATATGAGTATCACACATTGAACAAGAGACACAGAACATATGAGTAGCACACATTGAACCATTGACCCAGAACATATGAGTAGCACACATTGAACAAAGGACCCAGAATATAGGAGTATCACACATTGAACAAGGGACCCAGAACATATGAGTAGCACACATTGAACAAGGGACCCAGAACATATGAGTAGCACACATTGAACAAAGGACCCAGAACATATGAGTAGCACACATTGAACAAGTGGACCCAGAAGATAGGAGTAGCACACATTGAACAAGGGACCCAGAACATATTGTAATAACTGAAGTGAGGCAACTCAACGAGGACATAGACGTTTATTTACATAGAGACATGACAAACACAAAGGGCATCTGCCTTGAGTACAGCATCTCCATATTGGGTCTCTACTTGGGCGGAAATCGTTAGTCTCCTAATGACAACATCCGACTTGCTTAGTCACAGATAGTGCGCACCTTCTTTCTGCACTATCTTGGATGGCGGTGCGTGTGGCAAAGTCATAACATTGCCCCCGTCTTAGCACTTTTCGTCCTGAAAAGAAACACTGCAGCTGAGGTTTGACAGTTCAGGTGGAGGTCGATCCGTGGAGGCCACAGGCGGCAGGGAGCCTGTTGTCCACGAAGCCATCTGCACAGTTTTCCGAGGCCGTCGCTTCCTCTTCTTCCAGTTGGCATGTCTACGCTTTGACCTCATGACGATAGTCTCTGATGCCAGCCACTTAACACAAATGGAGGTTGTGGCGATCACTGTAGTTTCCAGGGCCGTTGTTTTAAGACGCAAAGTCAACGGACCTTTTCCATGGACGTCTCGTGACACAGTTGTATGCCCACAGGTAGCCATGTTTTCAAACACATAGTCTTTCTCAGCTTCATCTGTAATGTATGTCCATGGAGCACTCTTGTAATGTTCGATAAGCGAATGTTCATCCACCACTGCATCAGGTTCTGCTGGAATTGATTCACCATCATTTAAGTCACTCTCACTGATGTAGGCAGAAGTACAAATGTCTGTTAAGTTCAGATCTTGTTGCTGGGTTTCTTGGCATGGGCACTGTCCCCGCAGGACGCCGCATACACAGTTCATGTCAATCGCCTGGATGCAGTTGCCAAGCATCGAGTTCTCTCTTATGCCGCTGCCAAAGTCAAATTCGTTGTTTCTGTCTCGGCCATGGTTGGGGCCCGTATTCGCAATTTCCCTCGACGACATCAAAGGCAAGGAATCAGAAACGGTCTTGAGGCTTTCATGGCTTGAGTTCTTATCAAAGGTACTGACAGATAAACAGAGGTCTTTAAGGTCCACAGCAGCCAGCTTGGACGCAGACCCAACGTTGTCTTGATCTGTCGGCTCGATGCAGGTATACCAGGAACAACAGTTTCAGGCACATAACAGACTTCTCTAGTTTCTTCATTTGTTTCTTTTCTTTCAATTCTGTATATCCCATTGCTATCGCCGCAGCAATCGTTGTCACGTTTCTCGCCATGAAAATCATCCCCGCCAGACTTGCCCACAACACAGTCACAGACAGCGCTCCAATCCCCAGCGCCTCCATCACCACTGTTTGTGCAGCCACAGTCCTGACCAGGCAACTGCTCCTTCCCTAACGAGTTTGTTCCTCCTTTTGCTAGCGACACAATTTTATCACTTTGGTCTATTTGGCCTTCTACTTGCAATACACTTTCATCTACTTTACTCCCCATCCTATTAATTTGTGCACGCATTGCATCCATTTCTTCCTGTACCCTGCCAAAGAACTCAACAATCCCAAGTTCAATTTCAAATGTGTAGGTCTCCGGATCTTCTTCTTCATCGACCAAGGCTTGCCGCAGAACGATCCGTGAGCGTTTCCCTGCTACCGACGGGTTTTAAACCTCGGTCCCGAAGCTCTTGTCGTAGCTCTTTAATTGAGAAATGATGTAATAGTTTCAAATATGTCATTGTAATCAAAGCCTACCTCCTCTCGTTGAGTTGCCTATAATCCCACTTCTGACACCAATTGTAATAACTGAAGTGAGGCAACTCAACGAGGACATAGACGTTTATTAACATAGAGACATGACAAACACAAAGAGCATCTGCCTTGAGTACAGCATCTCCATATTGGCTCTCTACTTGGGCGGAAATCGTTAGTCTCCTAATGTCAACATCCGACTTGCTTAGTCACAGATAGTGCGCACCTTCTTTCTGCACTATCTTGGATGGCGGAGCGCATGGCAAAGTCATAACAATATGAGTAGCACACATTGAACAAGGGACTCAGAACATATGAGTAGCACACATTGAACAAGTGGACCCAGAAGATAGAAGTAGCACACATTGAACAAGGGACCCAGAACATATGAGAAGCACACATTGAACAAGGGACTCAGAAGATAGGAGTAGCACACATTGAACAAGGGACTCAGAAGATAGGAGTAGCACACATTGAACAAGTGGACCCAGAAGATAGGAGTAGCACACATTGAACAAGGGACCCAGAAGATATGAGAAGCACACATTGAACAAGGGAACCCAGAAGATAGGAGTAGCACACATTGAACAAGGGGACCCAGAACATATGAGTAGCACACATTGAACAAGTGGACCCAGAACATATGAATAGCACACATTGAACAAGGGACACAGAACATATGAGTAGCACACATTGAACAAGGGACACAGAACATATGAGTAGCACACATTTAACAAGGGACACAGAACATATGAGTAGAACACATTGAACAAGGGACCCAGAACATATGAGTAGCACACATTGAACAAGGGACCCAGAATATAGGAGTAGCACACATTGAACAAGTGGACCCAGAACATATGAGAAGAAGACATTGAACAAGGGACACAGAACATATGAGTAGCAGACATTGAACAAGGGGACACAGAACATATGAGTAGCACACATTGAACAAGGGACCCAGAACATATGAGTAGCACACATTGAACAAGGGACACAGAACATATGAGTAGCACACATTGAACAAGTGGACCCAGAACATAGGAGTAGCACACATTGAACAAGTGGACCCAGAACATAGGAGTAGCACACATTGAACAAGAGACACAGAACATATGAGTAGCACACATTGAACAAGGGACCCAGAACATATGAGTAGCACACATTGAACAAGGGACCCAGAACATATGAGTAGCAGACATTGAATAAGTGCACCCAGAATATAGGAGTAGCACACATTGAACAAGTGCACCCAGAATATAGGAGTAGCACGCATTGAACAAGTGGACCCAGAACATATGAGTAGCAGACATTGAACAAGGGACCCAGAACATAGGAGTAGCACACATTGAACAAGGGACCCAGAACATATGAGTAGCAGACATTGAACAAGGGACCCAAACATAGGAGTAGCCATAGAATGGCCAGAAAAATTGTCTGCCTAACACTGAAAAGTTAGGGGGGGTTTTTTGTCACCAAATTGATTATTAAGTCACTACATAATCTCCTTTTAGATGTATACATTTTTCGGGCGTAAATTGGGGTATTTCTCGTCTTTCCGTAGCTAAACGTTGAACAGAAAGGAAAAGGTTTTACATTTAATCGTAATGCCATCCTCTTTGTAAACAAGTCTTTTATAAAAAAAAAAAAAAAAAAAAAGGCACTGTTAGTGTTAAAGCTTTTGCCTAAGTTTTCCCATATTGAGTAACTGACAACAACAACAACAAAAAAAACACAAAACATTTGGCCAGAATTCAAGACAGAACTGGTAGATTAGGACCAATAGCCAACAGGCCTTTAAAATGGGCATCAATATTAGAGGCGACAAACTGGCAAGTGTCAGAAGTTTTACATACCTCGGAGCTATCGTGTCAGACGATGGAACCAAACCGGAACTACTAGCTTACATTTGCAAAATTCATATCAAATCTGAAAAGACAAAGGCAAAGCCTTCGACAAAAAAAATCATACTGATGCGCTCCCTGCTCACAGCCACATTTTTATATGCTTGCAAGTCTAGGACGCTGACTGCAGGATCCTAGCGGATCCTAGCAAAGGGATTAAGATGTTACAGAAAGATCCTGGTATCACTACTAATCCTTCACATGAAGGAAGGTCTTAACAAGCCCTGAGGACCTTATGATATGGCCATAGAGTTTAAGTTTGCGTTTTTGACAATTGTTAGCAGCATGGGCGTAGCCAGGATTTTTTTTCGGGGTGGGGGTTTTGGGGGGGGGGGAATTTTTTCTCCCCCCTCCGACCTCCCCCCAGGGCGCAATTTTTTTATATGTATCTATGTGTGTGTGTGTGTACATAATCTTTATTATATTCTGACCCTTCATTCTTTCGGAAGACGTTTATTGTGCCCTAGAATAGGTTCTTCCATGAGTTAGTGGAAACATTGTAGATTCCCCGTCATTATTAGCAATGGGGACTGGGGGAGTGCTAGGACCTCCCCCAGCGTGGGGCGAAGCCCCGCCGCCAAGCACTTTTTCTGATATTGAAAACCAACAAAATGCATATTCTGTGGTATCTACAGTGCATATTTCCTGCTATTAAAAAGTTCTATTTCAAAAACCTAATGTGCTATTCTTACTGACTTAGATCCTTCCGCGCCGTTCGGCGCATTAGCCGTCAAGCTGTTTCCATAAAAATCTGTCACTGGTAATGTCTAAAGCCTCTTCCCACCTGCCATGAGGACCTCCATGAATGAGTTGCTTCAAGTTGTACTAGGATATCATTGCAACTCTTCTTATGCGTAATACATTTTGTCGGAGAACATGTCCCGCAAACCTCATGCGTCGCTCTCTCACAATCTTACTAAGGGGACGTCTCCCAGTTAGGCATAGGATTTCCTTGATTTAGACAAGATCTCTATAACTGACTCCTAAAATCTGTCTTAGCCATCTTTTTTTGAGCCACATTTAGTGTTTTTCAATTTCGGCAGATGACTATTCACTGCACTTTATTAATGGAGCCACTGGTAAAAATGTGTAACCTCTCTTGAATACGCTCTCGAAATTAAGTGACTAGTTTGTTTTAGATTTTATATCGAAAAGAGAAGTTTTATCATCAAAATCATCTGTTGGGGGTTTTCCACCTCAAAATGCTCTGTAGGGGGATATTAAACTCAAAACCATCTGGAGGGGTTTTAAACTTTAAAAAAAAACATCTGTAGAAGAGGGGTTTAAACTCAAAACCCCCTATTGGATTGGTTGCGCTCAAATAATTTTAGTGTGTAATTTGCTTTTTTTTATATTGAAGAGGTATTTTTAGCATTAAACCCCTCTGAATGGTGGTTTAAACTCAAAACCCCTTTTGGCAACGCTCATAGCATTTTGAGTGCGTAATTTGCTTTTTTTCTTACACTGAAGATGTATTTTTTAGCCTCAAACCCCCCTGGCGGGGGGGTTAAACTCAAAACCCCTTTGGCTACGCTCATAACATTTTGAGTGCGTAATTAGCTTTTTTTATACTGAAGATGGGGTTTATCGTAAATTTTAGAGAGGGTTTTAAAATCAAAATCTTCCTTAACTGTGCTCTTAGAATTAGGGGATTGTCGTTTGCATTTTTTTGTTTGTTTTATAGAAGAGGATGAGTTAACTGCAAAAACCCCAGGTAGGAGGTTTAAAACTCAAAACCTCTGGTAGGGGTTTTTAAACTCAAAACCCCTGGTAGGGTTTTTTTAAACTCGAACCCCTCTGGTAGGTGTTTTAAACTCGAACCCCCCTGGTAGTTGTTTTTAAACTCGAACCCCCTGGTAGGGGGTTTCAAACTCAAAACCCCCTGGTAGGGGGTTTTAAACTCAAAACCCCTTTGGTTGTGCTGGGGCAAGTGATGGTTTAGTATTAAAATCTCACCGAAAATAAACAAAATCAAAGCAAAAAATCTGTCACTAAATTCCGATTCCCCCCTTTCGGGGGGGGGGATTTCATTTCGGGGAGGGTTTAAACCCCAACCCCCCCCCCTGGCTACGCCCATGGTTAGCATTATGTCATGGGGTGTAATTGCTGTATTAATCTTGTTTCTAATCTCCTCATTAGTAATGCGATTTTTTACACGTATCTCAAAAACGGCGATTTGTCTAGAAAGTTTATGTATATCTTTGAGAAACAAAATGCAAGCTAATATACCACATAGGAAAACCTCTAGTTTGACCATTATAAAACCTCTAGTTTGACCATTATAATACCACTAGTTTGACCATTATAATACCTCTAGTTTGACCATTATAATACCTCTAGTTTGACCATTATAATTTTCTAAATCGACTCTTCTTCAAATTAAATTTGGTCTAGAGGTCTAGGCAATCTAGATATTGATCACATATACGTATACAAATACGTGGGTATTTCTCGTGCATGTATTCATTATAAATAAATAGACAATGCTTCTGTACTTAGGAACAAAAGCCTTTCTATCCTTTAACAACTTACCTTGACCTATCCCTTAGTCTGTTGGACCGTTTGGCCCCATGCAAGATTCGTCTACAACGTTTGTTTACGACTATTATTTGTTAAATGAAGGCATGGTGGCTGAGCGAACCGACGTCCCGGGTTCGAATTCTGGTGAAGACTGGGCTTTTTTATTTTTGAGTGCCTCTGAGTCCATCCAGTTCCAATAGGTATGAAGTTAGTTGGGTAAAGTA
The DNA here is from genome assembly GCF_947242115.1 of Biomphalaria glabrata. Classification (NCBI taxonomy): domain Eukaryota; kingdom Metazoa; phylum Mollusca; class Gastropoda; family Planorbidae; genus Biomphalaria; species Biomphalaria glabrata. The sequence continues at coordinate 15,072,629 of NC_074719.1, forward strand.
AAGGCGGTTGGTCTTTGTGTTGGCCACATGACACCCTCGTTTTCTGCCTCCGTCTTCAATAATGGCTTTTCAAATATTTGTCCAGCAGCCTTTGTGAGAGCTCCCCAACTCTCTCTCATCTGCCATCTGCTGCCAGCTACTTTACTCTATGCCAGTGAGGGCGAAATGGCGCCTGAGTTGGTTGGAGGCTGGTGTGAACAGTATAGATTCAGTATAGAAGCACTTATCACCTTTCAACAGTTGCGCTGGGTCGGACACTTATCCCACTTATCCCATAAGGGAGACGACCGCATTGCAAACTTTAAATGGCGATGGCGAAACAGAGGTGCCCCCCGTAAGCGCTATAAAGATAATGATAATACACCATTTGAAGTATACACATTTAATGTTAATACTCTTTGTTAACCAACCACCCCTTCTAATTTTTTAAATATTAAATCATTCATGAGTATCTTACAAAATGTTGATTTGTTCTTATTGTTAGCTCGCTGTGTGCCTGTTTAACAAATGTCATGTAATCAGGAAACATAGAATTAACTTCTAGAGTTAACGAAACTAACATTAAAATTAACATTAAAACCTCGCCACAAAGACAAGACTTTTGTCGCTAAAAAAGAGGCTGTCCACCGGTTTATTTTAACAGCTTTTTAGATTAAGGAGACGAGGCGCCACTATCTCATAAGTTGTGTCGTTTAAACGCCGTCTGCTTCAAAGATCACAGCCTTGTTCGGGCAAATCTCTACATCAAGATCACGGTTCCAAGTAAAAAGAAAAACCTCAATGTAGAAAAGTTGATACATGTACAGGATCGACTGGGGCTATTCTTTATTCTTTAGGGCTGATATCAGAATGCCCCAGGATACCGATAAAGCGGCAAACTGAAATCAGTTGAAAAAGATTCTAAGAAAGTGTGCTGATGCGGTAACCCAGTTGAAAGTAGTACGACATCATCGTGACAAGACATTTTTGCAGAGCCTCGCGCAACAATATACAGGCAAAGGTCCGTGAATTAAAAAAAACAAACAAATGATAGCTGAAGCCAGTGGTGTAGCTAGGGATTTGGGGGCCCCGGGGGGTTGACTTCTTTAGGGGGCCTTGTGTTTTAACATTCGAAATCATGACATGAGATAATGGCGTAATATTTAATGCAAAATCACATTTTGGACAATGATTTTGGGGCCCCCTCAAGTGGACCAAGCCGAGAGGAATGGTCCAGAACAGAGTCCGAAAGGCGTTAAGCTCCACTGGCAGTCAAAAGTACCAAGTCATGTAAGCCAAAATATTATTTGGTGATATTTATTGTGTTAATAATGTGTTAATAAGTTAATGTGATAAGCTTTTCTTAGGTCCAAATTTCCTATATGTGTTTACTATAACATACTGTCCATATCCCATGAGAACCTTTTTGTCAAGGACAATGGGTAAACATAACATAATCTCTACCCCTTTAACTTCTAGTTCTCTATTTTTTTTTATTCCACGCTGTCACTGTTACGTAAAGAAAGAATTACGAAGTCTAGAGCCGGGGTCGGCAACCTGCGGCTCGCGAGCCACATGCGGCTCTTTGGTCGTGAAGCTGCGGCTCTTTAGTTCCATACGCAAATATTATTTATTTTATCGAAACATTTTTCAGAATAGTTTAACGAAGAATAGGCACCGATTCTATATCTCAGCCACTCCCAATTACATGAGTCGTAAGTGTCGTCAGTCGTCGGAAGCTCTCAAATGACGCCGTCGTGGGGTGTTTCTATGTAGGTTTTAATTAGCTTTCGACGCAAGACGAAACGGCATCTTCACTACGTGCTTTGGCTGTGACGTTTAGTTTGTTGTTTCAAGTAAATGAGTTAGAAGCCAATGATTTTCTCAAAGTTAGAAGCAATCTACAAGTAATGCTAATCTGGCAAGCTTTGCGGTACCAATAGAAATTGAACAGAAAGGCAAACCATTTTCAGATGGTGAGTATGTCAAAGACTGCTTCCTACGTGCGTCTGAAGAACTGTTTCGTGATTTAAAAAAACAACAAGAAAAACAACAGAAACCTTGAAAAAAAAGTCAAAGATATGCCACTATCTGCTAAAACAGTACAAGATGGAATAGCTAAAATATCTTCAAATATAACATATTTGCAGGTGTAAGATATTCAACTTTCTTCTGCCTTATCACTTGCTAGTCTTGCGACATAAATTGCCCATTTTGTCGGGTATATGTCTTCCCAAGGTCCAAAAGAAGATCTTCCAGGATTGCTACTCTCAAGACAAACTAGAGGGGAAGATAGAGCGAATGCGGTGCAAAAATGCCTTGAAGACAATAAGATCGAGTTAAATAAAATCGTTTAAACAGCAACTGATGGAGCCAGAAGTATGACAGGAAAAAAAAAAGGAGCAACAACGATTCTTTGGAGCCAAATAAACCACCAAATTCTTACATTTCACATACACCAAGAAGCGCTTTGTGTCCAAACATTTATGGCCGAAATAGTTGAGGTAATACATTTGATAATCAAGATTGTAAACATCATCTTATCAAAAGCACTCTACCATCTTCAGTTTAAAGAACTCTTTAACGAGATGGAGACAGTATTCCAACATCCGATGGCTCGAAACGTGTTGCTTTGTGCTTGAATGAAATAAATACATTCCTAAATGAAAAAAAGCATTAATCACCCTGAATAAGAGAACGACAAATGGTCGCAAAAATTGTACTTTATGGTGGATATAACAGCGATAGGAAATGAGCTGCAAGGAAAGTAAAACCCAGCCTATGTTTTGGTAGAAGAATTAGTTTATTTTGAAGAAAAATTAATTCTTTTGGCAGAAGATATGCACTTACTTCATTTTAAATGTCTCAAGCAGTATCGCTATAAAATCAGTGCAACTGTTGACACAAATTACTTCAGCGCAGTTATAAAACAAAATCAAAGATGAATTTCTTGACAGATTTGAGCAGTTCAACAAAACTATTCTAGCATTCCTGGTACACCAGTTCAACACAAATAGTAACGAAATTCACATTGAGCCATTTGAAATTGGTACAGGATCTCTAGAAATTCAATGGATCGATTTAAAAAGTAAAGCTTTGTTTAGTGGAAAAATTACAGAGTCAAAAAGCAAGTTGAAAAGGTTGGAGAAATGTATGTACGTCACGCAACAAATGTGATAACTTTAAAAGAAATGTCTCGAGTTGAGACACTTAGCCTATATTGGGCGCATGGAATAGTCTTCAGAATGCTACAGTGAGGTGAAGTTGGTATTTGAAATACTGACTATCTTCGGATCGACATATTCGTGCGAGCAACAGTTATACTCATATATAAATAAAAGTACAGTAAGAAGTCAACTAACAAATGAAAATGTAGAGTCGTGTTTGAAACTACAAACAAGTGATGAGCCAAATGTATCCAAACGTTCTAAAACCACGCAAAGCCAACTCTCCCATTGAATTTTCTCAATTATTTCTTATTGAAGTACAAGTTAGTGTAAGTAATTGTTTAACTGCTTTTGTTGTTACCGAAAGAAAAAATAATTATCTAATAAAACCATACATATTTTATCTAATTTGGTGTGAAAAACACGTATATGTGAATGAATATATTCGTTTTTTTAAATGAAAAATTAATTGTGTGAGTAGGGCCTACTATTTATGTTGGCAAGAAAAAAATCTTGTGGCTCTTTAAAATTTGGTAAATTGTAATTTTTGGCTCTTTCGACTCAAAAGGTTGCCGACCCCTGGTCTAGAGGAAAATGAGAAAGGGAGATAACTGATAATTAAAAGTAAATTACATGCGAAACAAAGTAAGTGGCCCTGCTATATTAAAATCGAGATTTATCAGCAAGTTTTATGACTCTAAAAAGAAGAATGATAATACATGTAAATTTTTTTTTCTTAGATATAAGGTGACTTGTTTTAAAGTGTCTTAGATCACAAACAGATGGAAGGAAAAGTTTTACTGAACAGCAACAAAAATAAACACAGCTGCCTGACCAGTCACTTCATCTCCTTGTCATTTAATTTCCAGTCCATCTCCTGGTCAATCAATCCCCATTCACTTAATCTCCTGGTCATTCAATCCCTAGTCACTTAATCTCCTGGGCATTCAATCCCCATTCAGTTAATCTTCTGGTCATTCAATCCCTAGTCTCTTAATCTCCTGGTCATTTAATACCGAGTCATTTGATCCTTTGATGTTTTAATCCAAAAATTTGAAATATTAAAAAAATGCAAAATAAAAATATACACAGATACCACTAAAATGTCTCATTTCCTTAAAGAGTAGGTAGTTAAATCACTACATATTGAAATAAATAGCTAGTTATCTCAAGGTAAACAAAGGATGTGCCCGTATTAAAAGTGAAAAAATCATGACTGAAAGAGTGTTTGTCAAATGACTAAAAAGAAAAAAAATGTACATGGTTTATGGATCAGCGAAATGATTAAAACATTAAAGATTGTTTAATTGGTTCTAATCTGATCTCTTATAAGATTGTTAATCTCTCCATCACACGTTGGTCTATGCTGATGAGGTACTCCAAAGAATATATCCTGACCTACTCCCCTCTCCTTATCCACCCCACAACGGGGAGAAGATGAATGAGCTTTGCTGAGGAGTGAACAGGCTACTTTTAACATTCACTACATTCAGTTGAACATAACGATAACACATCCAACTTGATAATACAGTATCTGGAATATTATTTTTTTTATTTATAAATATTGTACAAGAAAAAAAAGTTCCCCTTTCAGACCTTGCGATCCATAGTGCAGATGATTTCTGAGGTTAACGAGGGTGTCACGTGGCCAGCACAACGACCAACCACCTTTACTTTTACTCAACTATTGTCAGGTACCCGTTAGAGCTGGTCCGACTTAGAGGCACCCAAGATCCCGAAATAAAAAAAAATCCCAGTCTTTACCAGGATTCGAACCCGGATCCAACGCTTTACTGCTCAGCCACAGCGTCTACTACATATATTGTACAACCATACAATGCATCAGCAAAAGTGCAGTCGCCATCATCATGCTAGGACATTTCAAAACCCGTAACCATTCGAGTTGATATTGTCTAGGCCTATGGCTTCATATTTATCGTTCTTCTAGCTCTTCTCTAGGCACTACATTTTTTATTGGTATGAGGAAAGGGGGGGGGGCATTCTGTATAAAAATATGGTCAAAAATCTCAAATAAAAGCATATCTTTATACTATAAAGTAGAAAGGTAAGACGTATGTATGTATGTATGTATGTATGTATGTATGTATGTATGTATGTATGTATGTATGTATGTATGTATGTATGTATGTATGTATGTATGTAGCCTATGTCCCGCATAGAACTCAAAACCGTTTGACCCATCTTAATAAAACTTGGCTGAAATGTTCCTTGGGTACTAACTTGGACCGTACTGTATGTATAGTAGCCCTAAAACAAACTTAAGACCCTCAAAAAAAAAGTTGACCAAATCTATAAAAGTAGTATATCTTATAAATCTAGGCTATGTTTACCACGTTGACATGACAAAAGATTGAAAGAATTTAGATCTAGATCAAATTTTAAGAACTAAAATGCCCCATATAGTTTTTACTTTGACACTGAAAATATAAAATATTGTCTATTGATTTCTTTATTAAATAAAATTAAGCTTCAAATTTGTGTTTCAAAAGCATTTTTACATAAATTTGTTCTTTATATTTAGGATTCCTGACGTACATTTTTTCATTAAACATTACCCGAAAGGTTACACATCTCTCTATTCCTAGGTCTAAAACTCTAATTCAACTCTAAGATGATAGGACTTCTCTTCGCAAAGATAGTTTTATACTTTAACACATGAACATACTAATTATAGTCCATTCATTTCATATTTTAATCAAATTAACATTCAAATTTGTTTTTCTAAAACATTTTTTAATACATTCGTTCGCTAAAGCTGCGAAGCCGTGTTGAGATATATTCTAATAGTTTCATTCATTCGCGTACATCTAATTAAAAAGGTCACGCATGCGCACGAGCAAAATGAACTCAATCCAAGTCAATATTTAACTCTAGATTACTCTAGAGTCTAGACCAGTGGTCTTCAACGGGGGCGATATCGCCCCCTAGGGGGCGTTTTCGAGATTTTGGGGGGCGCTGAGAGCCTAAGGGGCGGTAAGGGGCGCTGGGCACACAATGGGGCGGTAAGGGGGCGCTGGGCATAATGGCGGAAAGAAGAATCTAAAGGTGCTCTGAAACAAAACAAATTTAAAAATTCTTGAACATTATAGCTGGGAAACTATATATAGACAAATTATAGTTAACTTGCTTTTAATTTAAGAACAGAAACAGTGTTAGAAATTGAGTTCGGGAGACGCTATTAGTTTTGTGCGAAATGTCTGTCCGTCTGTCCGTCCGTCCCGTTTAGATCTCGTAAACTAGAAAAGATATTGAAAATCCGACATCACAATATTTGAGACCATTCAAAGTTCTGATGCAACGGCTACTTTTTTTTTCTGAAAGCGAAAAATCTCATTTTTAAAATCAGTTATGCAAGCAGTTTTTTTAAAGAGAAAAAGCGAATTAGTATGCATGATAAGTTAGACCTAAATTAAAACGAATAGTAATCTTGTAAATTTCATTTTCGTGAACTTTTTTCTTTATTGGTGTTTTTTTTTTTTTTTTTTTTTGAGCATTCGAATAAGAGATTCGGCCTTTTCAAAACAATTACATCAATTTTAAGACTTCAGTTAGGCCAGGAGAGGCGCGTTAGCTGAGCGGTAAAGCGCTTGGCTTCTGAACCGGGGGCCCTGGGTTCGAATCCTGGTGAAGACTGGAATTTTCAACTTCGGAATCCTTAGGCGCCTCTGAGTCCACCCAGCTCCAATGGGTACCTGATATTAGTATGGGAAAAGTAAAGGCGGTTGGTCGTTGTGCTGGCTACATGACACCCTCGTTAACCGTGGGCCACAAAAACAGATGACCTTTATATCATCTGCCCTATAGACCACAAGGTCTGAAAGGGGAACTAGTTAGGCCAGGTTCACATCTAACTTTGCATTCACTTGTACCTATCCTTTTATCTGCTGTACCGTTGGGGCACTACACAAGATCTGTCAACCTTCTTTCTCCATTCTTATCTCTCATTTGTCTTTGATATAATTTCATTTGGATGTTCTTTCTGAAAATATTGAAGCCTGCCTGGGTAGACCACTTCGGCGGCCGATTTTGAGTTTGTGTTTCCACACAAACTGTCTTTGTAACCTTGTTAAATTCTTACTCTTTTGCTGTGATTAGTGAGTATTTATTGTCCTTGGATTTCGCGCGTATAAACTTTTAAGATTTGAGAAACAAAGTAGGTAATACGCCTTTTAGATTATAGTTTATTTTATCTACATATGTTAATATATTGATATGTAAATGTTATTTGCAAAAAAAAACATTAAAGGTAACATTTAACATAATACCTTAACTTTTTAAAAACAAAAAACATTGATAAAATGTTGTTACGAAAACTCACTGGTATGTCATATAATATTTCCTTGAGATTTAGTGAATTGCCACTAGAAAAAAAGCAAGTTCTACTTTGATGGCATTTTCAGACGAGGTTATGAAACCAAGTCGGCTTCACGAACTTATAGCGATATCCAAAAATAATTTAAGAATATTCGTGAACAATTATAAAAATCTACAATTAAAACAATATTAAAAACAAAAAAAAACCGGTAAAGCAGGATATGTTTTAATGGCTTCTTATAGCTTTTTAATTTTTTTTTATGATATTGTTGAAAAATTGATTAAAACTAAATTTATTTTAAAACATATGTAACACAAATAGACTTTTTTTTCTGTTAGTGATGAAATATTATTTCAAAATTGTCTTGTTATGTAGCTTATGAGGACATATAGAAAACCATCAGTGGTTGGACGCTACAATGACTTCATAGGTAATATAGAATAAAGAACAAATCTATTCACTATTCACATTGTGAGTTATGATACACAAGAAAAGTTTAGCCCGCAATTTCATTTCTATTTGAATCTAATTATACAACTGTAAATAAAATACAAACCCATGCCGAAAATAAGCGCATCTTTCAACAGTTTTGTGAAAGAAATGATGAAAAAGATGTTAGACTCTTGTTGTAAACTGAAGTTCGCTGGATTTTGAAAGGGGGTTGTTAATTGTTATGGCTCGTTTTTTTAAGCTCTTAAATAATTATTTTGTTTTTGAGAAACGGGAAGATTCAATGGATGGCGATGACTTAAAGCAGGCTAAAAAAAATTGTTTTACATGGTAGGCATCTAACACAAATGAATGAAACGAACCTCCGACTGCTAGGAAAGAGATTGACTTTTATTGATAATATCATTTTCTCTTTTATCAAGATATTAAATTATTTTAAAGAGTTTTACAATCTCACATAATTTGTTTGTTGACAAATGAATTACTGCCCATTGACACCGATATCTATGCAATTCACATAGCAATTCTCTATGAAGAAATTAAGATTCACTTCTAAAAATTAAACATATTGTTATAAACTTGGTGGTGGCACAGAGAGGAGTAGTGGTGTGTGTGTAGTCAGCCGACGCAAATCGCCCCAGGCCAGCGCTAGACGAGCGGTCAACCGTGACGAGTTACGCCTGTCAGCCGGGTCGAGTGTAAACAGGACGGTTCGGGAAGGATCGCCATCGTGAACAAAGCTCAGGAGCGTCACGAGAGTTATAGTCATCTGACCACCTAGAAACGTCGAGCGGCGTTCTGTCCGGTTCGAGAAGGCCAGTAGGGACCCTATATAAGAGCGGAGGTGTCGCAGTCAAGACGGTTCACGGCAGGGGTTCAGAGCCCGGTTCACTACAGTCCGGTCGGCTACAGCACAGTTCAGCGGTGTCGTTCTGTACGGAGCATTACGACGGTTCAGTGCGGAGTACTATCAAGTACAGTTGAGACGAACGGCGTCTTGATCTTGGTCTGCGATCGAGTCCGACACAACGAGCCTAGTGTGTGAAGTCAGTCCTGAACTGTTGAACCCAGTGCAAGCCCGGAACGAGACGAAGAGGCCAGTGCAAGAGTCGATACGGCGGAACGGCTATTAACAAGAGAGACATTTGTACAGTGTACGTGTTGCCAATTGTACAGTATTGGCTGTTACTTATTCAACTATTAAAGTGTTACGTTACTTTGGAGCCCTGAGTTGTCAAGTTCTTTAAGTTGGTGGTGTATGGTGCAGTTTGCAGAGAACCTGGATAGTGAGATTCGTAACAACTGGTGTCAGAAGTGGGATCGGATCGGAATCGGATTGGATCGGATCTACTATGGCTCGTCTGAAACTGCTGTACGAACTTGAATTTAGAGAACTGAAGGAAGAACTCCGTGATCGAGATCTGAAAACGAGCGGAAATAAAGAAACCTTACAAGCACGCCTCCGAGAATGTATAGTTGAAGAAAAGGAAGATCCAGACACGTATCTGTTTAAAGTCGCACCAACTTTAAGAGAGTTCTTGCACCAACAGCTAGATGACTGGAAGGAAGAGTTGCGGGCTATGAATACGACATGGAAGAAGTCCAACGAAGAGACCTGTACCAAGCTTGAAAAAATGTATACCTCAGTGAAGGAAGTGACGAGCCCCGTGGTGAAAACGATGGACGTGGTGGAAGAAACCCTGTACGACCAAAGAGACTTGAAAGATAAAAGAGCTGCGCCATCGTTAAACAATGAACTACTAGCCACCCAAAGCTTTGAAGAAATATGCAGTGACAACGGCAATGCTGATGAATGTGGTGCTGCCTGTCAATCTGAAAACAGGGAGTACAGACCTGTGGAGCCGAAAGAGACAGATGAAGAGACAATGGAAGCTGCCCATAGTTCGAACGAAGCTTGTGATGCAGCTGTACCTGATATGAGCACCTCAAACAGCAAGACATATCAAGTGAATGTTAGCTCCGCGTCCAAGCATTTTGCTGAGGAACGTTTGCAAGTTGCAAGTGGCGTACAAAGGTGGGGCCCTACTGACGCTTGCCCAGATTCTAAGACCAGCGAGAGAAGCCCTGATGGTGACCATAAGAACCCAATGAAATCTGACGAAGCTGTTGAGGGACATTTGCAAGCTAAGAGATACCAGCCAGGTCCGTACCCAACAGCCGTTGGTCCAGCTGCCAAGACTGGAGAGGAAAGTCCTGATGGTGGTAAAGAGAATCCAAGGCAGTCTGACGTTGACATTGATGGACATTTGAAAGACGAAAGTAATCGACAAGGTCTGAAACCAACAAGTGATTGGCCCGATACTGAGACGAGAGAGAGAGGTCCTGATGGTGGTGAAGAAAGCCGAATGGAGCCTGAAGCCGAAGACGAGGGACCTTTGCACGAGGAGTGTTACCAACCTGCCCCACGAGCATGCCCTCCAGACAAGGCTGAAGATGATGACATATCCCACAATTCCCTGTCCTGTGGATTTGAAGCCCATCCCAGTCCTTCTTCGCAAAGCCCTATGAAGTCATCTCTTTGGCCAACGATCTTGGTATCCCCAGCCCTTACATCCTATACCTTTCCATGTGCCAAACGGCTGCCCTCAATACCGAACGACAAGAGAGCGACGCGACCACGACATCACTGCAGTCACATGAAGACCAACTGGCGAGAAGAAGAAGGCTACTTTTGTTGAATGCAAGATGGATGACGATGGAACCTCGATATCACTGCAGCCACATGAAGACCAACTGGCGAGAAGAAGAAGAAGGCGACTTTTGCTGAGTGCAATATGGATGACCATGCGATCACGAGGTCGATACAACCAGATGAAGGCTAACTGGAGGAAAAGAAGAAAACGTTTTCTGAACTCAACGTGGATGGCGATGAAAGCACGACGGCGAAGCAACCAGGTTAAGGCCAACTGGAGGAAGAGAAGGAAGCGACCATTGCTGACTGCAACATGGATGGCTCCATCAAGCTCAAGAGGCAAGCCAACTGCCACTGATCGACCCCCGCCTGCAGCGATGAAACTTTACAGCCAATGTCATGATGTTGATTCTGTCCGGGACGGACAGATCTAAGGAGGGGGCAGTGTTATAAACTTGGTGGTGGCACAGAGAGGGGTAGTGGTGTGTGTGTAGTCAGCCGACGCAAATCGCCCCAGGCCAGCGCTAGACGAGCGGTCAACTGTGACGAGTTACGCCTGTCAGCCGGGTCGAGTGTCAACAGGACGGTTCGGGAAGGATCGCCATCGTGAACAAAGCTCAGGAGCGTCACGAGAGTTGTAGTCATCTGACCACCTAGAAACGTCGAGCGGCGTTCTGTCCGGTTCGAGAAGGCCAGTAGGGATCCTACATAAGAGCGGAGGTGTCGCAGTCAAGACGGTTCACGGCAGGGGTTCAGAGCCCGGTTCACTACAGTCCGGTCGGCTACAGCACAGTTCAGCGGTGTGGTTCTGTACGGAGCATTACGACGGTTCAGTGCGGAGTACTATCAAGTACAGTTGAGACGAACGGCGTCTTGATCTTGGTCTGCGATCGAGTCCGACACAACGAGCCTAGTGTGTGAAGTCAGTCCTGAACTGTTGAACCCAGTGCAAGCCCGGAACGAGACGGAGAGGCCAGTGGAAGAGTCGATACGGCGGAACGGCTATTAACAAGAGAGATATTTGTACAGTGTACGTGTTGCCAATTGTACAGTATTGGCTGTTACTTATTCAACTATTAAAGTGTTACGTTACTTTGGAGCCCTGAGTTGTCAAGTTCTTTAAGTTGGTGGTATATGGTGCAGTTTGCAGAGAGCCTGGATAGTGAGATTCGTAACAATATATATATATAAATGACAATTATTAAACATCTGTTACTGATGTTCAAATTGAGTTGCATGAAAAAATAGATTTACAAAACTATGTCTTCAGTAAAAAGAATGTAAACATAGGAGGCACACTGTGGCGTAGCTAGGGTGGGGGAAATTTAAAAATCCCCCGGGCCCCCATTTAAGGAAGGGGGCCAAATATTAAGCAAAATGCAGCGGCCCCCAAAGATGTCAAGCCCCCTAGCCCCAAACGATGAAAATTCTTTGTTACGCCCCTGGAGGCACAACAGAGATGTGGCTGCATTTAAATGTTTCAGTAAAATTCCAAAACTGTGGTCGAAATTGGAATGATGTTTTAACTTTTCAGTAAACATACATGGTAAACCTAGATTTAGTGCCTAACAAAGTTAATGAATAAGCAAAGAAATAGACTGGATGTAGCCACTAGAAGAGACCTTCGCCTTACTTTGGCAAATTTAAAGCTTAAAATTTCTAATATTGTCAGATTGCATGCAACACAAGGTATCCATTAGCTTGATTTCTGTTTGTAGTGAATTCAGCAATAATAATATTTATATTAAAAAATAAAACTAAATTTACTATTGAACCTAAAAACAGTAGGCCCTAATATTCAAAAAATTAAACGGAGACTATTCTTAGGATTTGAAAGAAAGTCTTTACAATTTTTGTGTGTAATCACTGCAAATTATTTGATATAATTTTTGTATAATGATAATATTGGCTGTTTTTGCCTTTAATTCCAAAGATTACGGCTGAGTCCAGTGTTTTACATAACTACGCAAACCCAACTGCGACCTACATATTTTCCCGAATTTTATGCAGACAAAGCCGTTGTATGCTGGTGTTCTATTTAAGTTTTCTTTCCGTCTTTTGCGCCTGTCTTCAAAAATGGCTTTTCTTTGAGTTTCAAATGTTTGTAAGAGCTCTCCAACTGTTTCTCTCAGAGGCTTTCTGCTATCTGCTGCCAGAGAATGCTGCCAGGTACTTTCCTCTATGCCAGTGAGAGCGAAATGGCGCCTGAATAAATCTTTATGGCGCTCACGGGTGTGACGAACCGTTTTAGCTCACTCGAGGTATCACTCAGGTCTAAGCATTTAATTAATTTATTTACTCGCTATTAATCATCAATTTTATTAATTTAGCCAATCAAGCGCTAAAAACACAGCCACCACCGCTCCAATCCAACCCCACCCCTTTGGCATCGATGTCACATTTTACTATCCCCACTTTGACACGTGTCACACTAGACTCTTGACTAGATTACACTCCCTCCATCTATCGTGGCAACCATCCGTTGACCCCCCCCCTTTTCCGGGAGCGGCTGGTCACTACAAAGTACCCTTTCAACTTAACGCCTCGGGCAACGCTGTTCGTCTAGCACTAGCCATTATCAAGGTATAATCTCCCTTGATTTTGGCCGAGCTCCGATAATCTCCCCTTCATAATTCACCTGACCACCTGGGCTGATTTCCTGGACTTTCAACTCGCGCCTTCGCGCAATGTCTATCTCCCGGAAACTCTCGTCACGGTCAAGCGTGGACCCCCTTTGTCAAAGACGTCAAATAGTCTAGACCACCTTTGCACCTATCTCCCGCCACTCACCCCCCCCCTTCTATCCACGTGTATATGGACAGACTTCATCGTCCGATCTCATTCACGCTGGAGAGCCCACAGGGAGCACATCTAACTCTTGCTTGAGCTCTAGACTATTTTCATTCCCTTATTTCACTTTGGATTGGTGGTATGTAACTTTGTAAAGTGCTTGAGAACCATTTTACTTAGTAATGTATATATATATTTGTGCATTTATTACTACATTATTTGTGTACATATTTGTGCATTCTTATCATGGATAATGTAAGTAGATTACTGTATACTTATATTTTATATCATGACTTTGTGGCTAAATGTTCAAGCCATCTGGACTAGATTCTATTAACAATTCTTACCAGATGTATTTAGCTCTTTAACTATTATTAATTTAACTCGGATATATTAGCGCTCGGCACGAGCCCTCAATGTATTATCATTGATTAATTCCTTGGCAGGGAATTATCAAGACACTTATGTAAACATGTCTTATTACTGAGTATGTATTTACTTATGCTCTGTTTACTTATGTGAGAGCATGGGCGAGTATCAGACGTTGATCTCCCCTTCCCCTTTCATCTCATTTATCTTAGTAATGCATGTACTTGCTATTCACCGTGATTGGTGAGCGTCACTTATATAACTTATCATATATCACTTGTTACTGTTTGTTATTTCCCTTTATTGGAGTCCCCATTATTATTGTTATCTCCCTTGATGGGACACTATATTCATTTGTTAGGTCCCTTTGATAATTATGAAACTAGCTTATAGTTTCTATACATCAGTCTGAAGATGTCCTTCACGGAAAGGCATCTACCTCCCAGTGTTATCATTATGGCTAAACCAACGCATACATCATATCGTTGCAGCTTTTATCTATAGGCTAAATCCGCCTGAAATCTTAGCAACCTAAAGCTGATAGCAGATTTTCTGGCACCAGATCTGTAGACATCAGACCTACTCATCCTTCAAGAGTCCAAGTAACAACGCTAGCCACAGACTCGTCACTGGCTTAACTGATTGGTAGACGCAGCTTAGCTCTGCAACCATACAAGTTGGACTGCACACGGAGCCTGGATCCACTACGCCAGCCCACCAGCAGACAGCATCAGTATCAGCCACACCAGTCTCACCAGTGCAGCACCGGACCAAAAGCTAAGCAACCAGCCTAATGACACTCAGGCCACTTGGTTCTAATATCTGATGATGATAGTCCTATATATGTAAATAAGCTAGATCCCATACTAGCAACTGTACAGCATTTCACCTTTCATTATCTTATTTTGTATAATAAACTGTACATAAGTTTACATCTAAATATAGTATTTGTTGCCTGCATTATAACGCTGTGCTTGTAGTTTATATGTGCAAGTAAGGATTCTCAAACCATAAAAATCCCCTAGACACCCAAAACGGCCAAATCTTAATCCGACTTGTCACAACGGAGGAGGGGGCACCTCTGTAACTCAGTCCTCCTCAAAGCTCGTCAGTCATAGGCCAAGGAGTTCACAACAATCGCCTTTGGCATGCTGTCGTCTTTCAAGCGGGATAAGTGACAGCATAAAAATTAATAAATAGATGATATTTTGTTCAAATTTGCCTTCTCACGCTTCTTTATAAGTGTTTTTCTTAGAGAGGGGGCGCTTGCGGATTTTTTTAAAGAAATAATTCGAAAAAGGGGGCGGTAGGCCAAAAAAGGTTGAAGACCACTGGTCTAGACTCTAGATCTAGATCTAGATCCCTATGTCTAACTCAAGATCTACTTTATTCTTTAACATTTGAACATACAAAATTAAGTCTATTCATTTAAAATTTTAATCAAATATATATAGGCCTACAAGCAAATGTTTTATTTGAAACAATGGATTTAAGTCGATTAGGTAGATCTATTTTGACAGCACAATTCATACTATTTTTACATTTACGCATTCGCTTTACTTATAACATTATTATTTCGTTTAATTGTTTACAAACCACTCTCAGTGACTCATAGACAGTTATACGCAAACAAAATTTTTTTTTTAATATTTTTTTTTGTTCTAATTATTTATTTAAAAAATTATAAAATTGTCAATTTCCTTCTTACCCTTAAAAGTTTTTTCAGAAAATAAAGTTTCTTGTAATATATGTCTAATATATATATATAGGCCCTATTAGTGTTTTTCTTAGAGAGGGGGCGCTTGCGGATTTTTTTAAAGAAATAATTCGAAAAAGGGGGCGGTAGGCCGAAAAAGGTTGAAGACCACTGGTCTAGACTCTAGATCTAGATCTAGATCTATGTCTAACTCAAGATCTACTTTATTCTTTAACACTTGAACATACAAAATTAAGTCTATTCATTTAAAATTTTAATCAAATATATATAGGCCTACAAGCAAATGTTTTATTTGAAACAATGGATTTAAGTCGATTAGGTAGATCTATTTTGACAGCACAATTCACACTATTTTTACATTTACGCATTCGCTTTACTTATAACATTATTATTTCGTTTAATTGTTTACAAACCACTCTCAGTGACTCATAGACAGTTATACGCAAACAAAATACACGCGTGCCGCGGGTAAAATATGTCTAGTATATATATTTATTTATTTATTTTTGGCCCCACCCCCCAAAAAAAAAATCCTGGCTACGCCCATGATATATATATATTTATTTTTTTTTTGGATAGTGATGAAACATTATTTCAAAACAATGATAAAATGTAGGTCCAGAATCTTTATTTGGTTTAATGTGCGCTAATAGTTTCTGGATCCCCTTGTTGTGTACTTCTCCTATGTTGTCTACTTGGTTCAAATTAAGTCATTTGTTTTTGTCTCCAGGGGCTGATAATGCTGATGCAAATTATTTATTTATGAAATTAGCTATAGTTTAAAAATATTGAAATGCAAACAAAGAGATTTAAAACTTAACAAGGTTACAAAAGACAGTTTGTGTGGAAACACAAACTCAAAATCGGCCCCCGAAGTAAAATGTTTTACATAATTCGGATAATCCTTCAGAGTTGAAGATAGTTTACTTCCTAGTCCAAACCTCCCGCAGGACGACGGGGGATGGGAGCAGGCAGGGTTTGAACCTTTGATCGTCGATAAATCCAAACGACAGTCCAGCGCGCAAACCGCACAACCAGTGGTCCACCCAGGTAGGCTTCAATATTTTCAGAAAGAACATCCGAATGAAATTATATCAAAGACAAATGAGAGATAAGAATGGAGAAAGAAGGTTAACAGATCTTGTGTAGTGCCCCAACCGTCCCGCAGATCATGGGATACGTGAAAGTGAATGTAAAGTTAGATGTGAACCTGGCCTAACTAGTTTGTGGTCTATAGGGCAGATGATGTAAAGTTCATCTGTCGTTGTGGCCTACGGTTAACGAGGGTGTCATGTAGCCAGCACAACGACCAACCGCCTTTGCTTTTCCCCAACTAATGTCAGGTACCCATTAGAGCTGGGTAGACTCAGAAGTTGAAAATCCCAGTCTTCAACAGGATTCGAACCCGGGACCCTCGGTTCGAACTAAATAAGTTAATTTCTTTGAAAAGGGTCAATCTCATTTTCGAATTCTCAAAAAAAAAAAAAATTTCCGCTATATACAAAAATGTTCACGGAAACGATGTTTATAAGATTACTATTCGTCTTAAATTAGGTGTAACATATAATGCATACTAATTAGCTTTTTCTTATAAAAAACTGCTTGCATAATTGATTTTTAAAAATTAGAATTTTCGCTTTCAGGAAAAAAAAAAAGTAGCCGTTGCATCAGAACTTTGAATGGTCTAAAATATTGTGAAGTCGGATTTTCAATATCTCTTCTAGTTTACGAGATCTAAACGGGACGGACGGACAGACGGACAGACATTTCGCACAAAACTAATAGCGTCTTTTCCCCTTTCGGGGGCCGCTAAAAATGTATCTTTAAAAACCCTATATTAGTTAAATGTGCAAACTAAAAATATATTTCCCATTGGCGTAGCCGGGGGAGGTTGGGGTTCAACCCCCCCCCCCCGAAATGAAATCCCCCCGGGGGGGGGAGACGGACTTTAGTGACTGATTTTTTGCTTTAATTTTGTTTATTTTAGGTGAGATTTTAATGCTAAACCATCACTTGCCCCAGCGCAGCCAAAGTGGTTTTAATTTTAAAACCCCTACCAGGGGGTTTTGAGTTTAAAACCCCCTTCCAAGGGATTTTGCAGTTAAATCCCCCTCTTCGATAAAACAAAACAAAAAAATGCAAACGACTATTCCCCGAATTCCAAGAATACAGTTAAGGAAGATTTTGATTTTAAAGATTTTAAAACCCCTCCAAAATTTACGATAACCCCCTCTTCAATATGAAAAAAAAAAGCAAATTATGCACTCAAAATGTTATGAGCATAGCCATAGGGGTTTTAAGTTTAAAACCCCTTTACAGGGGGTTTTTGAGTTTAAAACCCCTCCCGGGGGTTTTGAATTTAAAACCCCCTACCAGGGTGTTTTGAGTTTAAAACCCCCTACCAGGGGTTTTGGCAGTTAAATCCCGCTCTTCTATAAAACAAAACCAAAAAAAAAAATGCAAACGACAATCTCCAAACACCAAGATCACAGTTAAGGAAGATTTTGATTTTAAAACCCCTCCAAAATTTACGATAAACCCCTCTTCAATATGAAAAAAAAAGCAAATTATGCACTCAAAATGTTATAAGCGTAGCTAAATGGGTTTTGACTCAGTTATAAGTTTGAACTCCCCTCCAGTGGAGTTTGAAGCTAAAAAATACATCTTCAATTTAAAAAAAAAGCAAATTACACACTCTAAAATCTATGAGCGTAGCCAAAGGGGTTTTGAGTTTAAACCCCCCGCCACCGGGATTTGAAGCTAAAATATACATCTTCAATGTAAAAAAAAAAAAAAGCACTCAAAATGCTATGAGCGTTGCCAAAAGAGTTTAAGAGTTTTTGAGTTTAAATCCCTCTTCAAAAGGGTTTGATGCTAAAAAAATACCTCTTCAATATAAAAAAAGCAAATTAAACACTAAAATTATTTGAGCGTAGCCAAGCCAATGGGGGGGGGGGTGAGTTAAAACTCCTATCCTCCAGATGGTTTTGAGTTTAAAATCCCCCTACAGAGCATTTTGAGGGGGAAAACCTCTATCTTCAATATTATTCTAAAACTACAGTTACCAAATTCTATGATCGTAGCTAAATATGGGTTTTGAATTTAAAAAAAAACAACAAAGTAAGTCCTGAGATGTTTTAGTTTAAAACCCCAACAGATGATTTTGACGATAAACATTCCCTTTTCGAAAAAAAAACTAAAGCAAACTACAGTCACTTAATTCCACGAGCGTTTTTAAGAGAGGTTACACATTTCTACCAGTGGCGGGGCTCCATTAATCAGTGAATAGTCATCTGCCGAAATTGAAAAACACTAAATGTGGCTCAACAAAGATGGCTAAGACAGATATTAGAAGTCAGTTATAGAGATCGGGTCTAAATCAAGGAAAACCTATGCCGAACTGGAAGTTGACCCCTTAGTAAGATTGTGACAGAGCGTCACATGAGGTTTGCGGGACATGTTCTCCGACAAAATAAATTCCGCATAATAAGAAATGGGATGACATCCTAGTACAACTTGACGCCACACATTCATGGAGGTCCTCAGAACAGGTGGGAAGAGGCTTCAGACATTACCAGAGACAGATTTTTATGGAAACAGCTTGACGGCAAATGCGCCGAACGGCGCGGGAGGGTCTAAGTCAGTAAGAATAGCACATTAGGTTTTTGAAATAAAACTTTTTAATAGCATTAAAATGCACTGTATATACCTCATAATATGCATTTTGTTGCCATTCAATACCAGAAATAGCGCTCTTGGCGGCGGGGCTTTGCCCCGCGCTGGGGGGGGGGGGGGGAGCTCCTTGCGCTACCCCAGACCCCTTGCTGGGGGTCAACAATTTTTCCACTAACTACAGGAAGAACCTATTCTAGGGCACAATAAACGTGTTCTGAAAGAATGAAGGGTCAGAATGTAATAAAGATTATGTACACACACACACATACATACGTACAAATATTTTGTTATCGCGGGGGGCGGGGGGGGGGGGGGCTGGTGAGGAGATAAAATCCTCCCTTAACCCCCCCCCCCCCCCCGAAAAAAATCCTGGCTACACCCATGATATTTCCACATTTCAAAATCTTTGTAAAGCAGTTTAGTTTATTTCACCACGGACTTTACAGTAAGTTTGTATTTATTTATATATCATCTAATTATAATTTAGCGTCCAAAGATTAACGTAATTGCTATATCAATTATGAAATGAGAAAATTGTCTTGACCACGTATATACGTATAACTCCCGTTCTGATGCTGAATTGAAGCAAGAGTTCATTAATAAACTTCGATTCTAATACCTTCTAATAACCATTCCAGATAGGAGCTTCCATTCTTAGGTCAAAAGAAGACGGTTGAACTTCTGACCCCTTACGTATTAGTCCTAAGCTCTTCCATTAAAGATATGCCTTCATCCTAAAGGGGAAGCGTGGTAAGTGCGCTTGAGCTTGTCTTGGCTACCTAAGAAGAGGGCTCGAGGTTCGACACCCGACTCGAGCACAGTTGTGTTTACTGAGCGCCAAAAGGCTCCAAGATACTTCCCCCCCCCCCCATCTGGTCCATGCTATATGAAAGTAGCGCTGTGTAAAAGCTATAAAAATAGTTTTGTCGAGACTTGAACAAAACTTCTACGTCTAGTGTTTTTGACTTGTACCCCAGATTTTTCATCTTTCTCCTGCTCTTTTTCTTCTCATCTATTACTCCTCCATTTCTATTCTCATTCTTCTCTCTCATCCACTTTCTTCTCTCATTCTCCTTTGTTCTCATTCCCTCTCTTCTCTCTTTCAAATTTCTCATCTCTCTCTCTCTCTCTCTCTATCTCTCTCTCCACAGTAATTTTGTTCCTTCCTTTTCCTTCGCTCTCTTTCCTTTTTCTCTCTCTACAATCTCTCTCTCCCCACTTCCCATTCTTCTATCTCTTTTCTGCTCTTCTCTCTCTCTCTCTCTTTCTCTGCACTCTCTCCTTCCCCGACAGTTTTCTAATCGTCTCTGTCTTTACGACGATCCACTTGAGTTTTGTTCAAAAGCGTACCTAAAATGGACTGTTAAAACATTTCCCTAGCGTCTATTGAATTGAGACTTGCGGCCCGAATGAAAAGTTGTCCACCTAATACCTGATCAACGGAACACGATCTAAGCCCACCCGCTGATGAAGCTCCTCCTCCTTATGAAATATTAATACTGGCGTCCTTTTTATAATTGAGCAGTCTAGCGCATGCTAGTTTTTTTTTGTTTTTTTTTCAAAACGATCGTCTTCTACGGATGATTAGTGAAGCGTAGAGTGTCTGCATTTGTCAAAAGTAACGCAGTTTGTCCTGACGTTTTCATCAGTAACACATTCCCGCCTTTTTTGTTTTCGTGTTGAAATCTAAAACATTTTTAAACATATATCTAGACTTAAATCGTAGTTAATACAGTTTTGGGCTTAGTCTCACTTGGTTCAGATCAATATTCGATAGAAATCGATTTGTTGTTTGGATTATACGTTATTTCATAGATCATCTTTAATTAGCATTTAATCAAGGTAAGAGTATATTTGTTGTTTCTAGGCGTCGTAATGAATTAGGGGACAAGCTACTCTTTAGAAAGTGTTTTAGTGATAGATTGATTATAACAAACAAACAAAAGTTACAAAATCTATGAAGGTCACATCTGGAGATGGAGTTTTTCAATGGCGGTGGTCTGTCAATGGTTGTAGCTCCTACCTGCTCGACCGGTATTGTATCCAGCCAATAGAATGTTCAAAGAACATGTAAAGAGACACAGATCTACGTGCCTTCCTCGCTATGGTTTGTGTGTCGGTCTTTTTGGAACACAATTGTATGACCAGCAATACTTAAATACAGACGAGACTCTTTTTAAGTGAAAAATTACAGGATTTTGTCTATATTCATGGACGTTTGATCCTTTAGTTTTATTTTGAGTCAACACATGTTTGATTAAGTAAAAATACGAAATTAGATGTGCGAAAATACACATGAAAGCTTCAGTTTGTGTAAGTATATCATGATATTAATTGAAAGGTAACAACTGCAGTGACATTAGTCACAAGTCTCTATACCAATCTACTCCTTGTGTATTGTGTATTACCTTCTCAAATAAAACTGCTATATATAAAGATATAACAATTACTTTCTCAAATAAAACTGTTATATGTTCACCTAGTCATAAGGAGTACCTTCTCAAATAAGACTGCTAAATATTAACAAACCTATTAACTTTTTCTATGACTATATTTTTAAACAATTTCATTTATTTTTTGCCCATATGCATTACATGCATCAGTCTGGTTCAAATGTTTTTGACAATAAGTTGAATGGTTGCCTTGTCGTATGGTACGCCTTCTCGGCTGTCGGCTCGATGGTGCGAAACCGGCTGACCTTACTCCCTGCTGACCTGTTTGAGGTTTGGGCTAGGATGTAATCATCTACAATCCCGAAAGTACATCGCAAATATGCAAACAAATCACAAGCACACACCTAATTCTGTTATTGTAGTATACATGAAATATAGGCCTATGTAGCTAAATAATATATTGAATTGTTTCAAAACTAGACATTTTACAATTTCACATAAAACGAACTTCAGTCGAGTCTATTTATCAAGTCAACTTCTAAACAGTTCACTCTTGATAATCCGATGGTTACGGGCTATAGGAATGTTGGACCACGAACAGGTCGGAATACCAAAGGTTAGCTGCACCTCAAAGAATTAAAATGCCTGTGTCAAGAACATTAAGATTTCTCGTTGACTTTCGTGGGTGTAAAATAAACAATAGACCAGCGGTTCTCAACCTTTTTAGTTCCGCGACCCCTTTTTACAATTGTCCACTAAGCGGTGACCTCCAGCCGTAAAATCATGTTTTTTGCTAATGTTATAAAATCATACCTATAATATAAAATATCTGATAGAATTTCTAAAAGCTGTATGTTTAATTACCAGACTATAAATATTCCTGTTTAGAACTAATTACAAACAACTGAGATTGTAAGTTTATGACTTGAATTTGTTTACTTTTATATCGTGACCAACCTATTCATGTTTTTGTTATACTTATGTGATACTTTGAAACGGAGCCTTTCGTCACACCGTTTGATGGATCGTAATTTAAACTGTTACTAATAAATACTTATGATGCGAGAATCACAAAGTTTGTAATGATTTTGATTCATCAGTTGTTCGCATCATCTATTCTCGAATGACAATTTTATATATATATATATTAGTAGTAGCTACCCAAGAAAAATGTACGATGTCGAGTTGTTTTTTTAGACAAAAATCTACGCTTCCGATGGTCGACCCCTGGAATATTGTGATTCGACCCCCAAAGGTGTCGCGACACACAGGTTGATAACCCCAGCAATAGACGAATCTGAAAAGTTTATTGAAGAAATAAAAAAACATGATTTCAGCATAATTTTCTCAATTATAATGTCTATAGTCTAAAAACACATAAATACTACAGTATATATTCATTACAAGAATTTCTGTAGATGTACTTTTAATACTTAACTTAGACTAATGTTTCAATATGTGAAAACTTTTTCTTGAATGACATTCTTTCTTCCTCTGCTGTTCTACTCTTGAGATTAGATCAGAATGGACTTGACACGCTTTCAAGACAATAATAATAAATAATTTTTAAAAAGACTAAGTTTAATTTGACATGCTTCATTTATTTCATTAACGGGAAGAAGGCTGGCATGTTGACCATCTAGACAATCAGTAGCACTTCATCTCTACTGCCTTGGTTTGTAACCACAGCTAGTTTAGTCCTTAGTGTGGTGTTTATAGGTCATACTTCTCCCCCTCCCTTTTAATGTAAAGCTGTATGTATTTAGTTGTTTTTTTTGTCAGAAGGTCTCATACTCTAGTGACAACATACAATTGTATGTAGTCTTCTTTAGTGAAATGTACTAACTTGAACTTTATCTTGTAAGTGTTAGTAGGCTGACTGCTCCACTGATCACAGATATCAGTATATCAGTGTAGTCTGTAGTCAGTTGTAGAGTCACGTGAACAAACCGACCCAGTCATACACACCCATACCTACAGGTTTTAGTTTTGAAATATTTTCCAAAGCATTTTATACTTCTGAATTATAATTCTATCCCAACGCGAACTAGGACCTAAAAGAATGATCAATGAAAACATCCCAAAGTTCAATAGAAGAACTATTAGTGAAAACATTCCAAAGTTCTATAGAAGAACTATAAAAGAAAAAATTCCAAAGTTCTATAGAAGAACTATTAGTGAAAACATCACTAATTTCTTAGTCTTATTGCAAATCAACTCACTCTGTCTTTCCGGTAAACATTTTTAACACGTTATTTCTCCCACACTCATTCCTCGGATGGAGCTGAAATTTTGCACAATTTTTTCTTGTACCTGTCAAAATAAGAAACATTTTTAAAAATTAACCGATTAGCTAGTTAACTATTGGAAATTAATAATTTAGTTTGGTATGAAACAATGAAAAGAAATTATACTTAACTGATGTGGTGGTATAAGTTGAATTAGCCCCCTTTAAACTGTGTTGCTCTCCGCTTTAAAGTTTGAAGCTAACAAAAGGTAACTTAAAATCTTATACTTTCAAAAAAAGCGATACGCTAGCACAGTGGCTAGTGTGTTGGGCTGAGGAAGCTTGAAACCTCGAGTTCGAATTCAGGTTGTTGTTTTTGCAAGTATTTTTAAAAAATATTTTTCTTGTTAATACTTGTGTTTTCTTGTTACTAAAAAAAACTTCGAAGTCTCTCAAAAGGATCAAGTGTAGCCTACCTTTTGTCTCTTCTACTTAGTGATAGATTATAAGATGACCCTAACTTCAACAAGATGTATTCAATCTATTCTCCCTAGGATTTAGTTAGTTTGCTTCCTTTCCTCCATGGCTCTTTCCTTGTTTGAACATAACTTTACTACATCAAGTTTCAAAAACTCTTTTACTTTTGTCAAATGATGGTTCAATCTAGTGGGGTTCTATGACAGTTGTAATATTGGACATTTTAATTAATTTCTTTCTACATCTGATTGTTCAATTTACTTACATTTTCTGTTATTTTAATATTCTTTTTTCTGTGTTAGTTTATGCCGGATTACAATTGGACAGTATTGGGGGCTATTGATAAGAAACTTATCTGAAGTCTCACAGCTAGTATATATGACTTTCACTCATACCAGTAGTAACTGCATTAGATGTTCAGTATATTTTGAGCTAAGTAATACAGTTACATCTAATATATTTTGTTTCTCTCATTAATGTTGCGGAAGGAAAGCTTACTGAGAAAAAAAATGGCTTTAACCCCCCTTTAATGAATTAGAGTTTAGGCATTTGAAAAAAGTTCATTGAAGTTCCCATCTACAATATGATTTAGAGAAGAGGCATGGGAACTAACCGCCATGATATTTCAAAAATAGGGAAATGTAACTCTGTTTCCGTAAAATTAAATGATGCTAATTTGTTTCGTAATGTTACGTGAGTTTCGAAGACTTCACTCTTTCTAAATTGGATCTGTTCATCAACGTAATAATAGGCTATATTGAGTATATATTAATGACTCATTTTAATCATTTAAAATTAGATATCTAGATAAATATTCACTGCCTGGACCAAAACTTCTTAAAATTATTTTTGTGATCAGAATCATTATCTTTATTACGTATTGCCATTATCTAGAGATTACTTTAAACTTATGAAAGCATATAACACAATAATAAGAATGTAAAGCTATCAGCAACAAATCAAACATTGTTTGGGGTGGGTTTTTTTTCTACCTTTTCATCTTTAAATTATAGGCTACATATAATTTTCATTCAAAATATTACTCAACACTAGTACTGAAACTAAAAGTTTGATATTACACACCTTGTGTTTTTTTTTTTTTTTTTCGAATACATTATAACTTTTTAAAAATTGTTTTAAACCGTGCGTAAGTTTCTTTTTTTTTTCTTTTTGCCTATATGCTTCACCCACTACCACCCCTCCCCTCCCACTCCAGTCTCACAGCGTTTATCTCCATGACAGACTTTTGTCTGAGTTTTGTATTTCAAGGGAAAGAAAATACTGCACAGAGTGATAGCAAGGACTCAATTCTACACTGACTTCTTCGGTTATCTCAAGTAGGATAAGAGGCGATTAGCGCAGGCGTGCATGGCGTGAGGGAGGAAACTCTTGAGGCTCGAAAAGTTTGTTATGCAGGCTCAGGGGGCGGGAGAGAGGGGGTATATCCTAGAAAAAACGTTTTAAATAGATGGCTTATAAACGTAATGAAAAAAAAAAGGGGGGGGGGGTCTCACGGCCAGGAAAAAAGAAAAACTGGACACTTAATTTGTATTTGTCAAAGTGAAGTGCTCACTGGTCAAAAGACCTGATCTGACGACAGTATACCACATCAATGAAAAACAATGCTTTATTTAGAAACTTGTTTGTTTCACTTTCTGTACAGTTCTGTGCTGGTGAATCTAGATCTAGACCACAGACCTAGATATATTCTATACCTTATATATAGGTCTGTGATCTAGACCTAGTGTTGACATGAAACCAGCCTCCTAGCGCTAGAGATCTACCAGTTGGAAGCAGTCACTTGCAAAAAATTATCTAGAAATACAAGTCTAAATGGAAGTTATTTTTAAATTTACAATTTTAAACTTGGCCAGAAAAAAAAAAGGCGAGTATTCTTTTAATTTAGAGAGAGATAAAATCAAAGACTAAATAATGATAACAAATGACGACATTTCAATGTGGATAAACTTCATTTAGATCAGAGGTTCTCAACCTTTTAAGCTCGGCGACTCCTTTTTACAATCCCTCACTATGCCTCGACCCCACCCTCACACACAGTAATAGAAGAATAGACAAAAACAATCTATATTTTCGATGGTCATAGGCGACCCCTGGCAAATCGTCAATCGACCCCCAAAGGGGTCGCGACCCACAGGCTGAGAACCCCTGATTTAGATACTCGTTGTACACTGACCTATACAAACATGACGGTACAATTAATAATGGATATCATCTAGTTACATTTTTTTGTATCTTTCCTCTGGTTATATGTGTGTGTGTGCTTGTGTGTGTGTGATGTGTGTAAAACTGTGTTAGAACGTATCATCGTCGACAGTCAGGATTGGTTTCAACTATTTGTTCCATTAAGTTCATCTTCTTCTTCTCTTTCTTTTGCTCGACCTGTACTTTAGTGACACAATTATTTACAAACTATTTCGTCTGCTAACTCTCACGAGGTACAAAGGCAAGTCCATCTGGCCCTAAACGGGATCTGGATACCCACAGCAAGTGACCTTGGCGCGTCTTCATGGCAACGGTCACGGATTGCCACCATCCCCCCCCCCCCCACATATAACAAGCCTTAATGACAACGAATGCCTAATGGCAGTTGTCGTGGGGAAATCGGTTCCACGACAATTCGTTCACTGACATTTCGTTCACCGACAAATCGTTCACGACTTTTCGTTCACGCGACTATTCGTTCACCAGACATTTCGTTCACCCGACAATTCGTTCACGCGACATATCGCTCACGGACTATTCGTTCACAGACAACTTGTTCACCGACAACTTGTTCACCGACAGTTGGTTCACGACAAATCGTTCACGCGACAAATCGTTCACGCGACTATTCGTTCACGGCACGGTCAAATTGTTCACAGACAAATCGTTCACTGGATAGTAACATATTGTTAATATTATATATTCTCGTCGCGTGTTAAATTTATTTATATTAAAACTATTATTTCCAAAAACAAAAAATTTCTAGAGATCAGGTTTAATCCGAGTTTATTTAATTTCGTTGTTGTTGTTAATATTTTGTTAATGAGGACAGTATGTGATAAAAATAATACTTAAAAGAATAAAAGATCTTACAAGCTAGCTGAAAAATGTAAACGGGTCCTCACTTTACAATAGGTAACATTTTTACTTTCACCTTTAATATACCTTTACACCCCCCCCCCCATCTTTTTTTTTCATCTACCTGGAATCTACCCATTCATCTGGATACTCTAGTTAACACCTAGTGGAGTGCTAGACAGACTGGCTCCTCTGGAAGTAATAAAACTTTATTGGACATTGCCTATACACATGTTCAATCTGTTAACATTGAAAATATCTACTAGACACTAGTATAGTACTTTCCATCAAGTTTAAAAGGAGTTCTATTTTATTTTTATTTTAGTTAACTTGTTTCTATATGTGACCACCCATTGGTAGACTAATTTTATTGCTTGGACTTCAATATCAAATTTATGGAAACAATTTTGCTTTGTTGTATTGCGATAAATTTATAATTTTTTTGATAGGGAACCGAAATATTTCCTAGTGCTGTATATGTAATTAGTTTTTTTTTTTCTTAGATGTCTTAATTGATAAGTATTAACCTTAGATATGTATCTAGTATGTGACGTTCAGAGTTGAACAGTGAAACCACACATATTGTAACAAATCTAGTAGGTTACCATTGTTAAAAATCTAAATTAACTCTCGTAAGAACACTGACAGGATTGTGGAAAAAAATACTAGTGTGTATGTGCGTATATTTGTTTTTGTTAATAAGATATCAATAAAATGGGTATGTTAATTAAACATCTGGACCGCAATTAAGAAGATAAGTAAATATGGGTAGGGCGAACAAGACTACATGACGGACATGAGTGTAAAAGAAGGTCTACATGTTGAAAGTAAAAATGTTACCTATAGTAAAGTGAGGGCCCATTTAAATGTTTCAGCTTGCTTGTAAGATCTCTTTTTTCTTTTAAGTATATATTTTATCACATACTGTCCTCATTAACAAAATATTAACAACAAACAAAAAAAAAATTAACAAAGAATTTCGGATTAGGCCCGATCTCTAGCAATTTTTTGTTTTTGGAAATATCCAGTGAACGATTTGTCTGTGAACAATTTGTCTGTGAACGAATTGTTAGTGAACGATTTGTCGCGTGAACGATTTGCCGTGAACCAACTGTCGGTGAACAAGTTGTCGGTGAACAAGTTGTCTGTGAGCGAATAGTCCGTGAGCGATATGTCGCGTGAACGAATTGTCGGATGAACGAAATGTCTGGTGCACGAATAGTCGCGTGAACGAAAAGTCGTGAACGATTTGTCGGTGAACGAAATGTCAGTGAACGAATTGTCGTGTCCCCGGGGAAATCTTAGTTCAATCAGGGTAATGACACAGGCAAAACATGACCCATAGACTCAGTATATTTGAACATCCCACTTCTAATGGAGAAAAACTATACATAGACCTTGCGATCTATAGGGTAGATGGTGTAAAGGTCATCTGTTTCTTTGGCCAACTGTTAACCAGGGTGATGTGTGGCCAGCACAACGACCAACCGCCTTTACTTTTTCCCCAACTAATGTCAGGTACCCAATAGAGCTAAGTGGACTCAGAGGCGCCCGAAAGATCTCAAAATTAAAAATCCCAGTCTTTACCAGGATTTGAACCCCCGATTCGGAAGCAACGCGCTTTACAGCTCAACCACCACTTTTTTTATAATTATAACACAACACAATTTTTTTCGTGAAAATTTCATTCCAACAAATAATCTAAAACAGAACTCTCCACACTAAAAGAACTTTTGTTATACATTGGTCAAATACTCAGAGAAAATGTGGACATCTGGGTATAAAGTAACTAGAATTTGGGAACTTTACAATAAGGGCCGTAACAAGATTTTTCATATGTGTGCTTGTATTCCATTCTGTACTATCGTCTGTTACGTCTCAGTTTTTCAGGAGTGCGCTCTATCATAGTGTACTACATAGACATTCCTAATCCATTTTTCTTTCCAGGTCGTCTCTGTTTCAAATGATAGAAACTGTATTCAGTCGAATATTTAACAAAATCTCAAGTCTTAGATACAGTGCAGACTCTTAATACAATAACCGAGTCGCTTCAATGAATTGTCTTTGATGTAGTGTTAATGCATTTTCTATAGATATAATTCATACTTTGGCCAAACTATTTCATTGAATAAAGTCATTCAAGCATACGACTGAACCAGTTAGAACATTGCTGGTTTCTTTTTTCCCCCCTAAGGATTAACTCGATCATTCGGATTGAGTTGGGCAACCTTCATGTTTTCGCAGACTTCCTAAGTTTTGTTCTGAGTTCCTTGACGACTTCAAAATTGTAACAAAAAATAGCATCGAAAATCTAGAACATTCAATCATATCTAGAACATTCAATCAGATCTAGAACATTCAATCAGATCTAGAACATTCAATCAGATCTAGAACATTCAATCAGATCTAGAACATTCAATCAGATCTAGAACATTCAATCATATCTAGAACATTCAATCAGATCTAGAACATTCAATCAGATCTAGAACATTCAATCAGATCTAGAACATTCAATCAGATCTAGAACATTCAATCAGATCTAGAACATTCAATCAGATCTAGAACATTCAATCAGATCTAGAACATTCAATCAGATCACAAAATTGTAACAAAATAGCAACGTTAATCTAGAAAACAATTTCTCAAACTTTTTCATTAACGCAACACGTCGCAAATTCTGAGTATTTAGCGGAACACTTTGCTTATTTTTTTAGAGAGATGAATTCCCGTGGTGGCCTACTAGTTCATTATTCCAGTAGTTCGTGGAACACCTAGTCAGGCCTCGCGGAACACTAGGGTTCCGTGGAACACAGTTTGGGAAACACTGAACATTCAATTAGATAAATTAATGCACTGTAAGTTGTAAACTGTTTCAAATGTTACATCAGTACAAAGTAGTCGATCGATACGTTGACTAATCACACTTTTTACTTTATTAACAGTAATGATGGTTCTGCCCTTTTATAGTCACTAGCCGGATATGACCCGCGGCCTGCGGGCCTTGGATTGGGTATTACTGATTTAGTGGATTGGATTCAGATCTATGTCCAACATGGCAAATGTTCCCTTATATATATATATATTGTGTCACGAAAATGAAAGTAAAGTGTGATAATGGGTTTACTCGTTTAGCCGACATATAAATATCAAATATAAATTACAGTGAAAACGGGTAAAAACGGTAAAAAAATTCATTCTTTATTAGAGATAAATTAAGGTATTTTTTATTATTATTTTTAGGGCCTCTGGGTTGTTGGCGGGACATTAAAGCTTATACTACGGTCTCCGACATGATCTAAGGAAAATGTATGCCAAGTTTTATCAAGATTGGTCAAACGGTTTTGATTTCTCTACATACTTGACTAGATTGACAGGAACACGCGTAGGACGTAATTGTCTTCTTTTTTGAACTATCGTCTTTATTTTATAAGATAAGATAACAATAAGAACAAATGACGGTAAATACTAAGCAGTGTTAAAAACATTTAGACAGAAATTGTTTCCTGAAGCTTGAATAACATTTACAGAGAACTTCTTCGTAGATGTTTATTAATTCATATGAAATTGTTTCTTCAATTTCCTTGAGCGTTGTATAATTGATATGGATTACATTAACTCAACTTTTGATGTAGCTCTAGAGATGTGATCATTCCCTTAGACCCCTACGACCAACCCACCGCCGTAGAAAATGTTGATCAAGCCATTGTTGTGCTCGAATGTTCAGATGAGGTGGGGCGTGTTGAAAAAAAAAAAAGAAGTACATTAAAGAACATTAATATTAAATAAGATATAAAGTATAATCATCCATGAATTATTCTTAATATCAAGGTGTATAAATATGTGGGTATAAATGATAGATTGCTTTGCTGTCTTATTTTATTTTTAGAGCCGGATATATATATATATATATATATATATATATATATAATTCCTGTGACTTAATTGAGACTTAGCACTCAATACAGTAAAAGAACAGGTTCGCGTCGTCCTAGTGACCTTCGCCTCTTTTCAGTGCCTTTGTTGCTGTGTTCAGAGAGTTAATTACTTGACTGGATTCATTACATAGTGAGAGACAAGTTTTGGTGGGAAACCTGAAAGACGAGATGGGCAATTGTAACGTTTTTATCTCCGTAGTTTGGAGATCACCATCTCTTGACATAGTGGCCAGATTTAGCGTACACAGCTAGAACGTGTGAGCTAATGGCGGAGTGAGTTACCAGTTAGCAAGTGTGGATCAGTCCTAGGGGTAAGTATTGGTGAATATTTGTCACACGTGGAAGTGGTGTATGTGACGCTTAGAAAGTTTCTTAGAAATTTAATGATTTATTTCTGTGACTATAAATGTGATCTGAGCATGCAAGCCATTTTTTTTTTGTAACTTTGTCAATCAAGCAATTGATGAGAGGATATTCAAGGACGCGAAACTTAACTCTTTTTCTCCCAATTAACGATACTGTCGTTGATCTTACCCCATTAGATTTAGTTAATTTTCGGTTTTATACACTCTAATTTTTGTTATGTAAAAAAATGTTTTTGCCGATCCAGAAGAACGTATAGCCTGCGCCAACTTCTAACTGTCCTTCTTCTGCAAGTCGCGTTTCACTTCGGGCAGCAACATCTACATTGTATCTGGCTAGTTCTCTTGCAATATCTACATTGTATCTGGCTAGTTCTCTTGCAATATCTACATTGTATCTGGCTAGTTCTCTTGCAATATCTACATTGTATCTGGCTAGTTCTCTTGCAATATCTACATTGTATCTGGATAGTTCTCTTGCAATATCTACATTGTATCTGGCTAGTTCTCTTGCAATATCTACATTGTATCTGGATAGTTCTCTTGCAATATCTACATTGTATCTGGCTAGTTCTCTTGCAATATCTACATTGTATCTGGCTAGTTCTCTTGCAATATCTACATTGTATCTGGCTAGTTCTCTTGCAATATCTACATTGTATCTGGCTAGTTCTCTTGCAATATCTACATTGTATCTGGATAGTTCTCTTGCAATATCTACATTGTATCTGGCTAGTTCTCTTGCAATATCTACATTGTATCTGGCTAGTTCTCTTGCCACGAGGGCAGTAAGACGTTCAGGATGGTTTGGTTCAGCAAGGTCAAAGAGAGTGCGGACATTCCAGGCGCCGAGTTCATGTTTTTGATTTGTTTGAGGTTTGTGTTTGATTTGTTTCTCCCGCATCAGTGGGATCCCCGCCAGTCGCGGGAGACTGGTCAGGGTCATGGGGGACAGGCAATGTTTAGAGCACCTTTTCTAGCCCCTTCCTCATGCTTAGGAGGTAAGCAGTGCATTCCTAAAAAGGGCTGCTTAGACGCTCAGACGGCTGCCGAGTTCCAGTGCTGTCCCAGTCACTGGCAAGTGACCACGTGGTCTGGGTCGCCTACGTGTAGGTTTGTAGCTATGGCTTCCAGTGTATCCACACCTGCCACTTCGCCACTTGCCTATCGCCGCAGGGCTTTTTGATTGATGAACATGGGAGATGAGAATGTGGCTTACGCGATGAAAATTTATTAAAGTGAGGGAGATTTGCGCTGCATCAGCCTCACTCTCTCGCCCCTTGACAGCTAAATCCAGTGGCAGAACAGAGTCCAGACAACTGGAGCTGGTTTGGGGGTGCAGTGGATGACCAGTGTGCTCTACATGTCCCACAGTGCTCCAAAACGTTCCACAGTGTTTGCTAGATGACGCCTGATGGCCCTGGTAGTCCAATTCGACTTGAGCGCCATGCAGCCGCAGCTAGACTTCACATGCTGGTGGTGGACAGAGACCATAGTTTCACCAGATACTAGCTCTGGCTAACCCTCACCTGGTTTGGCCCGTCAGTCAAGACGGTTTGCCGGGGTGTGGCCGTTGCCGCATGCAGACAACTGCCTGGAACCACAGGTGAGAGTTGGGTTCTGCGTGGAGACCAAGGTGAATGAGCTGCTTAGAAAGCCCGACTGCCCAGTTGACAGAGGTACTCCTCCTCCTACAGAACCCCATACACCCCAAGAGATATCTCGTCTTCTTCTACAGTAAATAAATTCCATGACTAGAATCCCAATCTAATGCTGCATTTAGCGTCCAAGATTCGCAAGCGTACAAGCATGTGACCATGTGACCATGACCAAGGAGCGCAATCAGTATGATTGGATTAGATATGAAATAAACATTTATATCTCATAGAAGATAAAATACTTTATTTCGCAATTTGCTTGATTAGGCATAATCAAAAGTTCAATGTCAAAGTAATTAAACATTTATCTACCACGTTGTGTGAATTAAATTCATATAGGCTACACGTATGTTGAGTTGGTAAGTAATGTGTTTACCTGTGTATCCACCTGTGGATCTACGAGTGTATCCACCTGTGTATCCACTTCCTGATCTCCCAATAACAATATGCATGAACAGCAATCGTCGCCTAGGGCTATGGATTACTCCCCTTTGTCTCAGGCCATTAAAAATTGATTTGCTAAACTTGGACGGAGTTCATTTTGAATTCATTAAGCTCCCACAAACACACACACACTCCCACGATGGTTTGGTTGTTACAAGAGGAGAACATTGGGAATGTCGAGCAAATTTGTTTCTGTCTTACCTGGTGTGACGTCAGCTTAGACAAAAGATAGGGGAAATAAAATAATTACTTAGTTTGATATGCAGTAAGTATTAAAGAAATAATTCATTTGGAATCATTTCATTCACTTCAATACCACTTCAAGAGGCGTAGCTAGGGTGATCCAGGGAGGGAGAATTTGAACATTCCTCCGGGCCGCCACTGGAGGGGGCCCCCGAATGAGTGTTTTTTTACATTAAATATTACGCAGAATTCAGGGTCCCCCAAAGAGGTCAAGCCCCCCGGGACCACAGATGATGGCACTGGAAGCATTAGTGGAGACGAGAAGACATTCATCATTCCAACAAATCTTCAGTTGGGGTGAATAAGGCTCAGAATAAATCTAGGAAACTAAAATTTAGTACAACATTTTTTAGGCCAACAAACTTTGACTCAAGTCAAATGACTATATAACTATATAATGACTATACAATGACTATATAATCATTCTGGTCATGTCAAAAGTAATAATTTGTCAATAAGATGTCCATTCAGCCAAAAAAGTTTCAATTCGGTCAACAAAATTGTAATCAGTAAAACGAAATTTCTATTAGATCAACTGAAATTTAATTATGTCAGCAAACATTTAAATAGGCCAACACAATTTCAACTGCCTAACTAAATGTCTAATTGAGCAGCATAAATTTAGGTCAACTTACATTGTAACAACACTTCAAACTATTCCTCATTTTCTTCAAATTGTTTCTGTCTGTCGTAAATCTTCCTTCAGATTTCGTGGTTTGTGTCTACTGAAAACACTCTCCATTAGGCCAATGGAAATGAAGCAGTAGGCCCTAAATGTTTATAGATTATTTCTAACACATGAGCGGAGAACATGACAGAACATAGGCTATGAAGTCAAAATTACGGGAACAATTGGCCATTTGAATTCCTTTAGTGTGTTCGTAAGCGAAGTACAGTCAGTGTCAACGGGATGCAAAGGGTCGTCGTGGCTACAAATCACCATAGTCAACTGTTAAACAACACCTCAAGTGCTTTTTTTAAGCGGTCCTCGAAAGGGGGAAAAGACGCTATTAGTGTGGTCTGTCTGTCCGTCCGTCCCGTTTAGATCTCGTAAACTAGAAAAGATAGTAAAAATCCGACATCATAATATTTTAGACCAATCAATGTTCTGATACAACTGCTACTTTTTTTTCTGAAAGCGAAAAATCTAATTTTTAAAATCAAGTATGCAAGCAGTTTTTTCATAATAATATACCATTTTTACACTAGTAATAGTAACAAACACGGGAGGCTATATAGTATGAACTATACTGCCCTGTAATATGTTAAACGCATTTATGCAAAAGGTTTTAGATTTTGTAAAAAACAAAATGCATTTGTATTGCTAAGTTAAGTAAGTTATGTCGTATTAAGTAGACATTTACACACAAAAAAAATATTTACTTTAAAAAAAAAATCTATTATAATGCATATAAGTGGAACATAATTTAAAACAACAGATAATAAGTCGTTTTTCATATTATCGCGTGAACTACAGAGCTGCACTATAGCCATGGAACACTTAACTTAAGGATTTTTTTTTATTTTGATTTTTTTACAGAAATTTTTTGACGCTTTGATAAACGGATTGACCCTTTACAAAACAATTACATCAATTAGATAATCATTATAACACATCAGTTAGACCAGGTTCACATCTAACTTCACATTCACTTTCACCTATCCCTTTGTGTGCTGGACCGTTAGGGCACCACACATGATCTGTCAACATTCTTTCTCCATTCTTTTCTGTCATTTGTCTTTGATAGAATTTCATTCTGATATTCTTTCTGAAAATATTGAAATCTGCCTTTTTACCTTCCTGGGTGGACCACGGGGGCCAATTTTGAGTTTGTGTTTCTACACAAACTGTCTTTGTAACCTTGTTTCATTATGATAATATATGAGCTTACGATTTCTAGATAGCATTTACGCTCACACTTATGTTGGGATACATCAGACGTGAACGAATTGCTCTTTTGTTAGTCGTCTGCTACCAACTGTCGTTACGGTCATGCTGTGCTCTGAAGCTTGACGTCCCAGCAGGTCGCGTGTAAAGCTGGTCCAGTGTTAAGTTGATTGTTGCCAACTTAACTCACTGTTAACTTATGTACATACAGTTGTTTTTCCTTAAACTATTGAAACATGTGTAAGTAAACACATTCTTGAATTCAAAACGTGTGTTGGCTTTCTAAGCAGGTTTGGTTAAACGGATATATTTCAAGATCATCATAACTTCTGTCATATCTAGTTCTAGTTCTAGTTACAATAAAACTACATATCTATTTATATCTATTTTATGTCATTTATTGTACATTCAAAGGATACTCAGCCTACGGTAAGCGGGCTTTTTTCGGCCTGTAACCATCCGGCTCTGTGTAACTTCTGCACATAATGAAACCGTTTCATATATAATATAATGTCGATGTCTTGAGCTGTCTTTTATAATGCTTCTGTACTAATGCCCATGATAGCAACTCTGTGTTATAATGTTTACTAGTTATTATTATTATTGTTATTGCTGCTTTAGTACAGTTCCATGCTCCCATAGTGCCCAGTGCGTCGTGGCCCCATCTCTTGTGTGTGCACATTTGGGTTAACGGATTATCTGGGGGATAGCTTGATTGGGATTCCAACTCGAAGTCCCCCCCCCCTCCACATTTAGATGGCCAGCTGTTTATTCCATTTGTCACATCCCAGTTGTTGGAACACGGTTAAAGCCTGACAGAGAATGACAATGACAGTGTCACAGACTAACATTAACGCAGGCACACAAACTAACATTAACACAGGCACACAAACAAAGTCATAGGCGGAAATTGGACACACCTGTTCAAATGTATATGCGTAGAGACAAAGTAAGACAGAGTTACACACAAGCAAACAGACAGACAGATGATGCGATTGAAGGCTTAACATACTGATCCCCCAATTTTATGAAGAAACAATAACTTCTGGAGGCAGACATAAATAGTATTCCCTGCGCTTAATGACAAAGATCTCGCGATAACAGCGCGTGACCTGACTAACTTTATTTGATTGGTTGTTTCTTAGACAGGTTTAAGATGGGAGCAGAGATTGAATTAATTTCGATACGACAAAGTCAACTGGTTTTTCCACCTATTAATTCCTATAGTTAAGTCCAATGGCTTTATAAGGCATAGGTCTACCTGCTTCACCAAGATTGTCCAATTACAGAGTCTGTGTACAGGTTAGAACATATCTATCAATAAATCTAAGAAGAATTGAGTTCCATTTAGATCACTACTTGAATACTTTTAAATTGAATAAGATAGAGTTTCAAGCATTAATCCTTTCAATAATTATAATCACACAGCCAAACTTACATTATTCGTTAAAACATCTGGACGATGTTGATTTGTTTTAAATATAAATTCTACATGCTAAATCTGGGCAACCAAAAACAAGTTCAAGCCTCTAGGCAGTGACGTTGCAGAGAACCCGAGGGCACAGATTCATGAATATGATCGTGCCCCTCCCAAAGAAATTCAAAAACTGGATTTAACGAAACAAAAACATGTATTTACATGATTGCATAGAGAGTTGGTGTTATTACAAAAGGAGAAATCAACCCATCAAAAGCTTTTCTATTTTTCGGTGGGGTTTTTTTTTCGTTCTAAACGTGATTAAACGACAGACACACGATATAAAGGTAATAGAACTTTTCATCTGACGGGTATCCTAAAAGAAAAAAAAACTTATTTTTCTTTACACTTCTCAGGGATTACCATAGACCCCCGGCCCCTGTGTACACGGATGGAACGCAACTGCACGAACCACTTTGTAATAGATGTTTGGACCTTCAAAATTCCTTGCCTCTGCTATTACTAGATCTGATACGTTTGAAACTTCTTTTTTTTTCACTTGCTTGTGTATAGCACAACTTTTTGGCTTATAGCATTCTCAGTGCACTATGGTCCAATCTCTCTCTCTCTCTCTCTCTCTCTCTCTGTGTGTGTGGACCAGTTGGTAGGGGTTATCTGGGAGAAAGTTTCCGTGTTGCCTTTACAAAAGCAATTTGAAGGAAAAAAAAGTCTGGATTCGAACTCGAGCCTTTATACTAGGTGGCCTATTATAAATACTTAGGAAAAAAAATATTTAGAAAGTGGTGTATTTTATGAAAAAAAAAATTACATATTTAATTTGAAAAAAAAAAAGAAACGGTTCGCTTTCAGAAAAATAATTCGTTGCATTAGAACTTTGCAAGATCTAAAATATCATGATATCGTATTTTTCAATATTTGTTCTAGTTTTTTTTATCTAAACGTGACAGACGGACGTACAGACAGACCGCATAAAACTATTAGCGGATTTTTCCTTTTCGTTGGCCGCTTTAAAAAAAAGTCACTATAATTGTATGTACCGCCTATTAAAGTAAAAGTACTAGCGTCATTAGAATCAATTTAGCAAGGACTGAAGTAAATGTCATAATGACATTTTTTAAAAATAATAAACCATATTAATGGCCCATACGGGTGCAGTGAACGCCTTTTCACCATGGTTGCTACGCCACTGAGTCTAAATCACACGTTTAGCATAGTAGTACTGCATAGGTGTACACCAGAGAAGAGATTCCTTTTAAACTCTTCAGACGGCACAACTCAGAGCTAGAGATGTTGGAAAATGACCGCTGTGACCACTTGAATGTATGGATGTCCGCTCCAAAGATTTGAACGATCAAAGTTACCACAAGGTCCGGCAGTCCAAGTAATCTGGCTATGATTGTCCAAACGCAATTCTTGTTCCTGATCACACCAAGAACTGTGTGTGGACATCAGTGCTTGACACTTGACCTTCAATCCAGTTTGACGAAATGTTCCACCTTCAATGCAGAGCATTGGATCCTCAATATTTTCCCTGTCGCTGCGTGACATGTGTTTGTGTCATTTGTCTGTTACATGTGTTGGTGACATGGATTTAACATGTTTTTGTGATATGCGTTTATGGCATGTGTTTATGAAATGTGTTTATGGCATGTGTTTATGACAAATGTTTTTTAGTTCGTTAGTAAACAGAAGAGACTCTTACCACTGCCGATGATAATAAATGTAAACTTCTTACCGCCCTTTTTGAAGACCTCATCGAAATAAAGACCAATACAGGATATTATAATTGGTTTTTAGCACATTCTCCAAAATATCGGTACATTTAAGTTAAGTATTCATGGCATCATCTAATAGAGATACTAGTGAATACTTCTAATTAAATAGTTATTCTCATTGGTAAAAAACAACATGTTAACAGCACAGGCTTTATGGAGAAAAGCAGACAGGGGAGAGGCTTCCAAGGTATGTGCGTAAGTTTTGTACGTAATTACTTGAATGAGTACTGTTTTTTTTTTTTAGAGCTAAACAATAGCATCAATGAGATTCGTCTCAATAAATCTAAAAACTTGCTTGGTCTTCGATTTTAGTTTTGAAATTTCTTCTTTTATTGGGATTTTCGTTTATATATTTATCAAATTAAATTGGCCTCTACATTTTAGTTATGACTTAAATTGTTTGTTTCAATTCTGTAGACATGTCATTTCGTATTGTCATCTCATATACATCTCAGATTACGATTTAACACACACACACACAGACGCCTTACATAATAATCTCACGCACAGATTAAATTGCAATTACACTCACACACACCTCACATGCCAATCTCACATCTCCGATTACAATTTTACACACGCACACAGCCTCACATTACATATAAATCTCACATTTTAATCTCAGAAAAAAATTTCGTTACAATCTCTCACACACTTCACATGAAACTCTTACGTACACCTCACATTGCAATCTCACACACACCTCACATTGTAATCTCACACACACCTCACATTGTAATCTCACACACACCTCACATTGTAATCTCACACACACCTCACATTGTAATCTCACACACACCTCACATTGTAATCTCACACACACACCTCACATTGTAATCTCACACACACCTCACATTGTAATATCACACACACCTCACATTGTAATCTCACACACACCTCACATTGTAATCTCACACACACCTCACATTGTAATCTCACACACACCTCACATTGTAATCTCACACACACCTCACATTTTAATATCACACACACCTCACATTGTAATCTCACACACACTCACATTGTAATCTCACACACACTTCAAATTACAATTTCTCACACAAACATTGAAAGACAAAGTGCTCTCATTACACTATCACAAACTCTCACACAACTCACATAATTATCTCACACATTTAACATTTACTATAGCACATACACACATACATAACAGTAAAATCACACACACACACACACTTTACGTTACAATCTCACATAAACTTTATACTATAATATCACATACACACTTCACATTACAATCTTAAACGCAAATCCTATCTAACATCTCACACACTTCTCTTATTACAATCACACATACCTCACATTACTATCGCTCACCACATCATAAGCTGACACACACCTCACATTACAATCTCAAACACACCTCATTACAATCTCAAACAAACCTCACATTACAAACTCAAACACACCTCACATTACAAACTCAAACACACCTCACATTACAACATAACACACACCTCACATTACAACATCACAGACACCTCACATTACAACATCACACACACCTCACATTACAACATCACAGACACCTCACATTACAACATCACAGACACCTCACATTACAAACTCAAACACACCTCACATTACAACATCACACACCACTCACATTACAACATCACAGACACCTCACATTACAACATCACAGACACCTCACATTACAAACTCAAACACACCTCACATTACAAACTCAAACACACCTCACATTACAACATCACACACACCTCACATTACAACATCACAGACACCTCACATTACAACATCACACACACCTCACATTACAACATCACAGACACCTCACATTACAACATCACAGACACCTCACATTACAAACTCAAACACACCTCACATTACAACATCACAGACACCTCACATTACAACATCACAGACACCTCACATTACAAACTCAAACACACCTCACATTACAACATCACACACCACTCACATTACAACATCACAGACACCTCACATTACAACATCACAGACACCTCACATTACAAACTCAAACACACCTCACATTACAAACTCAAACACACCTCACATTACAACATCACACACACCTCACATTACAACATCACAGACACCTCACATTACAACATCACACACACCTCACATTACAACATCACAGACACCTCACATTACAACATCTTAGACACCTCACATTACAAACTCAAACACACCTCACATTACAACATCACAGACACCTCACATTACAAACTCAAACACACCTCACATTACAACATCACACACCCCTCACATTACAACATCACAGACACCTCACATTACAACATCACAGACACCTCACATTACAAACTCAAACACACCTCACATTACAACATCACAGACACCTCACATTACAAACTCAAACACACCTCACATTACAAACTCAAACACACCTCACATTACAACATCACACACACCTCACATTACAACATCACAGACACCTCACATTACAACATCACACACACCTCACATTACAACATCACAGACACCTCACATTACAACATCACAGACACCTCACATTACAAACTCAAACACACCTCACATTACAACATCACAGACACCTCACATTACAAACTCAAACACACCTCACATTACAACATCACAGACACCTCACATTACAAACTCAAACACACCTCACATTACAAACTCAAACACACCTCACATTACAACATCACAGACACCTCACATTACAAACTCAAACACACCTCACATTACAACATCACAGACACCTCACATTACAACATCACAGACACCTCACATTACAAACTCAAACACACCTCACATTACAACATCACACACACCTCACATTACAACATCACAGACACCTCACATTACAACATCACACACACCTCACATTACAACATCACAGACACCTCACATTACAACATCTTAGACACCTCACATTACAAACTCAAACACACCTCACATTACAACATCACAGACACCTCACATTACAAACTCAAACACACCTCACATTACAACATCACACACCCCTCACATTACAACATCACAGACACCTCACATTACAACATCACAGACACCTCACATTACAAACTCAAACACACCTCACATTACAACATCACAGACACCTCACATTACAAACTCAAACACACCTCACATTACAATATCACAGACACCTCATATTACAACATCACACACACCTCACATTACAACATCACAGACACCTCACATTACAACATCACAGACACCTCACATTACAAACTCAAACACACCTCACATTACAACATCACAGACACCTCACATTACAACATCACAGACACCTCACATTACAACATCACAGACACCTCACATTACAACATCACACACACCTCACATTACAAACTCAAACACACCTCACATTACAACATCACAGACACCTCACATTACAAACTTAAACACACCTCACATTACAAACTCAAACACACCTCACATTACAAACTCAAACACACCTCACATTACAACATCACAGACACCTCACATTACAAACTCAAACACACCTCACATTACAACATCACAGACACCTCACATTACAACATCACAGACACCTCACATTACAAACTCAAACACACCTCACATTACAACATCACAGACACCTGACATTACAACATCACAGACACCTCACATTACAAACTCAAACACACCTCACATTACAACATCACAGACACCTGACATTACAACATCACAGACACCTCACATTACAAACTCAAACACACCTCACATTACAACATCACAGACACCTCACATTACAACATCACAGACACCTCACATTACAAACTCAAACACACCTCACATTACAACATCACAGACACCTCACATTACAAACTCAAACACACCTCACATTACAAACTCAAACACAC
Source organism: Biomphalaria glabrata (assembly GCF_947242115.1). Taxonomy (NCBI): domain Eukaryota; kingdom Metazoa; phylum Mollusca; class Gastropoda; family Planorbidae; genus Biomphalaria; species Biomphalaria glabrata. The sequence continues at coordinate 15,115,564 of NC_074719.1, forward strand.
CTCACATTACAACATCACAGACACCTCACATTACAAACTCAAACACACCTCACATTACAACATCACACACCCCTCACATTACAACATCACAGACACCTCACATTACAACATCACAGACACCTCACATTACAACATCACACACACCTCATATTACAAACTCAAACACACCTTTTATTACAAACTCAAACACACCTCACATTACAACATCACAGACACCTCATATTACAAACTCAAACACACCTCACATTACAAACTCAAACACACCTCACATTACAATCTCGCACACTCCTATTATTACAATCTTTCACACACTTCTCACATTACCATCTCACAGTTCTGAGCCTTGCATTGAATCGATCTAGTTGCCCCACCAGGTGGTCGGGTGGAACACGTCTGCGACACACTGAATAATAACTTCGCAAATGTGCCCATGTTAGCGTTTTTTTTTTTTTTGGTTAGCAACTATTGTCAAAAGCCTACAACAGAAAAAAACTTGATCTATGTATACAATCTATATATCTTATTGGAGATTTTGCAAACAAAATTATTAAATGTTTTTAAAATTTAAAGTTTATCAATATTTCTGTATTGTCTACTGCGGATGCACAAAAGAGCTTAATATTTACTAAAAAGCTTTAATGGATAATGTAGATCTAGATGTAGATCTGTTGGTAGCTTCTAGTTCATAGCATCTGATAATCGTGCTTATAAAGTTGAACCCTGTCTACCGGCATTATGGACCCATGCGTCAGTCGGTTCGCCACTGAGTTTGTTTAACAACACAAAACTCTCTGATTTACAAACTCTTTTTTTATTTATCTTATTTTTTAATTAGTTGCCTTTTCTTTGTCAGACATTTTATCGGCTTATCCTTATGGATGTCACCTTGAGCGGTCATCACACTTCCACCCACAGCACCGCCACTGCTTCTAGTGCGTGAATCACAATTGAGCCTATCACATCTGCGCCTTAAACCTTACTTAAAGTCTGTTTGGAACCAGGACTGAACCGAATGGAATACTTCAAAGAACCGCCCATGACACGCTCTGGAGAACCAAAATAGATTCGCAGACTTTTTCTAAACTGAAGAACTCCTTTCAAGATTTCGAACAAGAATCTTTATTAAAGTAGGAATTTATGAGCACAGTAATTGACGCTTGCGGTAATACAACTTGACGCTAAGTCTACGCAGTCAAGTGTATACTAAACACTTTCATAATGCTGTTACAGATATTCATAGCGCCGTAAAATGTTATCGCCTTACACTACAGATAAGCATATATGTGATACTTTAACTAACTTATGGGGAGGCGACAGTGATAGTCTGATTATCTCATGGCACGGGTAACCCTATAGCACTGTGCAATTGGTAGGCCTATTTGTTATAACACTCTATTAAAATAAATTGGGGTGCTGAGTTGTGTAGGCCTACTAGGATGTGGGAGACCTCAGCTTTAGACAGTTGATTTTATTTTAATAATTGAAGATTTACTGCTGCAGGGGTGATCGACTGTATAGACAATACAATAAACATGCCTCGATAGAGAACAACGTCGGACTGATTAGTTAACTAAGGCCTATGATGTGTTCATTGTTCATTTGTTGTTGTTGTTGTTGTTGTTTTGTAGCTGATGAAGACCACGTGACCCAAACGTCCTTTGGTTTACTTGGTCCGGCAGGGTTACATATATGCATGTTTATTTTAATTAATAAACAAAACATATGAATATATTTTTAAGTAATAACAGCGATGACTATGAAATGGGTTGCCTGAAAACCAAATACTTAGCAGAGAGTAAGTAAAGTCCCCCTTTAAGACATTGTGGTCCATAGGGCAGATGATGTAAAATTCATCTGTTTCTGTGGCCTACAGTTTTCGAGGGTGTCATGTGACCAGCACAACCCCCAACCGCCTTTACTTTTCCCTATAAACTAATTTCAGAGACCCATTAGAGCTGGGTGGACTCAGAGGCGCCCAAAACTCCCAGTCTTCACCAGTATTTGAACCCGAGAAGCCAAGCGCTTTACCGCTCAGCCACCGCGCCTCCAGAGAGTAAGTAGGCATGTCTAATTATCATGCTTAACTAGTAAACATTTTGTTAATGGAAATGTCTTCGATTCCGAAGATTAAGGATGAGTGCAGTGTTTTATATGATCACGCAAACCCAGTGGCGACCTGCATATTTTTCACACACCTGATGCGGACAAAGCTGTTGTCCGGCAGGGGGTCTATTTAAGTTAACACATTGATAGGCTAAGTAAATAATTATCTTCTTTTTTTTTTTTTTGAAGAACGTCATTAATTTATAAGATAGATAAAATGTTCTTTTGTCTCTAGAGATAATGAATGTCGGGCCCTATAACAGCGTATTTATTTCTAGAGACAATATAAATATTTCCGGACAAATATTTTATGTTAGCGTCTGCAAAAGTGGCGGCAGAATATGTTGTAACAAATCAGGCTAGTTCTGAAGTGGCAGACTTTCACAATGGTATTGCACTATGTGTAGGGTTACCAGACGTCCGACAAAAGGAGGCTATGTCCTCATTTTTTGGGGGGTCCTGTCCTCCGTCCGGTAGGCATTGGCCTAAAGTATAAAAAATGTCCGGCTTTTTCACAACGAATGGATATTATCCATGAATTGGTTTTATTCCTTCCTATCTTCTGGATTCATTGCACAAACTTTCCAATAGACAGCACTGTCACAGCAAGTAGGGTGACAATTATTTTGGATAACCTTCTTCTTAATCAGGTGTTCGTTTGTTCAAGTATGTTTACAAGAAATCAGTTCATCAAAATACACCAAGATCTACTGGGGTTTATTTTATTTTCCAAGGCCTAATAATAAAGCTGAACAGGCGTGTTTGCTAATCAACATGCAGTGGGCTCAATTGGGAAATACATCCTTCAGTCAGAGACACTTTCTCGCAATGCACAAATATGAAAAAAAAGGCATGCATGTAGTTCCACAAGTACGTTTGTGATAATGACGTAGGCCTACAACTGACTAACAATAATACATCTGTGCGATTACAAAATTTTTACCAATTGTTTTTGTTTAACGCAATTTCATGTTTTTAACTTAAATACGCTATGATTCATCACTTGTCTGGACCAGTTGGTGGTGGTATCTGTGTAAATGTTACCGTGGTCGCTTTTTAAATGCATTTATATATTTAAAAAAACAACACTAACCACTGTGCCAGGGTAGTGCTTATGAAAATTGAAGGTTTTATAGTTATCTATTGTTAGTTTCAAACTTTTCTCTCTGCAAATTATAAAGGGGACTAATTTGTTTCCCTTGTCAGAGATACCAAACAAATAATTAATTGCCAATAGTTAATTAACTAATTGGTTAATATTTTATTGATTCTTGTTCTCTCGGCTAAAACAAACAATTGTGCAAAATTTCAGCTTGATCCGAGATTGGATGTGGGAGAAATAACGTGTACATACTTTTTTACATGACAGATAGGCAGAATCATTTGATATAAGCTTTGTAAAGATACTTACCAATGAGATGTCATTAATTCAGCTATATATGTTTTCTTTATTCTATAGAGTATAGACAATCAATGGTGGTAGTTTTTTGTTTGTTTTGGGGGGGGGGGGGGGAGGATATAAGCGATATATTGGAACCTAAAGAGAAATATAAGGGGGGGGGGGGTAAGATAGGGAGAGAGCATAGAAATGTGATTCTACACTGCTGAAAGTGTACACACAAAGTATTAAATGGTTTATTAACTCTTTCTCTCCTAACCGACGATACAAACGTTGATTTCATCAGAATGTGGTAGATAATTACGGAGAGAAAGAGTCAAAATACTTATCAATATTTCCGTATTTCCTACATTGAATACACCAAAAAGCTTGATTTTTTATAGATTAGCCTCAAGGTATGAAAATCTTTATTAAACCTATTTAATATTGTGCAATTTATTTATTTTTAATTACAGTGATAGTAAAATTTTAAGCAGGTGAAGGTAGGATTATTTTTTTTTTATCTGACGAGCATTATGGGTAATTGTAACATTGGAATTGGATTGTTTGTTCCATTGACATGTTTCCAATTTTCTTTCAGTTGGAAGAGTTACATCCTGATCCAAAATTTTTTCCCCACTGTATTCGGAACGTCAAAGAAATTTCTATATGTGTCTACAGTAAATATACACCTACTCTACTGATAAATAAAGCACAGGACAAAGATTAAATGTGTTATTAACTGTACTTTATTAATTGGGGAGGGGGGTGACCCTCAACACCTCCGCTCCCACGCTACGCTTATGAGATTTGGTAACTGTAGTTTCGCTTTTTTTTTAAATAATGGATGGTTAGGTTCATAAAACTTGTGACTAGTTTTTATTGAGTTTTTAGAGGGGGGAGGGGCTGTAAGTTTCGTATCTCTAGCTTACTTAATAAATGGGACCAAGCGACTTATAGGAAAACAGATCAATATGTGAAGCTTTTTTTTTTTATTTTCGTGGTCTGTGTTAAACCTCTCTACCCCTTCCCGACTCCGCCCATGGGCATGAGTTTACACTATCCTCTCAATATCAACTGGTTCTAAATATGAATAGGAGAGTTAAATCTTTAAGCTTATATTGCAAATCATTGTTGGAGTTGAATACGAACCCTCTTGGACAGGTCTGGACATTTATTGAATTTCTTTTTGCTATTTTCTTCTTTTAAAAAAGCAACAACATGTTCTAACATCCCATGCCCAAACCTAAACCAACAAATGTTGAAACATGTCTCAATTCTATTTGTATCTCTTTACAAGAACATTTCCAACGGAACAATAACTTGGTGAAAGAGCTAGACACATCCTGGGCACACAACTGTAAAGCAACAAATCCACTGGGGCAGAAACAGATCGGCCAAGCGAAACGGAGACTGCTGCGCTTTTTTTTTTATTTCTGCCCTCCGAAGTTGTTTTTTTTTTTCTTTTTTTGTTTCTTGCTCTTGGATTTAGTTAGTTGCTAAGGTCTAACGCTAGTGAGTTTCGGTCTTTAGATATAGTTCTCAAGTCTATAATTGACTATAATAGCATGTGTTACAGTTTTATTTCTCTGATGCTTCAGCTCCTTGCATTTACATTCTGTAGTCCAGTTTCTATTAGTTTCTAGCTATCTATTCTAACTTTTTAACTTCCCAGCTGGTTTGTCCAGTAGGCCTATCCTTTAAATTTATAGTCACTGCTCTAGCAATGATTTAGGTTTTCTTGGGTTATTTATAGACTTAGTATAGGTTTTTTCTAATTCCAGTTACATATTTAGCAACCTACAACGTCTGTTATTTTAATCTCATTTCATTCACGACTTTTCCCTCTCTATGAGTAGAGATATGCTGCAGTGTTGACAAGGACTTGACTTATAATAAATTAGCTTTAAATACATCAACTGAAAGTCTATGGCGTAATATTTCTTCTTTTACTTTTAAAAGTCTCACAGCCTTAAGTCTTGAATCCTTTCAATCTGAAAAAAAAAAGCTTTCATCTAGGTCAATCTTGATATATCAAAATAAACACCTGGTGAAAGTGAACAGACAAGATCACATTTTTATGAGACTGCAGATGGAGCAGGTTGGATATTTGTATTCTTAGATAAAGCGGAGTAAAGGTCCTTACTCAAATGGGTTGTACATGTAGTAACAATTAGCTCGACTTCCAAAAAAACTAGATCTGCTCTACACGGACATTTGCTGTAAAACATCCCATCAAAAGGAATTAAAATAATTTAGTTTTACGATCAAGGAATAAGTTATAAATAGGTTACTACAACTAATAAAACTTGTCTGAGTACGAAGGTTAAGGAGGAAGGAGCACAGTATTTCACGTGGCTAAGCAGTCCCAGCCAGTGGCGTCACTAGGGTAGGTGTCACCGGTGCGGTTAGCTCAGTGTCTCACCCCCCCCCCCCCGTATCAACTTTTTTCACTTTTCCCAATAGAAATTCATTTCTTTAACTAATACAGTAAGCTGATTACCTATTTTATCCATTTTTGTACAAATGTAAAATTAGTCAATTATTTTTGAAAATCCAATTGTTGAAGACATTTTTTTTCTATAGTTTTGCCTATTTTACAATGTCTATTTATTACAATCAACTGAACTTGTTTCCTTTGTTAGACTTTTAGACGGAAACGGTATAACATTAGGCCTACGCTGTTATTAAAACTTTTACTACCATCTAAAGGGGAAAATGTAAGTTTGCCCCTACCTTAGTCATCTTGTCTCGTGGAGCGCTTAAAGATCATCTATCGAAGTCCGGGGCGAAGAAGAGGTGGGCCGTATCTGAAGTGTGTTGGCGCATCCGCCCGCTAAATGTTGTTGTTTTTTTTTTAGATGAAGTGTTATGCACATAATTTTAAACTGTTTTGTGTAACCGAAAAAGTTCTTTAAGGATAAAGTATAACAGATGCATCAGGTTCCCTGTCCATCGAGCAAGGTGGTCTATTGAAGCGCCATTAGCTTCTCCAGGCGTTTTCCTTCTTTCTCAGCTTGTGTCGTCTTCAACATTTTTTTCTTTCCGTAGTAAGAGCCCATGACAATGTTCAATTATAACTGAGTAGGACGTTCCGATAAAGAAATATTTTCTTGGAATCTGAGCACATTTATACTAGTTAAAAAAAAAGTTGCTCCAACTAAATCTATTAAAGAAGGAAGCAGCACTGGCCAATACTATTAGTATTATACGTGGGATGTTCGAGGTTCATATAGCGCACGTATGTCTTAGAGATCATCTTCATGTTCAGAAAGAAGCCTTGCCGCCAACGTTTTAGTTTTTGTCACAAAAAAGGCGTCTACATAACGATGTTAAACACTTGAGAGAATTTTGACCATTCTGACCATTCAAAAAGAGTCACGTCAGTAGAGACGTTTTGAAATGTCTTCTTCAAAAATCTTTTTATCGATATTGTTTGCAGACGCCTCACACAAAAAAACGGTATACATTTTAAAAGATCCTTATTAGTAGAAGATACGAAGTCTTTATCTTACACTACTTTGACTTTTTAAACATTGATAATGTCATTTCACTGGGTTAATATTGAAAATTTGATTGATAACTACAATTGATCAGGACGTCGCGGCCTCATGAGAGAACGTCGACCCTCATCCCACGGGGTACACCCCCCCCAAACAGCTAGAGGAAAACTACAGTAGTTCACGCGAGTGTGTAATGGGCTTGTTGTTCTAAGATCATCCGTACTGTCGTAAAAACTGGGTAGACTCTAGAATCATGAAGAACCTTTTGAATCGATTTTTCTGCTAACGTAGAAAAGTTATACTTAGACGATAAAACGACGTCACATAATTAATAATTTAATTTGTCTTAAAATATAGTAATAAAGTCTCTTTCACCTAGTTAATACTAAAATATAAAGTAACTACAATGCAAATACAAAAAATTTTTGTTCGTAAAAAAAACCTGCCTTTGCGTCACCATTGTTATCACGTAACCTTTTCGGACATTTTTACCGAAGAAAATAAAATATATACAATAAGGCCTAAAATAAATTATATAGATCTAGATTAGTACAGTAGATATGCATAGGCACATTTGGGTATATCTTGAGATTTATTATTTTTTAATCTGCTCGTTTTTGCTGATATTCTTTTTTTTTCTAGTTTTGCCAATAATCTTTCTTTTTTTCCATTCGGGTGTGACCCCCCTGATGGGTGTCACCCGGTGCGGACCCGGGCGTTTCCGAGGGGCACCTCTGTTACGCCGTTATGATCTGCTTAGGCCTACATGTCGAAGAAAAGAGGAACGCGTTAGAGCTGTAGACTGTGTAGGCTTACTCTGTTTCATCATTGAAATCAACCTGCCGCAGTTTGGGAATCTCACTGATCTAATGGAAAAGCTAGTGTGGTTAGACATTAACAAATGCACACAGGCATTGATTTCTACTGCCACTCCCCTTTTGGTCTAGCTTGACATAGTGTATAAGTTCAAGACTATTGAGCTACAATGTCTTTCTTCAAGGAGATGCTAGAACTTTCGAGGCAAGCATTAACTTAGTTCAGAAACTTAAACAACTTTGAAGCCAGTTGGCAACTTTCCAGAGCGCGGGCCCCATTTCCTTTCTCCAGCAAGCTGTTAGACTGGAGTTGGCACACGTTAGGCAGACATCAATACCCAAGTGATACTATGTCTAAGTGTTCATCATTCTATTAAGCACAGAAACGGCAACTAAGCGTAACTATATTAACACGCTTCAGATCACGTTTTGGTAATGTTCAAATCGTTTCTTTTTTTTTTTTTTTTTTTTGGCGACGTATTAAACAATAAAACATTGACATACATATCAATTTGTGTGGCCCGCACAGCGACGTACTTAAGCTGTCAACGGCATTGTGAAGTAGCATGAACTACCAGACAGTGGGTGGGGCATGGACACAAAAAGAGTGGCTACAGAAGGGGTCGTGATCTATTGCCTTGAATAAGAACGCGAAGATCTTTTATACAATCTCATTCAAGGAGAGTTACCGGATATGCGCAGTCGACAATGGTGCTTAAACATGAGCCTAAATATGATATCTAAATGTCTGAAAAGCTTAGGTATTACATCTCTGTTTCAAAATAAATGAAATTAGAAAGTTCACTAAATGATGCAAAGGTAGCTACACGCAATTAAAAGTCTCGCTAGATGAAGAAAAAAAACAACAGATGTTTAAGGACAGGCAATAGAAAATGTTTTTAAAACAGTGAGATATTTATTTGGGAGTTGCAAAGAAGCCCCCCACCCATCAAAAAAAAAAAATTAAGGCTCCTAGTTTAGAGAACTTAATGGCTGAATGATTACATAATAAATAGTGTAGAATATGTAATTGTCGAAATGGCGAGTAAACTGTGAGAAGATAAGTGTGCCTTCTTCACCACTACTCTTTAATTCATTATATACGCTAATCCTCCATCGGCCAGTTAATCCCGAATTAGAAGGCTTATGAGTGACAAATTTTAAAAAATTAAAGAGTAATAACTTCCATTGGACTATTTTAAAAGCCTATAAAAGCATGTACATGTCTTATGTTAAATATTTTATATATGGTCTCTTTCAAGCGTGCAACGACTTTGTAGATCATCTCGTGGAAATGACGTGAATCCTGGCCATTAGCTATAGTTGGAAGTCGGAACGATGTCGCCAACACAGAAGTTACCCGCTCTCCGCACATCGATGTATCCAAAGAAACTGCAAGTGCCGATACAGTTTGAGATCAGCGGCATGGCAAGCTCAGCCAGGGTGTAACACTGTGTTTTGCAAACTGTTTAAGGATCGCTGACTCCTAATTTTTTTTTTCAGGGTCGACTCCCGAAGCCTTTCCCATGTTTGGGTACAGCTGCAACTTGCAAGGTAGCAGAAGTTTGAACTCACAGTTTTTCTTCTCCTAGGTGGGTAGCTAGCCAAGGCTACCTTCTTCTCCTAAGTGGGTAGCTAGCTAAGGCTACCTTCTTCTTTCTTCTCCTAAGTGGGTAGCTAGCTAAGGCTACCTTCTTCTTTCTTCTCCTAAGTGGGTAGCTAGCCAAGGCTACCTTCTTCTTTCTTCTCCTAAGTGGGTAGCTAGCCAAGGCTACCTTCTTCTTTCTTCTCCTAAGTGGGTAACTAGCTAAGGCTACCTTCTTCTTTCTTCTTTCTTCTCCTAGGTGGGTAGCTAGCTAAGGCTAACTTCTTCTTTCTTCTTTCTTCTCCTAGGTGGGTAGCTAGCCAAGGCTACCTTCTTCTTTCTTCTCCTAAGTGGGTAGCTAGCTAAGGCTACCTTCTTCTTTCTTCTCCTAGGTGGGTAGCTAACTAAGGCTAACTTCTTCTTTCTTCTCCTAAGTGGATAGCTAGCCAAGGTTAACTTCTTCTTTCTTCTCCTAAGTGGGTAGCTAGCTAAGGCTACCTTCTTCTTTCTTCTCCTAAGTGGGTAGCTAGCTAAGTCTACCTTCTTCTTTCTTCTCCTAAGTGGATAGCTAGCCAAGGTTAACTTCTTCTTTCTTCTCCTCGGTGGGTAGCTAGCTAAGGCTAACTTCTTCTTTCTTATCCTAAGTGGGTAGCTAGCTAAGGCTAACTTCTTCTTTCTTGTCCTAAGTGGGTAGCTAGCTAAGGTTAACTTCTTCTTTCTTCTCCTAAGTGGGTAGCTAGCTAAGGCTAACTTCTTCTTTCTTCTCCTAAGTGGGTAGCTAGCCAAGGCTACCTTCTTCTTTCTTCTCCTAAGTGGGTAGCTAGCCAAAGCTACCTTCTTCTTTCTTCTCCTAAGTGGGTAGCTAGATAAGGCTAACTTCTTCTTTCTTCTCCTAAGTGGGTAGCTAGCCAAGGCTAACTTCTTCTTTCTTCTCCTAAGTGGGTAGCTAGCTAAGGCTACCTTCTTCTTTCTTCTCCTAAGTGGGTAGCTAGCCAAGGCTAACTTCTTCTTTCTTCTCCTAGGTGGGTAGCTAGCTAAGGCTACCTTCTTCTTTCTTCTCCTAAGTGGGTAGCTAGCTAAGGCTACCTTCTTCTTTCTTCTCCTAAGTGGGTAGCTAGCTAAGGCTACCTTCTTCTTTCTTCTCCTAAGTGGGTAGCTAGCTAAGTCTACCTTCTTCTTTCTTCTCCTAAGTGGATAGCTAGCCAAGGTTAACTTCTTCTTTCTTCTCCTCGGTGGGTAGCTAGCTAAGGCTAACTTCTTCTTTCTTATCCTAAGTGGGTAGCTAGCTAAGGCTAACTTCTTCTTTCTTGTCCTAAGTGGGTAGCTAGCTAAGGTTAACTTCTTCTTTCTTCTCCTAAGTGGGTAGCTAGCTAAGGCTAACTTCTTCTTTCTTCTCCTAAGTGGGTAGCTAGCCAAGGCTACCTTCTTCTTTCTTCTCCTAAGTGGGTAGCTAGCCAAAGCTACCTTCTTCTTTCTTCTCCTAAGTGGGTAGCTAGATAAGGCTAACTTCTTCTTTCTTCTCCTAAGTGGGTAGCTAGCCAAGGCTAACTTCTTCTTTCTTCTCCTAAGTGGGTAGCTAGCTAAGGCTACCTTCTTCTTTCTTCTCCTAAGTGGGTAGCTAGCCAAGGCTAACTTCTTCTTTCTTCTCCTAAGTGGGTAGCTAGCTAAGGCTAACTTCTTCTTTCTTTTCTAAATGGGTAGCTAGCCAAGGCTAACTTCTTCTTTCTTCTCCTAGGTGGGTAGCTAGCTAAGGCTACCTTCTTCTTTCTTCTCCTAAGTGGGTAGCTAGCTAAGGCTACCTTCTTCTTTCTTCTCCTAAGTGGGTAGCTAGCCAAGGCTACCTTCTTCTTTCTTCTCCTAAGTGGGTAGCTAGCCAAGGCTACCTTCTTCTTTCTTCTCCTAAGTGGGTAGCTAGCTAAGGCTACCTTCTTCTTTCTTCTCCTAGGTGGGTAGCTAGCTAAGGCTACCTTCTTCTTTCTTCTCCTAAGTGGGTAACTAGCCAAGACTAACTTCTTCTTTCTTGTCCTAAGTGGGTAGCTAGCTAAGGCTACCTTCTTCTTTCTTCTCCTAGGTGGGTAGCTAGCCAAGGCTACCTTCTTCTTTCTTCTCCTAAGTGGGTAGCTAGCTAAGGCTAACTTCTTCTTTCTTCTCCTAAGTGGGTAGCTAGCCAAGGCTAGCTTCTTCTTTCTTCTCCTAAGTGGGTAGCTAGCTAAGGCTACCTTCTTCTTTCTTTCTCGTTCTCATTGTTATGTTGGAGCGTTCAGATGACTAGACCAATATATGAGATGAACTGCGCAGTGGTTTCCAAAACAGGGAGCTCTCCATATAGTTTTCTTTCTATTTGGGGTGTTTTGGGGCCAGTGCCTTGTTCGGGCCTCATGGTAAAGAATGCAGTTTTGAAGGACATGGTTAGCATTCTCTGGTAACACTCCACATGGGCAGGTTTCACTGGTTCCAATTTTGAGCTTCCGGTACATATGTTGTCTCATTCTGTTGTGTCCGGTTCTGAGTCGAAAGATTAGACGTTAGTCTTGTCGAGATAGCTTTTATATGCATCATCTTTCTTGTGATTCGGATGAGAGCTTGCCTATTTCTCATTTACTTTATTCACTGTTAGTTTTTTCATTTATTCTGGACCAAGACTAACGAGACCATCCTGTCCGAAGCTTACAGGTTTTGGCGCCTTTGCCCCCTGTCCTATCACAAACACTTTCACCGAACCGGGTATAAAGAGTTGAACTGGCTGTCAGAAGCTATTTAAGACGCATGCCATTGGAATCATTTTATAGGTGTGCTCAGTGCTTTTTGTGTGTGACATTCCGCACCAGTACGGTGTACCGGCACCTTTTTGAATGTGGGGAACAAATTATTACTTCTTGTATTTTAATGTTTATTATTAATTTTAATTTATTAGTAGGCCTAGTTAAAAGTTAGGCAATCCATCACTGAGCACCTAATCACAGAGTACCTGCACCTATTTTTTATTACAAAAAAAAAAGTACTGGTTGAGCTTATATTCATTACCACTTCCGGCAATGTAAATGAAAACATCATGTAAATGATGTCAATTGTGTTCATTTTGTTTTTGAAGAGAATCCTTGACCTTACAGTAGTTTGATACCAGAGCAATTAATTAATACAATAGGTTTGTTAACAGAGCTATTAAATATAATTCTTGCTACTGCTATCATTAGAACCAGACCTTGCTCCAGATTGATGTGGTCATGTATTTAAGCTGCCCTCTTTTGTTTCTTAGTGTTGCTTAAATGTTAACTTCAGTTTGGGGTATGATCTATAGGCCTACATATAGATGTGTTTGTACTGACCTAATAAATGAAGTTAGTGGACATGTAACATAATGGCTGAACAGAATTTTAAACTATGTTGATTTGTATTATTTATGACAATATACTGAGTAGCAAAGTGTGTTTCACTATTAAACTATGTTTGAAATGATCTGTACAAGTGTGAAACAACATGCCAAAGTGATGCTTCAGTTAACTCCCTTCTAATGTGCTCAATTTCCAGGAATAAAAAAAATCTCCTCAAAATTCTTATTGCCTACTTCATGTTGTGTTGACACTAAAATAATTGTTGCATGTTTCTTACCAAGTTCATGATGTCAAGACAATAATAAATATAACACTACATGACAACTACAGGTTTAACAAAATCTGTATCAAAACATGTTTTAACCATAGTTGTTCTGTTGCATTTCATTTTGTCTTCAATTACTGCTAAATAAATTAACCAATCTATGACTTTGACTTGAATCAAGCTGCAATGTGAATCAAATTCTTTGAAAAAAAAGACCCTGGTATTACAGAAATAAGTTCCACCTGAATACCCAGCAATCACTAGAGCAGCAGCTTAGTTCATCTGTTTCTTTGGTCAACATTTAATGCTGTGAGGTCAGCGCTTTGACCAGCTGCTTTTACTATTCCAAGTTCAGATAATCATTTGGAGCTGAGTAATCCAGAGACTCAAGTCCAGTTCTACAATACCAGAGTCAACATTAATAGCTCGAACCTTGAACCTTTAGATTGGTAGTTGAAGTGTTTAGCCACTTGCTACTCTGTCCCATGTATGCTATACAATCTAGTACTTATCATTATAGGCACAAGTTTGATTATTGGTCAAACAAACACATCACAAGGTCCGAAAAAAAACGACCTTCAGTGAACAGTACCAGGAATTTTGTTAGGCCCGTCATTAACATTCTGCTTACAAGAAACAAAAGATTGCCCATCCTTACAATAAGCCAAGGGAAATGTGCTTTTCAAGTATGCAACATTGTGACTTATGTCCTTATCTGACCTTATTGTATATAATGCAGTGAAGGATTAGCAGTGGAACATAGAGATGCTGAACTTGACAACCCATTCAGTCAAAAGGAGATAAACACTACTTAGGATCATTTTGGAAAAAAAATTAAAAAGTCTTGATAGTAATCCTATTTCACTTGCAACTAATCACATACATAATTTTACTGCACACCATAATAAACAGTTCAAAGCAGTTCGTTATTCTTATGGTTGTTTTAATGGTCAAAATATATAAGAAAATCATTTCAAGAAACATTTTTAAAGCAAAAAAAAAGAAAATTTAAAAAAAAGTAGTGACTATTTATTGCAATGAAAACAACAATCTAAGATCATTGAAGAATAAAACAAAATAATTTTGAAATGAATCGTTAAATCAACGACTAAAATATTTGCTAGTGTGAGAAGCCTTGACAAAGCACTTTGTATAGGCAGCAACAGAAAGAAATATTTGCTAGTGTGAGAAACCTTGACAAAGCACTTTGTATAGGCAGCAACAGAAAGAAATATTTGAAAGACAGAGTCCCAAGCAAACACAGAAACAACATCAAACAACATCAGATAATGTGGTGTAATATCATTTGTACTGTGTCACTGACCTAGTGAAATGTTTGTGTGTCAATATACTATACGCTTTCATATAACATTACATAGCATCTCTGCTTTCTTAGAACATTACATAGCATCTCTGCTTTCTTAGAACATTACATAACATCTCTGCTTTCATATAACATTACATAGCATCTCTGCTTTCATATAACATTACATAGCATCTCTGCTTTCATATAACATTACATAGCATCTCTGCTTTCTTTGAACATTACATAGCATCTCTGCTTTCTTAGAACATTACATAGCATTTCTGCTTTCATATAACATTACATAGCATCTCTGCTTTCTTATAACATTACATAGCATCTCTGCTTTCTTATAACATTACATAGCATCTCTGCTTTCTTAGAACATTACATAGCATCTCTGCTTTCTTTGAACATTACATAGCATCTCTGCTTTCTTAGAACATTACATAGCATTTCTGCTTTCATATAACATTACATAGCATCTCTGCTTTCTTATAACATTACATAGCATCTCTGCTTTCTTATAACATTACATAGCATCTCTGCTTTCTTAGAACATTACATAGCATCTCTGCTTTCTTAGAACATTACATAGCATCTCTGCTTTCTTAGAACATTACATAGCATCTCTGCTTTCTTAGAACATTACATAGCATCTCTGCTTTCTTAGAACATTACATAGCATCTCTGCTTTCTTATAACATTACATAGCATCTCTGCTTTCATATAACATTACATAGCATCTCTGCTTTCTTATAACATTACATAGCATCTCTGCTTTCATATAACATTACATAGCATCTCTGCTTTCTTATAACATTACATAGCATCTCTGCTTTCTTAGAACATTACATAGCATCTCTGCTTTCATATAACATTACATAGCATCTCTGCTTTCTTATAACATTACATAGCATCTCTGCTTTCATATAACATTACATAGCATCTCTGCTTTCTTATAACATTACATAGCATCTCTGCTTTCATATAACATTACATAGCATCTCTGCTTTCTTATAACATTACATAGCATCTCTGCTTTCATATAACATTACATAGCATCTCTGCTTTCTTATAACATTACATAGCATCTCTGCTTTCTTATAACATTACATAGCATCTCTGCTTTCATATAACATTACATAGCATCTCTGCTTTCATATAACATTACATAGCATCTCTGCTTTCTTTGAACATTACATAGCATCTCTGCTTTCTTAGAACATTACATAGCATCTCTGCTTTCATATAACATTACATAGCATCTCTGCTTTCATATAACATTACATAGCATCTCTGCTTTCTTATAACATTACATAGCATCTCTGCTTTCATATAACATTACATAGCATCTCTGCTTTCTTATAACATTACATAGCATCTCTGCTTTCTTAGAACATTACATAGCATCTCTGCTTTCATATAACATTACATAGCATCTCTGCTTTCTTATAACATTACATAGCATCTCTGCTTTCATATAACATTACATAGCATCTCTGCTTTCTTATAACATTACATAGCATCTCTGCTTTCATATAACATTACATAGCATCTCTGCTTTCTTATAACATTACATAGCATCTCTGCTTTCATATAACATTACATAGCATCTCTGCTTTCTTATAACATTACATAGCATCTCTGCTTTCTTATAACATTACATAGCATCTCTGCTTTCATATAACATTACATAGCATCTCTGCTTTCTTATAACATTACATAGCATCTCTGCTTTCTTTGAACATTACATAGCATCTCTGCGTATGAAGTCATAATGTATTTACAATATAAATGAACACTCTACAGAAAAACTGTGATGTAGAAAACTGCACAGCATCCGCTTTGTGACAAACATCAAAACTTACAATAACGAATATTTAAAAAAGTTATAGAGGACAGTATACGAAAAACAATTAATGTAAACTAATGTTACTATTATCTGGTGATATTTTTTGTTAGTTTAAACAAATATCTGTAGAAACATTTGTCTGATAAGTGACTATGCCCCACAGATAGAATTGGGAAAATAAATACAAAGTTATTTTCATGAAATGATTTCCAAACCTTTTAAAAAAGATAACTTTATTAAAAAGTGATTTGCTTAGAACAATAGTAATGACAACTTCATTCAATAGCTGCAAAAAGAATCCTAAAGTAACACTATAAAAGTTTCAATATCTGAAAAGAACTCAAGTCACTTCATCCCCTAATCATATAATCCTCTTTATCTTTATATCCAACAAATATGAAATAAAAAAATTATGAAGTCAGCAATATTTCAAATATTTATTTTTATTTACCTGACAAAAACAATGGCACAATAAATAAACTTAAAATTTAATGTCATAAAAAAAAAACATTCAATATCAATATTGATCTAATGTAAATATTGTTTGAGTGTGTTGATGTTAATCAGTAAGACAGGTAAGCTAAGGATCCTAGGTACAGAAAATGATTGTTATTCTTTTGGCCAGTGTTGCATATTTCTTTGAACTGATGACTATCTTAACAATGTCCACATTGTTGGATGATGACATGAGAATAGAGAGAGGAGAGCATGATGCCAACCGTCCACAGCATATTGTTTATTCCATGTATTAGGAGGGAATAAAGAAAAAGCATTTTTCTCACTGCTGCACTGTCTGCAACCACATAGTAAAATAGCCGTTCTGACATCTTATCTTGTTGTGGCATTCACTCTGCAAGTCATTCAAAGGAATCAATAGTATGATCTTTGCAAACGTAGGCCAAAACTGGATGACACCTTACCATTCCACATATATAGTCATAATTCCTTTTAATGGCCGATTCATTGACTTTGGGTTCTTGAACTGCTTCCAACAATCTGCATTTGTTTTGTCCTGGATGAAGCAATACAGCAAACCACAGCTTGTGCAAACTGGAAAGGAATTGTGTAAAGTTGGTCAAATAAACAGGGGACAACTTTGAAAGTACCATCAGCAAACCAACAGTTGCTACTCCACAACCAATCCAGTAACTGTCATGGAAAACAAGAAAGCAACTATTTTTGCTTGTCTCAAAAGATTTTCACTACTTTCACCACACTTTGGCCTTTGATTACAAGATCCTCCAATGGATAGATTCTACCCAATTACCTCCCCTAGTTCTCAGCACTTACCTGGCGAGAACTTTAGTAAGCTTTGATGCAGTTTGTGCTGGATAACATTGACATCCTCTACATCGAATGAGCCAAAACACTTGACAACAGTTTTCATAGTTGTCTTATTATTTTAGATCTCCATGCTCTAAACTTTAGAATAAATGGGGAGGAGAGAGGAACACTATAAGAACAGATCAAAACAATCAGTAGAAATCAACACATCAGTGCTTCAAGCCTAAGTAGAAATCAACACATCAGTGCTTAAAGCCTAAGTCCTAACAGCACCATAACACAATGACTTAGAAGCAAATATTTAATTGAGGAAAAAAATGACCAGACACCATTTGAAAATTTAAAATCCTTTTAGAAATTCAGTATTTGAACATTTTAAAAGATATACAGGTTTCCTATCTTAAAATCTTTTCTAAAAAAATGAGAAACTTGTTTTACAGATATTTATAGAAATTCATGTATAATATTTTAAATCTTTTATTGTATCTAATAAATACAAATCAAGAAAAGGCAAAAAAGAAATTAATCTTAACTTTCAACTTAACCCTTAAAACGCATGTGGTAGTTGAGCCTCTAAACAACACAATAGTAATTAAAACAGCTCAGCATTTTAAGGGTTAAGGATGTTACAAGACTGATTCCATAGTCATCAACCTAAAAATGTTCAATATGCTCAAAGTGGTACAATTCATAACATAATGCTGAGCACACTCAATCAAATGTTCTTCAAGTCAAATCAGGTATCTTTGAATGGCTAAGACTAATTTATATACTAATAGTTACTCCAAGTTTTAAGCACAAGGTGTATCCAGCACTACAAATAGTAATACTTCAGATGATAATACTTTCACAACTGTAGGTGGGATTTCTCAACTAAATTTTTCACCCAATTTCAAGAAATGTGGGAAACTTAATTAATTTGTTTTTGGTTTCCAGTATTTTCTTGTTTCTATTCTAGAACTGATAATGAGTGTCAAGATTTTATCATTTTTCTTTGGTAAATTATAAGCTAAAATATTAAAAAAGATAAACTACTCTTGCGTTATAACATTTTTAGAAGTTGTACACCCTACACAAATATTTCTGAATACTTTACACATTTTTAAAAGTTGGAAAGACAGCAGGCCTATTTGGAAAAAAACGTTATTTCAAAGGTTAAATCTCTGTCTAGTGTTTTTATCGCAAAGAAATAACAAGAATTTCTACACATTGAAAGTATTTTTATTAAATTTTAAATTGCTTACTCCTTAATATAAAATAATATAATGTCTCACTATTTGACTAGCTACCATTATGGGATTAAAATAGAAACATGTTTGAAATCACATTAACAAATTATGTTTCAAAAGCTACAATAAATATGCTTCTTTTTCTTCATTACTACAGTGAAAGCCAATCTAATATAGTGGCAAGAAAAAGGGCTACTAAGTATTTGTATCAGCTGTTTTATTTTTCTATGCTATCAATCATAATACAATCAATACCAGATCTGTTTTTATTAGGTCCCTTTGCTTTATCACACAATGGTTTAAAACAAGCATTAATTTTTAAGCATATACATTAAAACAAAACTTTGCTTCATTGTTTGAAACCATTTTCCTTTGTCATATTTATTATTTATTTCTTATAATAAATAAAAGTATAATTTAAAAAACATCTTTTCCATCAACCAGCCAAAGAGAAGAAATATCTCAACACAGACCAATTACATTTTTGTATAAGTACATTCCAATCAAGTTTTCATCTGGATCAGAGAAACACGTAACATCGAGCGAGACAGAACCTTGTTTTAGTGCAAACTTGAGAGGTTTCAATGAGAAAATTTAAAAAGCATGAGTAGAAAGAAAAGAATGTTAGAAAAACATTGACAAAAGAATGAATTAACAAAAAACAATCCTTGGAGCACAGCCTGTTGATCACAAACTTGACTTTTTCCTTTTTTTTTTCCCCCATAAATAATGAATTTAAATGCCAATAAAGAAAAAACTTGATAACAAAAACATCTATAGCACCTAAGTCTTGTCACAAACATTTACTATGTACATTTACTGGCAGCATTTTAAAATTTGACTCACTCTAATTTAATAACCTAAAAAGTTGGTCACTTTGGTTCTGAAAGGAAGTCAACTTCCACAAACTGTTCTAACAATACTGAAAAGCAGAAGAACTAGAGACTGTAATGGGAGGGGGAGGGGGGGGGGAGTGGGTACAGAGAAAAGAAAAACTATTTGAACAGAACATGAACTTTTCAAAGGACCACCCTACAAAAAGTACACTGCCACAAGACCAGACAAAATCATCAAGGTTTTTTACTGGGTGGTTGTAATTTTACAGCTCCTTAAGGAACAGCCAAGGTTGATGTGTTGATTTTGAGCCCTCTAGCTATTAATAAATCATTGAATTCATTGGTTTAGTGGACCACACATACCAAAGAATTCAACTTGTTAGAGGCATGTTAGCTCAGTATTAACTGAACCATTTATTAAATGATCAGTTAAACCCTGATTTAGTGAAAGCAAAATGTGCCATGTTTGCACAGTCAAAAAGCTATGTGCATTCTCAGCCTCATTTGTAGTGCACACAGTGGTATTGTGCTTACATAAAATTGGGAAGGAGGTATTGTATAAAGAATACATAGCAGCAACCATATGACAAAATAAGCTGTAAGACAAACAAAAGGTTGTTTGCAGAACAAGACAAATTTAGATAACTTTTAGTTATCATAAATTTAGATGGGAGTCAAATTTTAAATAATGCTCTTCAGTTAAACAATTACAATTCATGAACATCATATTCAGCTAGAAGTTTCACAGATATATTTACAATAATATCAGACAATCAGAAGTTATGCCTTATATCAACTGTCAGTATCAACCGATGGTTCACTATTGAAAGGTGTAAGTTTTTCTGAGTGATAAATTCTTGAGATCTGCATTAGCAAGGGCCCAGTCTCAGGGTCATTCAACCATTGACTGGCTGTTATCGGGTTCTCTAACATCTGTAAGAAGGCTGAGGGTGAGAAAAAAAAAAGCCAAGGTTATACTATTGTTGATAATAAAAAAAAGTGCTAACCTACAATATGAGAATAGTGAATCATTAAATGAAATCACCTAGTCTTGCCATAAATGAAAAACTTTCAGCATCTTTCAACAACCTCACATAAATATTTATCCTAAGTAACCAAACAAAAAAAATATGTATTCCAAGTAACCTAACAGTATAAATATTTATTCCAAGTAACCTAACAACATAAATATTTATCCTAAGTAACCAAACAACAAAAATATGTATTCCAAGTAACCTTACAGTATAAATATTTATTCCAAGTAACCTAACAACATAAATATTTATCCTAAGTAACCTAACAACATAAATATTTATTTCAAGTAACCTAAAAGCCACAGATAAAAATAAGTTGTGATGGTAACCAAAAAAAAATAAATAAACAGTCTTATATGCTTTAGTGCCACCAAAACATTAATTAATGTCATAGTTAACTACAGAAACAAAGTAAAATGCTGATTTAACCTGTACATAAAATGGTCATCATAAACTTTTAGTCAATAAAACTATTCAAAGTCTTCGTTACCTAATAAACACCTGGGACTGTTCAAGCCAAGCTGTACACTAGGGTGTGCTAAGATGGCCTTATAGACAGGACTGTTGGGATCTAAGCCTTGGTCTATGCTATCTGGTCTTTCCTTTTTATCACTCAGTAACCAGTCACACTAAGCAGAAATATAAAGCACAAAATACTTATGAAAGCTAGAAAGTGAACCGGGACAAAATTATGAGCAACATTTTTTTTTTAAGAGTATCACTAGTAACTACTAATAAATTTTTAACACCCATCAAATGTTACAAATTATATTTTTGTAATTATTGTTTAGAAGCCAGATAAGAAATTTTTCAACAGTGAGTCAATTTTAAATCCAAAGATGTCTAAAATATACATTAGATCAACAAATTTACTACTTAGATTATTGATTAAATCCTAGTTTATATATATATATATATATATATATATATAAAAATATCAATAAAGAATTCTTATATGGAACTAGTAAAACAAAGTCGATTCAAAAACTTACAGCTGCTTCTTGACTGTTACGAGATAACCGCAGGGCATGGATAGCTTCCTTCTCAGCAAAGCCCATCTCAAGAAGATTTTGTAGAGCCTATAAAGAGAAGAACAGATTACAGTAGAAAATTGATAATCCAGATTAATAAGGAGCAGGGTCTGTCCAGAAAATCAAATTGTCTGGATAACTGAAAACAGAATATTATAAACTGTCCATTTCACCAACAATATAAAAAAAATTCATATCGATGTATCGCTCTGTAGCTAAACATAAAATTCAAGTAAATTATAAAGGGAACAAAGCATTATAGGTAGTAGCCTATGATTATTGAGAGAACTTAACACTGATCTTTTGCTGCACATTAGCAAGATTACTTAAATAGCCTACAATAAACAAAAAAAAAAAAAAAAAAGGCAGTCTGGATATTTGACATTCCAGATAATTGATGTTCTGATAAAGGACGCTCTACTGTACACACAAATTAAAAGTGAATCCTAAAAGTAATTGAAGAGGATGGTTAGTGTCATAGCAATTAGCTGGTTCAATGATTTAACAAGCAAGCCAATCAATAAATCAAACTTTCCTTGGAGCACACACCACCAGGTGACAGGGCAAGAGGAAGGCAAAGAAACAAAATTATGATTTTGACCTTGTGCTTCTTTGGACAACACAAAAACTTCCTACATTTTCTCAAGACAGAACACGCCAGAAATAGGAAAATATAAATTAAAGCAAATAAATAAATATGCTCAGTATAAATTCAACTTCAAGAACTTTGCTATTTGATAGCGTAACACAATAGTTCAATGCTCAACCTTTTTTTTTCCTACAAAGTTCTTATTGAGCAGACATTTTATTTCCAAATAAACATTTTCTTATCAAAACAAACACACAAAACATATTTTTATCTATACTATAGTCTGCCATTACCAACATTTATCGTTAGAACATTAGCTAGTACAATATAGTGAAAAAAATCAATAAAATTTAGCCCTCTATAAAACATCAGATGCTGTGGCCTAAATTCCTTCTCTTTAGTTGAACCTTTTGGTTGTTGTACAGCTTTGAACTAAATGCTTGTGTGCTGCATGCCAAACATACTCTCAAACACACAATATGCAAATTTGCATAGCTTATTAGTAGCAGTCTTTACTGTCTCTTTGATTTCATGAGTTTTATAGAAAAATTTATTTTGGAAAAATAGCAGCAGAACAAGTTATCTAGACATATTGAAATGTCACATATAATAGTCAATTATTTTAATCCAATCCTAGAGTTGTGAATGTGGCTAGAGGCTGGGTCAATTAAAAATCTAAATTCTGACTGTACAGTAACAATATTGTAACAATTTTAAATTTTGTGTTCTATTTATTCTCAATAAAATGTTACAAGCTAACCTCTTACAAAGATCCCACTTCCCTCTTCTCTTGAATTGTATTCAACAAATGTCAGTTTCATATGAGGTAGATGTCCTGCGCGTAGTGTATAGGGTTAGGATATTGTGAATATTGCTAGAATATTGTGTATGTGTGTGTTTACGTCATCCTTAGTTCCCGCAAGAGAGAGAGAGCTTCTGTTGTTGGCTGGTTAGCTAGTTTTCTGTTTACCCGTTGTAACGGTATGTAAGTACATAGTTTTATTAAGGAGGATGATCTTTCAGTACGGGTGTCGCTATTGAAAAGTTCTTCGTTGTAGCGGTATTGCTAGATCTAGGTTTTCTTTTCGTTTCAGGTGTTAGGCTTGTGCTATGGGAAAGATATGTCACCTTTCCGCCTTGGAGCCGTATCGTAACTATCCTTGTTGAGGTGTAAAAAGTTGTTGGTCTGTAGGGTATTGCGAGCCCTGATTGACTGTGGCACCGCATTTTAAGGTGTGCTATATCTATTGTAAATAATTTGATTATGTGCACTTACTTTTGTAAATACCATTAAGACTCCAACATTTGTATCAAAATACTTTATCTGTTCATTAAATTGCTAAACTTCCGCTTGGGTTGTTAACTAATGTCAGTTCACTTATTATTATTAACATTAATAGTGTTCGTGTTGAACAATTGCTGTTTATTTACTAACTGTTTAGTTGAACAACATTTATTCGGTGCTCGTACTTTTGGTTCTTGCTTTATACTGTTCAGGGTGGGGATACAGGACCGTGATACCATACCCTATCTAAGCAAATAACCCACCTGACAGTAGAAACAATTATTTTTCTTCATGAAAAAAAAATCTAAAAAGTGGACAGAACAGGCAACTATTAAATCAACCCTTACTATAGGATTGGGTCTGAATTCTCTGCGCTGAAAGGCACGAATGGTTTCTAAGATGTTTTTAAACCTTGGCCCCTCAGCTCCACCGGTGGCCCCCTGCTGATCATCACTCTCAGGTACTGTAGGCTCACTTGGTGCAGCATCAACTTCCCCCTCATCATTGTCTTCCCCTGGCAGAGGCTTGTCAATATCGGGATCAGATTCATTAGCAAGAAGCCACTCCATGGCTGCTGTTACAGACTGTCTAGATAAAGAGAGAGATATCACTTTGGAAGTAAATAATTATAAAGACACACATACAAAGTCACTATTTAAAGGTTTGAAACTATTCATCATTTCATTTCTGTCATTATAATGTAGCAAAACTCTAGTATCACACATATACTATACACTAACTGGCCACATAAATGAAAAACTTCAATATTTTTTTTTTCATCTTTTATCTTTATAAAGAAATTTTGAACATAAATTTACTTACTGGTTTAACAAAAGAGATTTTTTTGCTCTATGAGCTGGAAAGCCCATATCTGTCAATTGTTTTATGTTAGCTTCAGACAAACCAGTTTTCCTCGTAGGGGCTTCATTCAACATGTCTGATAATGAGCAAAAAAATTCATAATTTAGAAAAGAAAATATATTTCAAATTTATCCAATGTTTTATCTGCTAACTAAGCATCAAAGCTTATATTAAGTTCTGATCATGAGATGTTTCATTTGGTAACCACACAATTAAAGAATAGCAGGCTTCTACTGACAAGGTGGCTAGGGATCAAGCCAAATAATTTATGCAAATTTCATAACTGTAGCAAAATTTAATTTGATTTGCCAAATTGGGATAACAGAAGGATGGTGGAGGTGAAAATAAAGCCAAATAGAGGACCCTGGAAAGTTGAAAAAAAAAATATTTTCCAGGAAATGATAGCTCACACTCTAAAATTGAGCTCACACTCTAAAATTGACAAGCAAATAAAGAATATGCCTTAAATCTGATTAGAAAAAGAAATTACATTTATTTAAAAACTATTGCAAAAAAATTAAAAGTCATGGAAACCTTCCCAATTCACAAAGAGGATACTGACCTTCAGCTTGTTGAAATATTTTTGCAGCCTCTGGGTTCAGACATAAAACACGTTGTGATGCTTCTATTAATGATATAAGTATCCTTCGAAGTTCACTTTGAAACTTGACCAAAAAAAAAGAATTTATTGAATGACTCAAACCATAGCATTCTGGCAATATTGAAATTTCAATTAAGAAACTATGATCAAGAAAAACACTGACAAAGAAAAAACAATAACTATAATCAACTCTTCAACTAAACTTGCCAGACATCAATATTAGTCTTCTTATCTTACTAAGCACAAATATTAATTAGTCTTCTTATCTTACTAAGCACAAATATTAATTAGTCTGTAAGTCAGGTATGCGCTCTGGACTGTCCTTCGATGGTCTCAATGGTACCAGGTTCAAACCCTGCCTGCAAATTTCCCTGCTGTCCTGATTATCTTCAACTCTGAAGGAAAATCCAAAACATGTCAAACAAACAACAGTATTTTATTTCAGTTCTAATGCAATTAGGTCATATATGGAAATTAAGAACAGAAGCTGTCACAGTTCTAAGATGGTACATAGAAAGTCATCTGGGTTTGCAGAGCATTTTATTTTTTTTTATTAAGCTGTGGTAGTAAACTTTATATCAAAACATTTGTCTGGTTCCTAGTGCATAACAGTCAGAGATTACAATGAAATAGTAGCACTAGCTAGTAGTAAGTCAATCAACAAACAGACAAAAAAAATGGCCCCTCATGGTAACCAATAAGACTATCAAATGCTTATAAAAAATGACTAGGTTTCAAATGTTTTTGTTAAAATTTGAACACAAAATTCTAATCAAATAAAACTGAGATCCTAACATGTTTCTTCAAATAATTGTTCATCATGTTAAACTTTGAACCACTTTCTATCTTCATGTATTCTACCATGTTTGTAAACAAATTTCTTGGAGGAAACTATTTTATTGTACTGTTATTTGAATCTATAAATGTGTTGAGTCAAAATATTGTCAATTACAAAGATTCTAGATAATCTTAATATATTCACACCAATTCCTAGTCTTCACTAATATGTATCACACAATTACTTCATAATTTAATATAATCACATTTAATTAAAAATATTGACATACATCGAGACTAGAGGTTGGTTCTTCTTCGGGTAGATCATGATTTTTCTTCGGTAGATGTGCTGTGGCCTTACGTATAGTTGAAATATCAGGAGCTTTTTTCTCATCTCTTTGTCTCTCTGTTTCCAAATGCGGTACATTCATTCTTTTTCTAAGCAACAGTAACTCATCTGAAAGTTTAGGATACAAAAAAAAAACAATTCAAACATTTTTAATAACAAAACAAAAAAATCAGAAACATTCCCTTTTTCACTTTAATTGGGTGATGGTATCAAAAAAAAGTTTGTGACCTTTAACCCAGAATAGCCACAAAAACAGCTACATTCATTTTGATGCTGAAAGAGACAAACTATATGAATGACATTTTTTGTTCGTCAACTTTTAAATGAACTTGGCAAAACAATCCAGAAAAACATCTAAATTACAAGAAAAAAAAGAGACTGCCTAGTCATGTGGTATGCACTCTGAACTGTTGTCTTGATGGTCCAGGATTTAAACTCTGCCCACCACCATCGCCCACCATCCTGAGGGAGAACTGGGATGTAATAATCTTTAATTCTGTATCAACATCTGAAAAAAGTAACAATATTATTGGTCCCAGTTTTTCTAAACAAATAAATACACTTAACACAGTTTCACATTGTGTTGACAATTATGTGACTTGGTCTGGAAAAAAAAAAAAAAATTTAGAATGAACTGCAAACAAAATTGTAGGTAAACTTTACCAAATTCTCTGACTCCCTGTTGTGCTAAAGTGCCTTCATCAAAAAGTGTTTTTCCAGTTCTCACTAGAACTAACTTAAACATCAGTGAGTTTTTCAGAGGATCTGCTGACAAGCCTGTCAATGCAGGGGGTAGGTCCAACAAATGTTCCAAAGCAAGTTTTACCTGGAATAGAATATAACTTGTATTTAACAGACCTCTAGCTGTGACAAATAATGAGATAAAGTTTCAAGCACCCTTTCAAGACAATTGAGAACAAACAACAAATAGAAAGCAAAATATACATTTTTTAAAATTTCAAATCAAAGTTTTTTTCCTACAAAAGTCAAATGTATGTGAGAGTTTCTAGTATTTATTTCATAGAATTTTAACTAATACTCCTAAATTCATTTCAAATTTTACAAGGGCAGAAAAAATTTTTTTCACCAAGTAATGGAAAGATCACTCTTTTATTTCTGCAAGTTGGACAGACTAGAGTTACCCCCATAATTTTAGAGGCGAAAAAAAAAAGGGGGGGGGGAACAAGTAGTATTCACCCGTCACTAAATAGCATGGCCGGACTTAACCATTGTGACCAAGATGTCAAGGAAAGAGAACAAGTAATCTACTCTGTATTCACCCGTCACTAAATAGCAGGGCTGGACTTAACCATTGTGTTGCCCTATGCGAAACAGATTTCGAGGGGCCCAGTTTGGGTAGGGATTCGGATAATATGTGAAAATTAAGAGTTTGTATTGCATAGTTCTTCCAGATACCAGTGTTAAAAACTCTATTTGTTCCAGATATGTCATGAAACCAGCAATATTTTAACAACATAAATAGTGTGTGTGTTCTACAAGATTAGATATATTATCTTTGATACGTTTTAGGAGAATTAAAAGAACAAAAACCAAAGCATGTCAATATTTTTTTGTCCAGCTTAAAAACTCAAAGAATAATAGTTAAGAATCTAACAATACTAAAGACCTTCTTATATTCACTTTACAATCTTTTCTTATTTTTGGAAACTTTCTGTGCTCTTGTTTATTTGGACTAGGAAGTAGATTATCATCAACTCTGAAGGAACATCCGAAACATGTCAAACATTTGACAAACATAAACAAAAAATTTTGTATTTGTAGTTATCATTCATCCAACTCTATTTAAAGTCTCCCCTTTTTTTGTTACCACCCCTAAAAGGAAAAAAGCCTCTATTAGTTTTGTGTAGTCTGTTGGTACCTATGTCCGTTCATCCGTCCGACACATTTAAATCTCATACACTAAAAAAGCTATGGGTAATCAAATGACATGATACTTTGCAAACTCTGCAGCTTGGGAATTGAGGTGCAATGCCTTTTGTTGTTTGTTTTTAAATTTAATCTTCCAACTCGTTTATGTTTAAATATACCACTTTTAAAACATAAAATTAAAGGTATATGAGGATATATATGGAAAGGAAAATAATGTGAAGAACAGCATTTAATGTAACATTTATACCAACAGCTATATCGCATTTGTCTAAAAATAAATAATTTAATTATGTATATTACATATTTGAGTTTATTTTTGGTGTATTAGCTAAAAAAAATTAACAGAAACGCTTACTAAAAAACAACAACAAACAAACAAAGAATGCATATCTTTAAATATTTGTCTAAAAGAGATTTGATAGCTAGTGCTTTGTATTTACAACTAAGAAGTCACTCTACTGCTGACTACAAACACAAAACTTTGACCATTGACCAAAGATAGTCGATACAGACCAGGAACGAGAGAGAGGCTTCTGTCCAAAGAGCCCTAAAAATTAGGTGATCATTTCATCACACATCCTATTGTCAAGGTCTCTTAGACATTGGCTGCTCATGCCACGTCGAGGCCCAAGAGGAGGTTGTTCATACTCCCACAATGTATCAAGCTATTAACAGTTAGGATGACGCCACAATAGAGTGCGAATAAAGAATATTTTTGTAATATTTGTAAAAGGAACTAAATAAAAACAAACAGAATAAATGGGATTCTCTACTCATGTACATACCAGTACATGATAAATATAACTGAACTACTAAAATGTGGTCATGTTATTAATGAATAAATTGAAAGTTAGAATTAACATTATTGACATGTACTAACTTTATCACATGTCCAGTCTTTACCAACATCAACAATGGTGTCCACGCCATTCATATTCGTTACTCTGACCTTCATCATAGCAGAAGGAGGGAACAAAAAGGAGTCAGTCACAACCATTTAGAAGTCAAGTAGATTCAGATGGTAGAAAATGTGTTCAATCTGTTTAAATCAAAATTAAATACTTATATAGTTTCATAAATGAAACATTTCAACAATATGCTTAATAATTTTTTTAAACAATATTAATTGATATATTAATACCATACTCATAGGCATAACACATAACATTCACACCTAATCTAGCTTTAGAGTCTACTAGATCTTTTCTACTGTCCAATAGCTGAGGAGTTAAATACAATTTTTTTTTCTTTTTCCAAGGTTTGACCATTCCATTGCTTAAATATCTATAACTATAAATTATAAAAAAGTAAAATTTAAAAAAAAAATGTGTGAGAGCATTTGAAAAAAAAAAAAAAGAGTCAGCAAATGCCAAAACACTCTGGAATTAATTCATTATTAATTGGTCCTTGCTCGTGTGGAGTTTTTGATCTCCCATCGAGCGCCTCCCCAGGTGGCGGATAGGGGAATGCCCTCCAGATATGGTGGGTACCGGGGAAATAAAATACCCGGGGTGGACCAAAATCAAACCTGCTGCCTTGCAGGAAGTGGAGGGATCCACAAAGGCTAAGGCACCTTACCCGAAAATAAAGGCAGCTATCCAGAAAGCTGAAAGGGGCAGCCCCCCAGATGGTTATGCACAGGGCTAACAACTCTGTCATATAAAAAATACTGTTACGAAAGCTAATACACACAAGAAAACCCGGACAGATCTCAACGGAAAACGACCTAGGCCTGGAAAAGGACATGATTTTTGTTTTGCGACATGGAACGTGCTAAGCCTTTATAGAGCAGGTGCGCTAGCCCAACTTACTGAAGTGTTAAAGAAATATAGGATACCCCTTGTAGCCCTACAGGAAATCAGGTGGAAAGACTCGGACATTCTCAGAACCAAGGAGTATACTATATTTTATAGTGGTGGAAGCACTAACAACTTAGGTACAGGTTTTGTTGTTAAAAAGGAAATGGTAGGTAATGTCATTGGATTTAAACCTGTAAGTGATAGACTCTGCTCACTAAGTTTGAAAGGAAAATTCTTCAACATATCATTCATCAATGTTCATGCCCCTACTGAAGATGCAGATGATAACACAAAAGAAGCCTTCTATGATGGACTGGAAAGAATTTATGATGAAGCGCCAAAGCATGACATCAAAATAGTCCTAGGAGATTTCAATGCAAAAATTGGAAAGGAACCAGCATTCAGACCAATAATTGGCAAAGAAAGTTTACATGAAGAGACCAACAATAATGGCATAAGATTAGTGGACTTTGCATCAGGAAAAGGAATGTCTATCAGCAGCACAAAATTCCAACATAAGAATATTCACAAGGTAACCTGGATCTCACCTGATGGCAACACCCAGAATCAAATAGATCATATACTCATAGATAAGAGACATGGATCAGACATACTAGATGTAAGAAGTTTCAGAGGAGCTAATGCTGACTCAGACCACCTACTAGTAAAAGCTAAATTTAGACAAAGAATAAGTACCATACACAATTACCAAAGAAAGAGAGCACAGCAATATGATAGTCAAAAACTCACAAAGGATCCACTTGTTGCAGAAACTTATAGAATGGCACTCCAAACACAACTGACAACATTAGAAAAGGACTGCGAAAATAACATAAATGAGCATTGGGAAATAATAAAGCATGCTATCAAAAGAACAGCAGAAGAGGTAGTTGGATTTAAACAAAAGAACGAGAAAATAGGGTGGTATGATGATGAATGCAGACAAACTATAGAAGAGAAGAACAATGCCCGAATGATAATGCTACAGAGAGAAACCAGGAACACTAGACAGCAATACAATGAAGCAAGAAGAAGGGCCACAAAAGTTTTAAGAAAGAAAAAACGGGAATGGGAAAAGTCCAAGATCACTCAAATTGAGGAACTAGCAAAGGAGGGAGACATGAGAGGAATGTATATGAAAATTAAAGATGAAAAGAACGGATTTCAAGCTAGATCACACATGTGTGAGAACAAAGATGGTCAGCTTATTACAGAAAACAGCAGGGTCATTGAGAAATGGGCTGAATACTTTGAGGAGATCCTAAATACCACTGAAGATGGAGACAATGGAGAATATGAAAAGCCGCATGGGGGACCAGATCCCTTAGTTAACCCTCCAACACTCATTGAAACATCAGAAATAATTAGGACCATGAAGAATCACAAAGCACCAGGAGAGGACCAAATCACAGCAGAACTAATTAAATATGGAGGGAAAGACTTACATTCCCAAATACACAGACTAATATCAAGAATTTGGGAAGAAGAAGTAATACCAACAGAATGGGAAACGGCTCTTATAACCCCAATACACAAAAAAGGATCCAAGTTAAAGTGCTGTAATTACAGAGGAATCTCTCTACTAAATGTGACTTATAAGATACTGTCTAGGCTTATAACTAAGAGACTAGGAAAATATTCAGAAGAAATCTTAGGTGACTACCAATGTGGTTTCAGACCCAACAAATCCACAACCGGCCACATCTTCACACTAAGATGTATACTAGAAAAATGCCATGAATACAACATACCAATCCACCAACTCTTTATAGACTATAAAATGGCTTATGACAGTATCAGAAGGAAATACCTATATGACACACTACAGGATTTTGGAATACCCAACAAGCTGACAAGACTTATACATATGACATTAAACAACTCAAAAAGCAAAGTCATAATACAAGGAGAACGACTCACGGGAATTTAGGATTAAACGAGGATTAAGACAAGGAGACGCACTTTCCTGCATGCTTTTCAAATTAACACTGGAGAGAGTTATAAGAAATATACACATAAACACAAGGGGAACTATTACTAACTACTTCAGGAGAGAAAACATGGGTCCACAAATAACAGGGACGATATACAGCCAACCTCTACAATACCTTGCTTATGCCGATGACATTGCCTTATTGGGTAAAGAAACCTCTGACATCGCTAGAGCCTTCATACAACTAGAAGAAGCATCTCGACCAGCAGGACTTGAGGTCAATGACAGTAAAACCAAGTACATCACAATGACAAGAGACAATCAAACAGAGGGACAACATATCAAAATCAAAGACCACGAATTTGAAAACATCCAAACTTTCAAATATCTAGGAAGTACAATTAATTTCAAAAATGACCTACTAACGGAAAATAAGGAAAGAATAGCAGCAGGCAACAGGGCATTTTATAGCACCCACCATTTACTTAAGAGCAAAATGATTTCAAGTAAAACCAAGAAAATAATATACAAAACTATAATAAGACCAGCAGCAATGTATGGAAGTGAGACCTGGACACTGACAAAGACATCTGAAAATTTACTTAACACTTGGGAAAGAAAAATTCTTAGGAAAATCTATGGTGCCATACAGGATGAAACAGGGTGGAGGACACGCACTAACCATGAGTTATATCAATTATATGAAGACCCACCAATAGTGAACAAAATAAAAAAGAACAGACTACGTCTGGCAGGTCACCTTGAAAGAATGTCAGACAACAGAGGGGCGAAAATCGTATACAGGCAAAAACCAAAAGGCAGGCGACCCAAAGGCAGACCCCGAATGCGATGGATAGATGACGTGGAAGCAGATCTGAAGCAGCTTGGGGTTAGGGCGTGGAGACGAAAGGCCAAGGAGAGATCTGAATGGAAGGATGTGTTAAAGCCGGCCAGAGCCCTCCATGGGCTGTAGCGCCACTGGGATGGATGGATGGATAATTGGTCCTTGGCCTTGGTCAAGTTGGGTAGTTGGCTGAGTTGAGTAGAATATCTAGAATCTAGATTCTAGATCTAGAAAGTAGAGAATCTAATATAACAGTAATAATATATTTAAATATTTTATATAATAATATATAAATAATATAATCATATAATAATATATTAATAATATTAATATTATACTTTATAGATCTGATAATCTGATCTCTATTATTCTAAAGATAGATAATACTTAATAGATCTAATCTAAGTTAGATTATAAAGTATTCTAGCTTCTAAGACTAAGACTCTACACTCTAAAAGAAAAAGTGATACTTAGAATTAAGACTTATTAAACTTAAAGTAAATGAGTAAGCTCAGTAAGTGTCGTCTAAGTCGACTAAGTGACTAAGTCTAAGTCTAAGTAAAAGTTACTAAAAGTCTACTCTAAGTCATTAAGTTTAAAGTTAGTATAGTAGATTCTTATATTAGGCACACCGTATTCGGGAACTAGGTCAAATTTTTATTTTATTTTTTTATTTGGTGACGGTTTAACTTACAAAAAAACTGAAAGCAGATTCTTATTATGCAACTAAAGGACTATAAAAATAGCTGTGTTTCTTTGAATTACCACTCATAGTCAAGATTTTATTTTAAAATAAATCAGGTCACTTTATGCTCCTATAATAAACGCAGTTTTTGTGCTTTCTCCTTTAGCGCACATCGAGCACCGTTAAGAAACACCACTATGTTATTGCTAATAAATTATATCTGTGTTAATTAAAAAATATTTAGATTGCTAATAAATTATATCTGTGTTAATTAAAAAATATTTAGATTGTATTAAAATAAGTAGATTCACTTCTGCAATATGTATTTATAGTATATTGCCTCTCTCTCTCTATATATATATATATATATATCTATATTATAAAGTAGAATGTGAGGGGTATGTATGTATGTATGTATGTATGTATGTATGTATGGATGTATGTTACTTATAGACATCAAAACCGCTTGACCAATCTTGATAAAACTAGGCAGGAATGTTCCTTGGGTACCAACTTAGACCGTAGTGTATGTATTGTAGCCCTAAAACAAACTTAAGACCCTCAAAAAAAATAAAGTTGTCCGACTCTATTAAAGCTATAGTATTTTATGGATCTAGGCCATGTCTACAATGTTGACATGAGAAAAGATAGAAAGGATTTAGACCTAGATCTAATTTTAAGAAATACATGTGGCGCAGATAGTTTTTTACTTTGACACATGAAAAGACAAAAGAAGATCCATTGATTTCATTATATAATAAAATTAACCTTCACTTTTGTGTTTCCAAAGCATTTTTTACATTAATTAGTTCCTTATATCTGTGACTACAGATTTCCTGACGAACATTCTTTCATTAGACAATACCGTAATGAATCGCGTACTAAAAATTAATTCGTTTAATTGTTTACTTTATAATACCATCCCTAGATCTAAAACTCTAATCCAACTCTAAGATGATAAAACTTCTCTTCGCACAGATAGTTTTATACTTTAACACATAAATATATTAATTAAAGTCCATTCATTTCATATTTTGATCAAATAAACATTCAAATTTGGTTTTCTAAAGCTACATTCGTTTACGAAAGCTGCGAAGCCGAGTTGAGATAGGCCTAGATCCATATTCATTCATGAATCGCTTACTAAAAATTATTTCGTTTAATTGTTTACTTTATAATCCCATTTATTTAACAAAGCTATCGCTCTTTTCGTTTTTAATAGATAAGAATGTATCGACTTTGGGTAAACCATTTTCGCAAAACTAATTTTATTTTCGTAGCGAAACTGAAATAACGTGAAAGGATCATTAGCTACGTTTAACATAATCTAAATCCAATCCACTAGATTATTCAAAAGCAAATGTTTTAATTTTTAAAAAAATGGATTTAAGCCTATTAGCTATTTTGATTTGATAGCATTATTCACACTATTTTTACATTGACACATTCGCTTTACTTATTACATTATTATTTCGTTTAATTGCTTACAAAAGACTCTCAGTAAATATATCGACAGTAATGCGCAAATAAAGACCCGCGGGTCGCGGGTAACATATGTCTAGTATATATATATATCATATATGCCTACCTATATAATCTATGTGTAGAAACAGACAGAAATAAATCTATATAATTATAGATGTATAAATTAATTATTATAATTTAATAAACATAATATTTTCAACTAGGCTACATGTATTCTCTGTCTCTTTCTTTTAATTCCCATCCAAGGACCCTCTTCTTTTCATAATTTGGATGTTCGTTTTGTTACACCTTAACATCCCCTCCCTCCCATAGATGCTTATAATACTTTTCATGACTCTCTCCCCCTTCCCTCCACTGCCTGTATGATAGGTTGTGACACTACACGCTTAGTGTATACCTCTTCTCACCACCAGCGCTCGCCTGGCGTGATCACCTGCAGTGGGCATGGTCTCTGGCTTCAAATTAGCAGCCCGCACTTTTTCTTTCATTCATAAATTATATATTCTAGATATCTCGATCTAGGTCACATTTATTTATTGAAAAAAATCATAGATTTATTAATCCCAATAATATTTCTTATTACGATTTTGCTTGCTTTGTGCACTATAGGAGAATGTGTTTAATTCATTATTATTCATTGAAACACCTCCTTTTTTATTTTATTTAAGAGCTAACAGTATGAATGTGATTGGAATGGCTTTCTAAAGATGTTTGGAAGCTTATTTTGATAGATCCACCAGCCTACGATCAAACAGGCTCATAATATAGCCTTCATCCCTTATATGAAATATATGGGTATGAATTGCCGGGGGAGGTTAAAACAATAGCTTTACATACTTGGTTACCGAGAATGTAAAAAACTGCCATCTCTGCTTTGGAAAAGTGGAACAAAAATACAGGAACTTATCTAAAATTGGACATGCACTGTCCCGAAACGTCGTTTTTAGCTCCAAACATAAAAACAAATTAATTATAAACAAAAAAAGCGACGTGTTTCTTAAAGGAGAATTCGATGAGCTGTGCCTAATATAAGAAGCTACTATATATAAGTAGTCTAACTCTACGTCTAAGACTTAGATCTAGTTAGTATATAAGTCTAACTCTAACAGTAACTCGCCAGTCTCAGACTAAGACTCCTAGTCCTAGGGCAGGCTAGGGCCTAGGCCCTAGGCCAAGAGGCTAGAGTAAGAGTGGCTAGACTAGCCTAGACTGCTAGAGTAGAAAGAGTCGTAAGACTGTCAGTGTGTCACTGACACTCAGTGACACTGTGACTGTACTAGATCTAGAATCTAGAAATAATCTAGATCTAGATTCATTCTAGTCAGTCAGATCTATTATCTATAATTAAAATTTAAATTACCATTTAAAAAATAATTGAAATAGCTAGATAAATTCATGTAGGCTCTAGGGTAATTTATGTATAGATCTAATTATCTAGATTCCATAGTAGAGTCGATCTAGATTCTAGATTTAATGATTTAGTGTGCATCTTTCTTTTTTTTTCATTTATTTTCATTAACAATAACAATAAATTATAACTTCCGGTAGAGGTAATGTTTTTATATATAGGTCTGTGTGTCAACTTATTTTTAACTTTATTGACTAGTAAGACTAGTGACTAGTGTACATAAAATAATAGATATACTACTTAGAGATGGGAATCGAACTCAACTTTTAAAGTTCGGGTTCGGTTCGGTCAGATTTAAGATCGAGTTCGGTTCGGTTCGATGACGAGTATAGTTCGGGTTCGGTTCGGTTCGGTCAGGTCTAAAGTTCGGGTTCGGCTCGGTTCGATGTTATGAAATTATGTAATAGCAAAATTAAGTTATACGGTTTAATACAATTTATCAGATAAAACACTTTAAGTTTAATTTTTACATAAAACAAATACTTTGCAACATATAATAGGCCTATGGGCAATACTTTTTCCAAAATAATGTTGCCTACATACATTTTAAGCATCGTAAAAATTTCTTAATGGATATAGAATTGAAGATGCGGCAGGTTTTTGCTCAAGTCGGCAAGTGGTTTAATTCTGGGCATGACTCGGCGCTAAGCGTATTCTAACCTTTTTCTCTTAGTATGAAGAGATATTTTTTTTTAAGGCTAATATTGATGTGCTTTCTTTCAGAACGCACTATTCACCATAATAAAAAAACAAATATTCTTCGTGTAAAGACGTCTCTATCGAGGATTTTTTTTTTCACACATAAGTCGTCACTACAATAAATTGCAATATACGGAAGAAATTCGACTATTCTGAGACAAAAAAATAGCGGAGATGTTTTGAAATGTTTTCTTCAAAACGTTTTGACCCATATTGTGCATACGCGCCTCGCAAAAAGCAGTCTACAGTTGACAAGGTCTTATTAGAAGATAAAATGACATCTCCTACTTAATATATTTTAATTTTTAAACATGTAATTATACTAATATTCAGATAAGTTAAACTGAAAATAAAACTTTTTTTTCGACGCCCCCTCTCCTTGTTAGTTGGTCGTTGGTTTGTCGCTTACAGACAGCTAGTACAATTGAACCAATAAAGGCGTTTTATATTTTTACCGGTAAGGATAGTATAGAGGGACTTCTTATGGTCCGGCAGTTACGCTGGGCAGGGCACGTATCCCGTATGGGAGACGAACGTATGCCAAAGACAGTCTTTTTTTTTTGTGGGCTAAAAGGTGGCCGCCATAACACAGGCGCCCCACGGAAACGCTTCAAAGACCAGCTTAGGCGTCAACTTTGCTTAGATGACATAGAAGAGAGCACCTGGTCACATGCGGCCTCAGAACGAGTCAGTTGGAGTTCACTCCCGAAGGCCGCGGGATACACATTTGAGACCAAAAGAAAATCCGCTGCCGAGGACAAACGCAGACGCGAAAAGAAAAACTAAATGGACCACCTGCGGACAGTGGTTATGCTTGCCCTGGATGTGGCAGAATATATAGGTCACATCTGGGACTGCGCAGCCATGGGAAAAACTGCATTCCTCACTAATCTTCGGACTCGAAGACAAGCCTTATAATAACATATAAACTTAATAAACTTTAAAATAAAGTTCTTATGTGAACAACTCAATATAGCCTAACTGTTATTACAATATTCACATATTTAACTTTTGATAGAGATGTAATATTAATGAAATATACTGATATTTAAACGAAATCTAGGTCTCAAGATTGTCTGCCGTTTCACATTTGCATTACGCTAATTTCATCATACTCAATGCATAAACACAAATCAGTCGCTTAACCTCTTCTTATCGCCACCAGACACCACACACACACACACTCTATGACACCCCTTTTTGTCAGGAAGTTGCGTCTCCCCATCCCCCAATTCAAGGTACTCGCCATCCTCTCCCACGGGGGAGGACCCAAAGTTTGAGAAACGCTGCATTAAAAATACTGATGATCAATAATGCAAAAAAAAATAATAGTAAAAATATTCAGGGGCGTTGCTAGGAATTTTTCATCATTTGGGAGCCCGGGAGGGGCTGGACCTCTTTGGGGGCCCCTGCATTTTGCGTAATATTGAATATTGTAAAAACACTCATTTGAGGCCCCCCGCAAGTGGGGGCCCATGGAGATTATACATTTCCCTCCCTTCCTCCCTCACCCTTGCTACGCCACTGATAATATTCCAATATGGAATACTTCACAATTTTGTAAAAATAAATCACTTAATAGAAGATAATTAAAATTTATTTTAAACTAGAACACAAATGAACTTATTGTAGATTTATATCTACACTCTCTAATTGTCCAAAACTATTCTACTCTCAACTAACAGCCATCTCAAATAGAAGTGACAATATTTTAATGTTGACTTTGTACTTACTAGGAACTAGAGTCTAGATCTAGATCTAATTAGAGGGCGCCTATTCAACTCAAAACCAATATTGCAAACAGCCCGCGAAAATTCAAGGCCAGAGGGGAGTCGGCACATACGGAAAAACCCATGGGAACCCCAGCGCGCCGCTTTTTTTTTTCTTTTTAAAGTTTTCAAAATACCCCCTTCCCCCCACCCTTCCTAAGTTTTCAAAGTATAATGGAATCATTAGAATTTAAATAAAATATTTAAGTAATTTTTTTTTATTTAAAAAAAAAAAAAAAAAAACGATGTACAAATTGCAAAATTAGTTCGGTTAAGATAAGGAGGGTTCGTTCGGTTCGGTTCGTACCAAGCAGTTTCAAAGTTCGGGTTCGGTCATAAGTGAGGTTCGAGTTCGGTTCGTTCGGTTCGTTTCCCATCTCTAATACTACTAGATCTAGATCTACTCATCTAGACTGTAGATTTAGATCTAGATCTATGTATAGAATCTATATCTAGATTTTTAGGTCTAGATATCTAGATCTGTATAGATCTATATATACACCTATATTTATAGATCTAAACTTTTTGAAAAGTTAAATGGGTACATCAGAAATCTATACTTTCAAGTTTTTAATATGTTCGTCTCTTTTTCTAGATATAAAGAGGTTTTTAATATTTTTAAAGCGTGGTTAGTTACAAGATGGCGACGCGTTAACTAAAACCGAGTTATTTGTTTAGATATTAGATATCATATCTAGATCTAGTAATCGATAAATTAAAGATTTAGTTACTAAAATGAGTTGTGTTCACAAAATGTTTCCAAAATAATTTTCATAAACGTGATTCTATGACTTTATCAACTTTATGGCTTAATCTCAAAAGGTGGATCAGCAGATTGCCAGATTCGATCGACAGATCTATGAAAATTATATTATAATAAATTAATATCGTCAATATCGACAGAAGTGGTCTCAGTCTCACTCACTTCCCTCTGTGAACTCAGTCAGTGGTGACTGACAGTGGATGTGATCTGCTAGATCTAGAATTAGTTATTGATGGTAATGACTATATAATGTTAAATGTAGCATGTTACATGTAAATAAATTTAAACTAATTCTAAATTATTATAGATCTAATTATATCTAATAGAATCTCTGCTATATAGAGTTTATATATTATAACATTATTATAAGAATTATTCATGTAAATTTTTCACCAACATTGATAGTCAGTGATAGAATATGCAACTATCTGGATGTAATAATAATAACTGCATAGGCCTCAAGTCCGAGGAGTGGTGTATTTCATATGTAAACCTTAAATTATATTACATTTAACTATATTACATTTAAACTAAAGCACTCATAACATTGTCTGCATGTGGTCTGTTTAGGTTCTCTTTTTTATTATAGCTATTTTTACAAATTTCTCTCCATTACTAACAAATTTAAGTTGGAATTTCTAATCATTTAAAAATATTTTTTTCATAAGTGTTTGACACTTCCATTACATGTTGTTGTTTTTTTCTCCAATTTTTTTATATCTGTATAAGATGACATTTTTTTTTCTAAATGCTCTAGTCGGTTTAAAGAATGGAAAAACAAGTTAATGAGAATGAAGAAAATGTACATTCTGAAGTAGAAGATAAACCTGAAAATGATGTACACTCTAGTTCCAAAGTAGAAGATAAGCCTGATAGTCATCTTAGCAATTCTGAACTAGACAGTGACATTGAAAATTTAGAAGAGAAAGGAAACATATACTCTACACAAATTGATGATGAATTATTTGACATAAACAAAACTAATACAGGGGGCACAACTGAGAATATAACTCTTCCTTTTGAATATAAACATGGAACAAACAGAACACAAGAGTTACAAGACTTGAATGATCATGAATTCAACAGGTTTTCTCAGCAGAAGCAAAATAAAATTCCTGAAATTCAGCCATGTAAGTAAATGTTATATTTGTAAATGAACTGTAACAAAGAATCTCTTCTGTCCTACAGGTGTTAATTGCCTGATTACACAGCTGTATGACTTGTATAAGTTTTAAACCTTTCTTAAAAAAAAAACATTCAAGATAATGAACTAGCCTAAATTTTCTTTCGAGCATATGGGGTGAATGCTGGGATCAAATATCTGAAGTGCGCACCACATTTCCTAGTTGCCTGTAAACCTTTGTACTCAAGTTTTTCATGTACAAATCTGCTTGAAATATTTTACATTACATGATTTTTTTAAATTAAAATAAATTAACTAAAATCTCTCATCTTATAATATACAATTGTTCAGTCAAAAAGTAAAAAAAGTAAAGTTCCCCTTTCAGACCTTGTGGTCTATAGGGCAGATGATGTAAAGGTCATCTGTTTCTGTGGCCTACAGTAACGAGGGTATCATGTGGCCAGCACAACGACCAACCACCTTTACTTTTCCCCAACTAATGTCAGGTACCCATTAGAGCTGGGTGGACTCAGAGGCGCCCAAAGATCCCGAAATGAAAATCCCAGTCTTCACCGGGATTCGAACCCGGGACCTTCGGTTCGGGAGTCCAGCGTTTTACCGTTCAGCCACCGCGCCTCCTCATTTACTATAGGCCAGAGAAACAGATGACCTTTACATCATCTACCCTATAGATTGCAAGGTCTGAAAGGGGAACTTTATTTTTTTACTTTATGGTAGATCATATCTCAATGATATATCATTCATTTATGCTATCTACAGAACAACATTTTACAACTTATCTTTTTTTAGCTCTCATTTTTCTGGAGTAGACCATTTTAGAATAATTTTGGAGGGCTTTTTTCCATCCATCAGCATATCTTTTACTTCAGTGTGCAAAAAACAAGCATCTTGCTCAAAAGAAATATTTCTTCACTGACTGTTATTGTTGACGGTCTTGTTTTTAAAAAAAAATGTTTATTACTGTACCCTACTACTCTTGTGTATCTTTTTTTTTTAATGCATTTGAGATATTCAGCTCGGTGCCTTTGCTGAAATAGCTTTGTTTTCTCAATGAATAAAATTTATCATTGATTTCATTTTTATTTTTCATAGTATTTTTCCTGATTTAGTGAAGCTAGTGGGTATTTACACCTTTTCTATTTCGAAACCATTTCTTAGGTTATTTTTATAAAAAAAAATTATATCATTAATATAGACATAGACAATTTTTTTTTAATTGGCTTAGAATTCCTATATATCACTTAGATAATTTATATTCAACCATTTATTCATAAC
This sequence comes from Biomphalaria glabrata, assembly GCF_947242115.1. Lineage (NCBI taxonomy): Eukaryota > Metazoa > Mollusca > Gastropoda > Planorbidae > Biomphalaria > Biomphalaria glabrata. Next base: position 15,157,273 of record NC_074719.1, read on the forward strand.
TTTGATGTTACTATTTTTGAGGCACTTTTTAGTGTTAATTATGTAACATCATCTTTTCTTCTCTTTTCTTCTAGACGTATAATAAACATTGAATTTTTGGTATTAATAAACTTAGTTCTAAAAACTACACATTAATCATATTATATTGATATATAAATTTTATCTCAAGTGTTTTGTTTTTTATGTTACAAGCTCTCCATAACATTAGTGACAAACTAAATGCCTCTGACCACATAGCATCAGATAGATCAACTAATTCAGTTGTACAGAGGGGCCAGTACAGGGCAGAACAGCTGATTTCTTCTATAAGTCAAACTCAGAAAAAAATGAAAGGCTTCCCTTTAGTGAAACCAACTAGAAGTCGGATTCCACCAAAGTTAGTCAGACTGGCAACAGTATATTCTTCAACCACTAGGTAAAATAAACCGGTGTTAAGATATAGATGCAGGGCCGGATTTAAGGGAGGGCAAGCAGGGCTACAGTCTGGGAGCCTCCACAAGAAAGGTGCTTCCACAAAAGAGATAAGATATGTCGAATTTCTATGGGTCAGAATTTAAAAAACTTTTCTTAAAATATATATATTTTTTTTTTGCATTTTTATGGCTGGCAAAAATGTTGTGATTATGAAGTGATTAGCAATGTGTCTACCAAGGGCCTTACCCTCCAAAAACTATAAAACATACACTTTTTAAACTTAAATAAACATATTGAATATTTTTGTATAAGAAAGTGAGATAAAATTTACAAGAACTCTCTTTCTTTTAAAATGTAGATTGCTTTTAGATATAAGTATTTTCATTCATAAGTGGATCTTTGTTACAGCTTTCATAAAATTGTTGGTGTCTCCACACAAATCTTGCCCCGAGGCCTCCACATACTTAGATCCAGCCCTGTATTGATGCTTGCTTTCAGCATGTTTTGTTTAACTTTGCAATTATAATAGTTATTACTGTTGGTATTGTCATTAAAGCTATATAAAAATAACCAATATTTATCATTAACATTTTTTTTTCCATGCAGGTCAGAACGTGTACCTAGAGGGCCAAGTCTTTACTATGTAGAACCTCAACGTCCACTCAAAGTTATTTCCTGGGATGAAGCTAATAATGCAAGACCACCATTAAAGATAGATATGGAAGGGCCTAACTTTTGGACATACTCACCAAAAAATAAACCACTATATGAAACCAATGCTCCTTCATTTACTTTTGGAACCAAATGTTATCCAGAAAAGGGTAAAAATGTTCCCTTTTGGTGAAGGGATAACTCATTTTAATTATGATTTTTTCATTAGGTATTTATAGTTAGATATAATCAAGATAGTCATTTTTGTGACAGCTAGTTTTAACATTTTTTTTCACAGCTGGTGGTTCCAACACTTCCTGGGCAAAAACTTGGTTTCAGCCCATTGATCCATGGCATAATAAATCTGATTTCAAACGGGAAGGAAAAGTAAGTTATCTAATATTCCTGATTTATTAACAAAATTTAAGGTTTTGTTATTTTTTAAATTTACTTTTAATAGCTCATGTTGCAAATAGTATATAAACATTATTGATTTTTTTTAAATATTTATTCATTGATGTTTTTAGTTACTCACATTTAAAAAACTTTCATACCAGTCTATGAAAACTTTCCATTTTTTACAAGTAATTATATTATTTTCATTGTTACTGGTTAGTTGTCATTAATGTTTTCTTTTTTATTTTCAGTGGCCATCACCTAATCAATATCACAAGCCTTCTCTACTTGGACCACGTCAAAGAACTCTGCCAGAATCTCCAGCATACACATTTGGACATAAATTTGAGATAATAGGTACCAAAGCAGGTAACCTATAAATTTGCTAATTATCAAAGCTGATTTTTTCTTGATCATTCAAAAGCATATTAAATATTAGTTAGTCAAACAAATTTAAGGTATAGTGGCTAGGTGGTAATAAAAAAAAGCACTTGGCTTCCAAACAGATGAGTTTCAACTTCAAATCCTGATGAGATCTGAAGGACATCCCTGTGTGCTCTAAACTCTAATGTATATATATCCAAAATTAGTTGAGAAAATAAAGTTTGTTGCTTCTTGTGCTGGCCATAAGACACTCTCTTTAACATTTTGAAGTTCTTCTTTATGAAGGTTTCTGTTGAACTGTAGTTTAGTCATGGATTGACAGGTGGTCAATTTCATCTCTACCTGTGGTTATATCTGTGGCGTAGGCCACCAACCAGCTTCCTCCAGGTGTCTAGGTTAAGTATGAGTCTCTCCAACTGCCCACACATCTTGCCCATTTTCTTGGCATCTGCATCCAGATCTCAGCACTATGTATTATTGGGTTGTCCCCCTCTTTCTTTGGAAGTTCCAAGTGAGAGCTTGTCTTTTTCTATGGGTTGCAGCTTAATCTTTGTAATTTTCCACAGTTATTTTTTTATGGTGTGTTGGCCAGATAAGCTGCTTTTATTTAATTACATTGTTATATTAAATTTACAATTTTTGAGCTCCAACTAAAGTACATGCTTTACCCAATGTCTGTGGCATTTAAGCCTCGAGAGACTATCTTTTCTCTTTGCAAGCCTTAAAAACACAACTACAGTCACAGGTTGGGCATCTGTAAACATCAGATGCTACAGCATTTACACCCTTCTTTCTGCTTCTGGTGTGTACACCATCTGCAATCCAGGACCTTTCCTTTATGCTTGCTCTCCATGTGGATCTATCCAGTGCCCCTTTCTCCCCACTGTTGGTGTTGATTTTGAATTGAAGGGTTTCATCTTGCTTTTGCATCAATCAGTATTCCTTAAAAGTGGGTGACCTGCATCTCTACTGCCTTCTATTAGATCACCACACAGAATGTCTTGTGGGAGTTGACCTTGTGGCTTTCTGTGAAGATGTCCAAACCAGCCAAAGATTCTAGTACTGATAACAGCATGGATGTCCTGGCACCCTTCTCTTTGCCTCATTGGTTATTTTATCTTGCCTCCTTATTTTCAAAATGTGCATTAAGCATCCAAGGTAGAAGATATTCAGCTTTTTTTCCTGCCAAGTGTAGGTGGACCATATTTCACTACAGTATAGCAGAGTGTTCATCACATAGGTCTGGTAAACTAGGGCTTTGGTATTGGTAGGCAGCAAGGTATCTTATCTGCAGCCGTTACCATAGACCTGACTTAATATTAATATTCAAAACTTTAATTAGGTAGCAAAGGATTACCATCACCTAGTGACTACAATATAGAAAAAGCAGACAGTCTGACTCTTCGCAGTGGGCCTTCTTTTAGTCATCAGTTTAGGAGAGAAGGAACTGTTCTTTGGTGCTCCACAGGTAAGTTGCTCATTGAACTGAACATGGCATTTGACATTTATCCACCATACTTTTTATGTGCAGTGTGATGAGGTATTAAGTTGACAAACAAAGTGACTTCACCTCCTAATAAGTTTTAAATCTTTTGGATTTTTTTATTCACCATTTCAGAACTTGAGAGCACTTGAATGGTCACCCATCATTTAGATCATTTCTGATTCTTTTTATATTTATTAAATATTTGAAAATTGTTATAAAATTGTATTCATACTTCTAATATGAGTAATGTTATAAGTAGATAAATGTCTTTTAATTATATATTTATTACAGATAGTCACATTATCAATAATTATCTTTTCTGCTTAATTAAAATAAAAACTATATATTTTAATTCATTTCCTAAAATTACTTTTTGTTTATTAAGAAAGAAATCCTGGACCAGCTGCTTATTCTCCTTTGATGAGACCTAGACAAGAACAACCAGCTTACACCATTCAAGGAATAAGGCGAGAAAAATCTCAGTTGCTTGGACCGTTTTCAACACTCTAGTTGTGCATTGAAGGATTTTTGTTTTGTTTTGTTTACTCCTGTTGCCAATTCAACCTTGCTTAAACTGTATATAGTTGTCAATATTTCAAACAAAGTACATTTTTATGTGTTGATGTAAAGGGTAAAAAACAACAACACTTTTTGTTAAATAAAAACGTTTTATTTATGTTTGCTCAAATTTGTTGAAGTATTAAATCTCCATGACATTTGAAGACAACATGACATTTATATAACATGACATTGAGTGCACACTATTTATCAATGAGTGTTAATTTGCTTGATCACAACAGATTATATTTTTTAAGGTTGTTTTTTTTTTTTTGTAAGTTTATGCTCATTTTATATTGATTATTTATTAGAAATGCCAACATTTTAAAAAATACATATATTGAATTTAAATGCAAAAAAAAAATGAATTTTAAAAAAAGTTTCATATATACATGACCATACAGTGAGACCTTGGTATATCAAAAACTCAAATTGAAATCCTGTAGTTTTTATTTATTTAATTTTTTTTTTACTCACATTCAAGATAAACTTTAACTATTTATAATATGCATCAAATTAGAAGGCACAGAATTGCCCTTGTATCAAATCTTTATAAAAAAAAAAATGCAAGTTCTTACAGTATTTTTGGACACGAAAATGTGTTATAAAGTGATTTGTTTATAGGATCCTTAATAAAGTTAGGGATCATATTGTCTGTTATGTAGCATATAGTCTTGTTTAATATTCTACAGTGCTTTATGCTTTTGTTTGTTAGTGTATTTTATATCATCATTTATGTAAGAGTGATTAATTACACACTCAAAAATAATTTTAAAAAAGAATGAGTATTGGCATAAAGCAACTCAAAATAACTACATTGTAATTAGTTATTAATAGAATAAACCTATTTAGGTTTTATCATTTATATATAATTTATACATTCTTCTTCTAGCCAGCTTTTTGCTGCTGAACTATAAAATCTTTTGCAGATAATTTATACAAAAAAAAAGCTTTTATAAATTATAAATTTCACTTTTTTTTTCTTTTTTTTTTTTTTTTTACAAAACCTATATTACAGTATTATAAAACCGACTTCATTTTTTATAGTATAGATATAGGCCATAAAAAAGCACTTGGAAATTATATCTTTTGTGAGATCTTCATTTTAAAAGGATATTTGTTTACTTTTCAAAAAAATGGAATGTAAATTAATTGAGTTGCTGGATTGCTCTGTATAGAAATCAACATCAATGGAACATCCTCATTTCTATACTTAAGCTTTAAAAAAAAATCTACTTGTGATAAATTTTTTTAGAAATGGATAAATCAACTTTATCCACTTTCATCATGACTGAAGAATAAATCCAGTATCTGATCTGAGAAAATTAATAACTTTACCAAACCAGCATCGCCATATGGTCATATTTATGCATTCTTTTAAATTATAGACATATTTGTTTAATTTATACTACTCTCCAGTATTAGAATATTTGACACATGTATTTGATAAATGTAAATAATGAGTGCTTCTATGTTTTTACAGTTTTAGGACCATTGTAAATGCTCATCTTTTTAGTGTGAATCTTTTATCTTTTTTTGTACTAATCAGTATTTTATTGCTCTTTTGTGATTTATATACATTAAAAAGTCATTTTATATATAACACATTGTTAAATCCTTTGTATTGTTAAGTATGAAAGAATGAGGGAGTTAGGGTTCTGCATAAATTTGAGAGTTTTTAATCTTCTCATTAACATTCTTGAAAGAGTACATTTGCACACTGGAACTGGACTGCCTTTCTGTTAGTCAGTGGACTCGGGTTGATACTCTCTGCTCCCCTGTTATCCTGCAGGAGGTTTGGACAAGGTAGTAGATAATCTTCAACTCTGAAAGAACATCCGAAACACGTACAACATTTTACACAAACATTTTCTTTTTTTTAATTCTGTCTAAAAATGTCTCAAGGCTAGACATTCTCTGGTATCAATTTAGCATACATAATACAGGGAATATGATTGTTGTTGTTGGCTATGTGTCTTGAACTCTAATATGATCTCAGAAAATGGAAGATTTACTGCCAGTCCTAATGGTAATATATCTGACAACGTCCTGACTCTAAAACATTCTTTTGTGATTCCATTGATTTAAAGGCTGAGTGTTCACTGATTGAAAAACTTGGTTTTGTTGAAAGTTTCTTATTGACTGATAAATCTAAGCTTTCAGTTTTCTCTACAGTACTTTCTCTATTAGCTTTCTCCATCCCTATTTCTGAGGTACCTCTTTCTTCTATTGTCCTTTCATTTCTTGGAATGGGAGTAATAAATGAAGATGGTATTGAAGAACACAATGTATCTGGAAAGGAGATATTTGGATATTTAGATGTTTCTTGATGGTTTTGTAACCCAGATGTTTTTTTGGGTCCACGCTGAGGGCTGGGGAACTGATACGAGTGTGCACTGTGAAATATTTTCAAACGTTGATGACGGCGCCACTTTGCTCTCCTGTTTGAAAACCAAACCTGTTAAAACAAAAAGGATTTTTTTTTATTTTTGAATATTTGGGCTTTATTATTTAAGTCAGTTCTTTTTTTTTTACCTAAATAATGAGCATGATATACTACAGCATTTGTAGCTATAATATCAACATTGAACCTTTTTTTTTTTCATTTAATAGGCACTAATATAAGAATATAATAATCCCTAAACTTGTATACATGCTATTAATTAATCTTTCAATCAGAATAGGAGAACTGTATCAAATGAAAGGCATAGACTAGTTTGTTATTGTAATCAAGCTATCATAAATAAACCCAAAGGTGGGTTTCTAATTTATGTTTGTGTATATACTAAATGGTTTTCCAAACTATGTTCTACAGAACACTTTAGTGTTCTTTGGGGTCAGAGTAGAAGTAACATGAAGTAATTCTTAAGTACAGGCAAACATTTTAAGAGACAAAGGAACTTTTATGTAAAAATCCAAACTTCAAAAGATTACAAATGGCAAGCAACAAAAGTTCAATATATATAGCACTCCATCAGGTATTTTATTTTTAAAGTGAGATATGTGTGTTTAGAGGAATTATCAGAAAATAAAAAAGATTCCTAATTAACATTATAGATTTTGGTCAACCAACTGTAAACCTGCATACCTGAACTCTTGCCTCTGATAGATTAGTTTTACTTGCTAGAGCTTCTCTTGTTGCCACTCCTGGATAGTGTGTTTTCTGAGGCAAACAAACATCAAATATGATGGCATTTTGTTTCGTTTTAATTATTGCTTTAAAAAAAAAAGACTTTTATAGACTATTTTTACTTACACTATACTAAGAAATACAATGGACTAGCCTAAATATGATGTAGGCCTAGGCCTATAGTTAATCTTCTTATTTTTTGTAGTCTAAAAAGAACATTTAGCTTTAGCCTGGCCTAGATCATGTTCCTGTCCAATGGTCACAATTATGAATGATGTCTAAAGACTAATGATGACTTATAAGCTCATTCCATATCCCCGTTTCTCTTTTATAGTTCTCTTTTTTTGTCTCTTACCACAAATTCTTGTTCTAGAAGTTCAAGTTGACTCTGTGAGAAAGTTGTCCGGTTTCTCCGCAGCTTTTGAAAAGTGTCTTGGTCACTTAGTCCACATTGAGACCCAGTGGAAGTTTCTGCGGGAACATGATGAACAAGATAAACTTAGAGGCCAACGTTATTTGGGATTTTTACAATAATGTAATCAATGTCAAGGATGTTAGATTGAACTTTATTAATGTTAACTAAATAGACCTAAAAAATAATTGAGCTAAAACTCTAATGTTAACGATATATGTATATATCTCAATGTATAGCAGTTGATCCTCATATCAAATATCATTTATTATTCTAGTTAGTGACCATTTTTGTTTAAATATGTCTTAATTCCTAGAGGGAAAGTCAAATAATTCTTCAATGTGAAAATTATTTTGTACTAAAACCAGATATAGGCCCTACCTGTTAACTATCTCACTGTAAGGTCAACGTTAGTCAACAATCACAAAGAGGAGTGGCTCAACCAATGGGCATCAGGGAACACAATCAGAGCCATGTATAAATAAATTACTGTGCCAAACAAACTGGACAGTATTAACGTCCTCCCCCGCAAAGAGCAATCTACAATCTTTCCACTAAAAACACAGGACATATATATATATACCTCTGTTAAATTACCATCTTAACAAAATAAATCCCACACACCTACCCCTGTTAGTAACTGCACCCACTCTTGTGAAACCGTAAACCATATCCTCTTTGAATGCCCCTTCTTAATCCACCTTAGGCAGACCCTACTACCACTACAGCCCAACATAACCAACACCCTGTACTAGGCTGTACAGCAGTGCTGAACAACTGAAGAAAACAGCACGCTATTTTTCCTTTGCACAGTCTGCAAAAGAGCTGACAGCTCAGCATTAAAAAGTTGGTTAGAAGAAGAAGTAGGTACTACAAAGAGAGCTTCGAATATTTTATTCCGCACTGCTAAAAACTACCCAAACTTATCATGTACTTCTTTTAATTTTACTAAAAACATAGTCATGGCTTTTCAACACTTCCTTTATTTTATACACCGGATACACCAAAAAGCTACATACTTATAATTGTTCCGTCATGAAAATCTCCAATATGGCTGCAGTGCATATTTTTTAAATTTATCTATAAATCATAACTACAAATATTTAATAGCACAAAATATACTGACTTTATTTTTTAAGCAATCAATTACTCTTTTTGTGCATACATCGAATCGCCATTGTATACACCAGTGTTTCTACAGTGTCCTACAGGAGGCAATAAATGTTTACTTCTGGATGAATGCTTCAAACTACAAGTCAATGATATCGTGAAGGAGACACGGAGAAAGAAAAGCTGGATGTAAAGCTGGATGTAAAGCTGGATGTAAAAGCTGGATGAACTCTAGCTTATCTCTTGATATGCAAATGAGAACGACCTCAGATGGTGTGGAGAAACTTGGCAGCGCATACCGCCAAAGCACCCCCCCCCCCCCAACTATACAAGTCAAGAGTTAACATATGATAGTTCTACTTTTAAAAAAAAATAGTTTAGAACATTTCAAGTTGATTCAGGTGTAGATTGGTGGTCGAGTGGTAAAGCGCTTGGCTTCCGAACGTAATTTTACATTAAGGTTCCCTGGTTTGAATTCTGGAGAAGACTGGAATTTTTCATTTCGGGATGTTAAGGGCGAATCCACCCAGCTCTAATGATAACGGACATTAATTGGGGAAAAGTAAAGGTGGTTAATCGTTGTGCTGACCACATAACAACCTTGTTAACCGTGGGTCAAAGAAACAGATGCCTTTTACATCATCAACCTATAGACCACAAGGTCTGAAAGGGGAAACTTTACTTTTACAGGTTTAGATTAAGAGTTAAATGTAATTCAAAAGACAAAACTAAACCCAATACCTTCGTCAGTATTATATTGAAGTTGTCCGCTTTCTTCCTCTTCTTCCATTTCATCTGACACGTGTTGCGATGACGTAACAGGAAGTGGAAAAGGAAACATCTGATTGGTTCTTGGGGTATGAGCTGAAGAAGTCTGTGCCATAGCCAGAAGAGGATTGGCTGCCATTGAAGCAGCCGAAGACAAATGTCCAGGTCCAGATGGAGGCCACCACGGTGACGGATACAGGGGATGAAATACCTGGGATGCCATCCTGGCATACTCTGTGGCCGCCTTCTCCGCGGAACGATTTCTGAGTATTCTGTTGATGGAGCTGACGCTGGGTACATTGCTGTGAGTGCATACACCTTTCACAAAGTAGACAATAACTTTGATTAAACAAGGTCGAATAAGACTAAGACTAAGACTGCTTTATTGATCCTTACGGAAATTTGTTGTGATTACAAGGACTCGTTTCTTATATAAAGACAACACAACAGAAAAATACACATAAATACAACAGACAACATAAAGAGTTCATTCAGCGACTACACACAGGTATCTTGGTGCATTTCATGTTCCCTGATCAATGAGTGGCGATGAAAGAGTCTGACCGAGTGTCGAGTGAGGTACGAACGAGTTTTTGGACCGCTCCGTTCTTGTTTTGATTGACAGCAGTCGCCCACTTCGCGACGACCTGACGTAGTTCTGATGGAACGGGTGGCCGTTGTCTTCCAAGATTTTTTCAATTTTTCTTAGGCACTTTTGTTCAAAAAGTTCCTTTAAATGTGGTAATGTTGTGAGTGTAATTTTTAATGATTTTATAATTATGTTTTCTAGACGTCGCAACAGTTTAGATGAGGCGTTGCCTTGACAACAAGTTATTCCGTATCAGGCGTATGTTAGCAGATTTTGTATAGTCGCGCCGTAAAAAGACTCAAGGATCTTCTTGTTTAGTTTAAAGCTATTGAGTTTGTATAGAAAAAAGAGTCGCTGGGCTGTTTTCTTTGTTAGAGTTCCAAGGTGGTCTTCCCATGAAAGCTTGTTGTTGATGATAACGTCTAGATATTTATATGCCTTTACTTGTTCTATAGATGTAGTGTTTATTTGGAGTTCACGTATAGTTTGTTTTTTCTTTCTAAAATCTATTATAAGTTCTTTAGTTTTTGTGACATTCAGTTCTAGAAAGTTGTCGGTGCACCAGTTTGTAAATTCTTCTATCGAGCTTCGATACTGAGTTTCGTCTCTTGAAATAAGACCGACTATGTCAGTATCATCTGCAAATTTAATGAGTTTAACTGAGTCATAGATGCTTCTTTTGTCATTAGTGTAAAGAGTGTATAGTACAGGAGAAAGTACACAACCTTGTGGAGCACCCGTACATAGTACTCGAGTTGACGATTTGGTGTTGTTGACTTTGACATACTTGACTAAGATAATTTCATGTGCTCAATGTGCTAAGCAGAGAACACTGAGATAGTTTAAAAGAAGCAAATGATGAAAAAGAAGGCAAAGCAAAAAATGTAATAGTAAAAAAAACACAGCATTTAAGGAAATTCTTATATCACACTTTTATTTAAAAAAAAAAAAACAGATCTATTCGCCAAAACCCAGTGTTATTGATATTTGTCCCAAATTCTAATTCTATGCAGAGTTATCGTGTAGCCTATAGGCCTACAGCTCTTCGCCTTCCTCAACTCACTTCAGACCCGTTGTGGGTAAAAGAAGAATCCGTGAACATTTTCTTTGGGCCTGAAACGTACATCCTGAGTTCTAGCCGAATCCACAGATTAGATAAACCTTGATCTACATGGGAATATGGTCTACAATGGAATTCGTATCACCGCCTGGTTTTATCAGATAGTTTAGAATAAGAAGATTTGAGTCTCTCAAGACGTCATTCAGATTTTAACGGTAGTGATGATAATGAATTGGCTTTAAGCTAGATGCATTGTTATAGAAAAGAGATCTACATTCCATTTGCTAAGATTATTCTTCAAGTCAGGTTAAATTAATAGGCCTATATTTCATTTCTGACCAACTTTGTCACTGATTGACCTAAACTAAAACGCCTTATTGGTGTATAAACACACACACACACATAAAAAAATAATATAAACAAACTAATAAAATGTAATTGTGCTTGTTCCTCCTGAAAAAAAAAAAGTTTAAACTAACCATCTGCTAAAAGTTTATCTCTTATCTCCCATGCAAACATGGTTGGGTTCTCTCCCTTGTACTGTTCAATTCTGCCAACCACTGTAGGTGTCGCCACTTTAGGCTTGCTCCCGCCGATTGAACTACAACGAAAGTTTAACGGTTCGTAGACTCGACCTGTGGTTTTGAAATGGGGAAATTCATAACTACAAGTGTTAAGCTCAGCACTATGGATCTATACACATTTTATCTTGAATACAATATATAAAAACAAGTAACATTTTTAAAAAGTTTTTTTTTTAAACAATTTCTCCTTTATAAAGCTAATGGTGATCTATAGGTTAATATTTGTTCCACTCTCCAGAACTATCCAATAGTGCAAGCATCTTTTCAGCGAGCTTGCACAATCAAGTTTTTCGATTAGGACTACAGACTAAGACTGCTTTATTGATCCTTACGGAAATTTGTTGTGATTACAAGGACTCTTTTCTCATATAAAGACAACACAAAAGAAAAATACACATACATAAATTGTCATATACCAAAACGAATGTCAACATTTTAATAAATGTCATAAACCAAAACAAATGTCAACTTTTTAATATTGTTATAAACCTGGTGGTGGCACAGATGGGGGTGGTGTGTGTGTGTGTAGTCAGCCAACGCCAATCGCCCCAGGCCAGCGCTAGATGAGCGGTCGAGCGTGACGAGTTACGACGGTCAGCCGAGACGAGTTTCAACATGACGGTTCGGGAAGGATCGGCGTCGTGAACACAGCTCAGGAGCGTCACGAGAATTGTAGTCATCTGACCACCCAGAATGGTCGAGCGACGTTCTGTCCGGTTCTAGAAGGCCAGCAGGGACCCTATATAAAGAGCGAAGGTATCAGAGACGAGTCAGTCACAACTTCCCGATCTACAGTTCGTTACAACGGCTCAGTACAAGTCCGAGACGAGACAGAGAGAGACCAGTGCAAGAGTTGATACGGCGGAGAGATATTTGTACAGTCTTGTGTTACATGCTGCCAATTGTACAGTGTTGGCTGTTATTTATTGACATTAAACTATTACGTTACTTTGAAGCCCAGAGTTGTCAAGTTCTTTAAGTTGGTGGTGTCGTTTGGTGCCATTTGCAGCGAGCCTGGATAGGGAGATTCGTAACAACTGGTGTCAGAAGTGGGATCTGCAATGGCTACTACGAAAACGCTAGACCAACTCCTTTTGAAGGAACTGAGGCGAGAGCTCCGTAATCGAGATCTGAAGACGAGCGGAAACAAAGAAACCTTACAAGCACGCCTTCGGGAAGAACTGGTGAAGGAAAAAGAAGATCCGGACACATATCTTTTTGAAGTCGAACCGGACTTGCAGGGATATATGGCAGCTATGCAGGGACAGATCGCCAGTAACATACAGGAGCAGATGGCAGCTATGCGAGAACAGATGAACTCGGGGCAAGAAAACACCAATTACAAGATAGACAAAATGGACTCGGGAATCAAAACGGAGTTATTGACAATGAACCAACGCATACATGCTGTGGAGGAGAGAATCACCAACATTGACGTGCAGATGAATCAGAGGGTCGACGCAGTGGAGAAGGCCATTGACGAAATGAAGATACAAGTCCAACGCAAGCACACCAATGTACCAGAAGCAGATATGACATCACTTGTAACTGAAGTCTCCGGGAAAATGAAGCCCCCCGTATTTGATGGTTCCGTGTCCTGGTCAGTATACAAGAAGCAATTTGACGCAGCAGCCAAGGTTAACAAATGGAACAGTGAGGAGGAGAAAGCAACAGCCCTCGTGTTATCCCTAAGAGGAAAAGCCTCCGAATTGCTACAGTCTCTACCGAACCAGCAAGACTTCGCCGCCCTTGTCCAGGCTATGGAACTCCGATACGGGGATGAACATATGCAAGAAGTATATCGTGTGCAACTAAAGGCCAGACAACAGCGCCCCGATGAAACACTACAGGAGCTAGAGACAGACATCGAACGTCTCGCACATTTGGCCTACCCAACAGCCGCACAAGATTTTCTGGAAGTCATTATTACAGACGCCTTCATTGATGCGCTTCGAGACCCCGAGTTGAAGAAAGCCACCAGAGTTAGTGGTAGACGTAAGGCCAGTGAAGCCCTCGTATACGCTCTCTCCTATGAAGCCGCCAAAGACGCATCAGGGAGCACTCATCAAGGCCGAAAGTTGGAAGTCAAAGAGGAAGAATTTGCACAACTTGTGAGAAGGGTGACAGAGGCACTAGATGAACGACGAACAAACCAGATACCAGAAAATCAACCTAGGGCTCCTGTACGATGCTGGAATTGTGGTGAACTCGGTCATATACAAAGAAGCTGCACTAGAAGATTCCCACAAACTGGAACCCATTACAGATTAGAAAGGTATGCACGAGCAAGTTCCCGGGGCTACCAGGGAAACTAGCACGCGCCGGCTTCAAGGGGCAGAACCCGGCGACACAGACAATGAGAGCCCCTGCAACCATCATCCCGGTCGCCGTGCTAGGGCAGAGTAAGAGTCTGAAAATCAATGGAAAAATTGGATGTCAAAATTATCACTTCCTCCTAGATACTGGTGCTTCACGATCAGTCATACGGACGGATAAAGTGGACAGTAGCAAGAAAACGCCAGTTAGGGCCTACTCGTTGAAAACAGCTAGTGGAGAACTGATGCCCATAAAAGGCCTGATCGACATAACAGTCCAGATCGGGAATCAGTCATTCAAACACGAATTCCTGATTGCTGACGTCACAGATGACTGCATAATAGGGCTCGACTTCATGCTGAAATATGGCATTTCCTTAAATATCGGCGGAGGCACTTTACAATGTGGGGACCTTGAAGTACCCTTGCTTGGCGACGAGAATGAAGAAGGTGGCCGTGTCAGAAGGATTAGGTTGGTAGAAAATACAACCTTGCCTGCTAAGTCAGAAATGATCATTTGGGGGAAAATTGAGGACGGCTATCCCACGACAGGAACAGCGCTGGTAGAAAGCTTGGACACCAACCCCAACGGGATAGCAGTAGGAAAGACACTAGTCATGATTGGGAAAGACCTAATGGTGCCCGTAAGAATTATGAACCTCGGTACAGTAGAGAAACATTTGCGGGAAGGTAGCACCATCGCTGGCTGCCATGCTCTTGAGATGATAAGAAACTGTAGCAGTGAAAACCCCGACGAAAGACTCGAGTCCAGTGAACCGCACGTTACTAAGCTTCTGACAGAAGTCAAAACGATCTTGTCGAAAGAACAGTACACCAAAGCAGAACAATGCCTCGGAGAGTTTTCTGACATATTGCCATCTGATGAAATGGACTTTGGGCGAACAAATCTAATCCAGCATCGAATAGACACAGGAGACACTAGGCCTATACGACAGCAACCACGTCGCCTGCCGCTAGCAAAACACCAAGAAGCTATGGACATCATAGAACGAATGAGGCAGCAAGGGGTTGTTGAACCATCCAACAGTCCATGGTGTTCACCCATCGTCTTGGTAAAGAAGAAAGATGGGTCCACGAGATTTTGTGTCGACTATAGATTACTAAACGACGCCACACACAAGGACAGCTACCCGCTTCCTAGGATCGACGACACATTGGACACACTTGCTGGGTCACAGATCTTTTCCACCCTTGACCTGAAGAGCGGTTACTGGCAGGTGGGACTACACCCCGAGGACAGAGATAAAACAGCCTTCTCTGCTGGTAATGGTCTCTGGAAATTTACCGTTATGCCTTTTGGACTCTGCAACGCCCCAGCAACCTTTGAAAGACTAATGGAGCATGTGCTAAGAGGACTTAACTGGACCACGTGTCTTGTGTACTTAGATGACATTATCGTCATAGGCAGAACCTTCGAGGAACATATCGCAAACCTGAAGGAAGTATTCGAACGAATCAGAAACGCTGGAATGAAATTGAATCCAAAGAAGTGCTTCTTGTTCAGAAGGAGCTTCAAGTACCTTGGGCACATCGTGTCGAAGGAAGGAGTCAGCACAGACCCGGATAAAGTTGAAGCTGTAAACGGATGGCCGATCCCCGCTAATATCCAGGAGTTAAGAAGCTTTCTTGGACTCTTCACGTACTACAGACGTTTCGTACCAAACTTCTCCAGCCTCTGTAGCGCCCTTCATCAATTGACAGAACCGAAGCAGCCGTTTATTTGGACAACGGAATGTCAGGAGGCCTTTGAGCGACTTAAAAAGGCTCTTGTTTCATCACCCATTCTGGCCTACCCGATACCAGGCGAGACGTTCATACTTGACACCGATGCGAGCAATACTGGAATAGGTGCTGTCTTATCCCAAAAGGTAGATGGAACTGAGAGGGTCATAGCTTACTTTAGTCGGAGCTCGTCCAAAGCCGAAAGAAACTACTGTGTCACAAGGCGTGAGCTACTGGCAGTTGTGGATGCCATACAACATTTCCACAAATACTTATATGGGCAAAAATTTATCCTTAGGACAGATCACGCTGCTCTTCAATGGCTGTTGTCATTTAAAAATCCTGAAGGTCAAGTCGCCCGGTGGATTGAACGTTTGCAAACCTATGACTTCGAGACACAGCACCGAAAAGGACAAACTCACCAGAATGCTGACGCGCTGTCTCGACGACCTTGCAGAATGGAATGTAAACACTGCAGCAAGGTTGAAGAGAAGGGATTTATCATTGATTGCCAACGTCTTGGGGTACAAGCTTCCGAGTCATGGTCCGACGAAAGAATTCGAGAAGACCAGTTAAAAGATGAAGATCTGGCTCCCATTCTGCTTATGAAGGAAGACGGGCAAAGACCGGAATGGCATCACCTTTCTGATAAGGGAACTGCAACCAAGGCATATTGGGCGCAATGGGACTCACTG
Organism: Biomphalaria glabrata; assembly: GCF_947242115.1. Lineage (NCBI taxonomy): Eukaryota > Metazoa > Mollusca > Gastropoda > Planorbidae > Biomphalaria > Biomphalaria glabrata. Next base: position 15,173,568 of record NC_074719.1, read on the forward strand.
ACAATCGACAATGGAGTTCTCAAGAGAGTCTGGGAAACAGCAGATGGAACATGCAATCGCTTACAGATGTTGCTGCCCAAAGTGAGAGTTGCTGAGGTGCTGCAAGAAATCCATAATAATTCCAGTGGGTCACATTTAGGCGTCAACAAGACCTTTGAAAAAGTACGCCAGCGGTTTTACTGGTTCGGCTACAGAGATGATGTAGAAGAATGGTGCCAAAGGTGCGACACATGTGCAGCAGCAAAAGGCCCACACAGGAGAACGAGGGGACGTATGCAGCAATACAACGTCGGTAACCCCTTTGAAAGAATAGCGATCGATGTAGCCGGACCATTTCCTGAGTCCCAGAAAGGAAACAAGTACATTCTAGTAGTGATAGATTATTTTACTAAGTGGCCCGAAGCATATGCAATACAAAACCAAGAAGCCACCACCATAGCGGAAACACTCGTGGAGAATTGGATTAGCCGTTTTGGTGCTCCTAGGGAATTACACTCCGACCAAGGCCGAAACTTCGAATCCAAGATATTCCAAGAGATGTGCCAGGTACTCGGCATCGAAAAGACACGCACAACTCCTCTTCACCCCCAGTCAGACGGAATGGTAGAACGATTTAACCGAACACTGGAACAACACCTGTCGAAAGTCGTCGATGAACATCAACATGACTGGGACACCTATATCCCAATGTTCCTTATGGCATATAGAGGATCGATTCACAGCACCACCGGTTACACTCCAGCAAAGATGTTGTTCGGCCGAGAGCTGCAACTACCATGTGACTTGTTATTCGGGATTCCGGGAAATGTGCCAGCCTCTTCGACAGACTATGTCGCAAATCTCCGAAAACGGATGGAGAAAACTCACGCTCTAGCCCGCAGAAACATCAAGATCAACAGTGACCAGGTGAAGACAAGGTACGACAAACGGGCCAATGCCGCTGGGTTTCATGAGAACGATCTAGTTTGGCTGTACAACCCACAAAGACGAAAAGGCAAGTCCCCAAAACTTCAAACAGACTGGGAAGGACCCTACCGCGTGGTAAAAAGAATCAACGATGTCGTGTATCGAATACAAAAGAGCCCAAGGTCCAAACTGAAGGTCGTCCACATCGACAGACTCCACAAGTACCATGGTGAAGCCGGATCTGCCCGGGACGGACAGATCTAAGGAGGGGGCAGTGTTATAAACCTGGTGGTGGCACAGATGGGGGTGGTGTGTGTGTGTGTAGTCAGCCAACGCCAATCGCCCCAGGCCAGCGCTAGATGAGCGGTCGAGCGTGACGAGTTACGACGGTCAGCCGAGACGAGTTTCAACATGACGGTTCGGGAAGGATCGGCGTCGTGAACACAGCTCAGGAGCGTCACGAGAATTGTAGTCATCTGACCACCCAGAATGGTCGAGCGACGTTCTGTCCGGTTCTAGAAGGCCAGCAGGGACCCTATATAAAGAGCGAAGGTATCAGAGACGAGTCAGTCACAACTTTCCGATCTACAGTTCGTTACAACGGCTCAGTACAAGTCCGAGACGAGACAGAGAGAGACCAGTGCAAGAGTTGATACGGCGGAGAGATATTTGTACAGTCTTGTGTTACATGCTGCCAATTGTACAGTGTTGGCTGTTATTTATTGACATTAAACTATTACGTTACTTTGAAGCCCAGAGTTGTCAAGTTCTTTAAGTTGGTGGTGTCGTTTGGTGCCATTTGCAGCGAGCCTGGATAGGGAGATTCGTAACAATATACCAAAACAAATGTCAACTATTTAATAAATGTCATATACCCAAAATAAAAGTCAACTTTTAATATACCAATACTAATGTCAACATTTTAATAAATGTCGCATTTCCAAAACAAATGTCAATATTTTAAGTCTTGTCCCCCCCCCCCCCTTTTTTTTTTCTTTTTCATCTGAAATAAGAAACAAAAACTAGAACACCAAATATTCCACAATCGTAGGCCTAATGATCGTTTTTGATGTTCACCGCTCCCCGAAAATAAAAACTTAAGCAAAAGTACAATTAACAAAGTCCTTGATCGTAGAAAGGGAAAGTCTCAGGGCTGGTGATGTTCAACCCATCCCCATTAATCTAGTAAATTTATAAGAAATCTAAGCAACAGTATGAACAAAACTAAAGCGGAATACTGTCAACAAATCCCCCCCCCCCCCAAATAAAAACATAAGCTAAAGCATAATTACCACATGAGTGTAGCAGTGGGGTATTTTGAATTCAAAAAAAAAAATATTTCAACTTTAATCTTTCTTCCATTCGCTAGAATCCACCAATAAATGGCTGCCTGGTCGTGCGGTTTGCGCGCTGGACTGTCGTTCAGATTTATCGATGGTCCCGGGTTCAAACCCTGCCCGCTCCCATCCCCCGTCGACCTGTGGGAGGTTTGGACTAGGAAGTAATTATCTTCAACTCTGAAGGAACATCCGAAACATGTAAAACATTTTACAAACAAAGTAATATCTACGAGAATTTAATTAAAGCCACGGCACCAAAGTGAACTACGGTCACTTAAGGTTCAATCCTAACCCAAATAAAACATTTCACTCATTGATTTGTTTTTCTTATGAGCTCCATTAATAAAGTGCAGTGATTGGCAGATGTAATATTTGACCTACAATTTTTAAAAGAAAATTAGCAAGATATTGCAATGTAGACACTTCAGATTAAACTATTTTTAAGTTCCGAAAACAGGAAATAATGCTGGGAGCTCCCAGCAATCCCCCAGGCCCCCAAGCTGGCGAAGGAGGGGTATGTACTGTCATTCCACTAACTCCAGAAAGAACCTACTCTAGCTCTAACGCACAGAAGACAGCTTTAAAAATTTACAGACTAGCTGTAACGAACATTGATAATATAAAAAAAATCCTGGCTGCACACATGTATATATATTATTTATCACACTTATATTTAAAAAAAAAACACTTGGGGAAAAACATGTAAAGATTTCTGTAAAAGAATGAAAGACATTATCATCCTCTGAAAATGGTTATACCACTGACAGACAGCATACACCGCCGTCTGACCTAGATTTAGAAATATGTGTAGCCTACATATAAATATTAGGCCTATGAGATTTTTTAAATTCATTTTTTTTTTATATTTTATTTTATTTTGAAATTGAATTTGTTGAAAGAATTTAATGTGGAAATAAGTACATAGACTGTTTTAAATATATATATATATATATAAACTACCATCAAACACCAGCTACGCCCGTTGATATATTCCCAGGTATGTATTTAATATGGACCAGTAATTCCCTACCCCCCCTTTTTTTTTTCTCTTTTCCACTTTCAATAAAATTTTCGGAACCGTAAATAAATCGCATTTTGCACATAGTCCGCTCTTCCGCATAGTATTCTGGTGAGGACCCCCTCCTTCCTTTTTTTTTGTTTTTTAATTTCCAATGAAACAGCTCAACTTTTACTATTCTTCACCATACTTTTGGCCCGTAAGTTCTAGTATCTGTTAGGGTTAGATTGGAACGGCCCACTTTATAACGCCCTTCTCTTACCCCTACTTTAGATCCATACAAGCCCTCCCCCCACCCACCCACCCACCCCCCCCCCAAAAAAAAAAAAAAGACACACGAAGCAGGAAAAAAGATATGGAAAAAAAGCACACAAAAAAAGGGCCAAAAATAAAAACAAGAGGCCTAGAGCTAAGGATTCCTAGGACGAAAACGCTAAATGAATAGCACAAATAACCTACTTAGGTTTCCTTTTCTTAAAAAATCAATCGAGTGTGTTTCTATGTTTATTGTGTTACTGTGTTATTCCTACTATTACTTTAAATACACGGTATTTCATATGAAAAACTATTATATATAGGCTACTTTTCATTAATCAACTTGGTTACGTTGTCACAAGCTCTTATACCGACTTACGCATAAAAAAATACACTACGCTGATGATCCAAAGTCTGTTAGATCTACATCAAACCTCATAGTTGCTACTTTCTCTTGGTCTGTATTATACTTCTAAATTCCACCTAGGCCTATCTCTTATTAATCACACTTTAGCATGCGCTATTATGTGATTTAAGTTTAAAAACAAGAAAAACATTTAAAAAAAACATAACTTTAAAAAAAAAAAGCTTATACGAACTGTAATTGTATCAATTAGTTTGGATCAGTCATGTAATTATGATATCTAGACTAACAATAATAAATCTGTGCGAGGAGGGGGGGGGGGTGGAGAGTATATATATATGGCATTTTACGTCTCGAGAGACGATCTTTTCCCTTTGCAATATATATATTACTATTTTGCATGGCCGGTCTTAGGCCACTGCAAGCTATGCGACCGCAGTGGGCCCCCACTTTCAAAGGATCCGCACTTTCATAGGACCCGCTCTAATTAAACCATTTTATAACTTTAAACAGATTTTCCGCGCCCTCCTGTCGATTTACCAGTAGCTCCTGGAATTCTCCCGAAATCGCAAAATATACGAAAAAGTCCTTTAAATATACGGAAATATATACACAAAAATTGTCATTTTGGGGTGTCATTCAATATGGAAAACAATTCTCAAAGATAGATTGAAACATTTGGTAATTCTTGCTATTGAGCAGGATCTATGTAGGAAACAGAATTATTATGATATACTGTATGACTTTGCTACACGCAAGGCTCGTAAAGTATTTCTGTACGTAGTAAAGAATGAATAAAATGCATAGACGAATTTATTTTCTAATACAAACTCTTAAATTTTACTTATTATCCGCTTCCTTACCCAAACTTGGCCCCGCGAAATCCGTTTCGCATATGGCCCCACAATGGTTAGGTCCGGCCCTGCTATTTACATATAGTAGATTACTTAGATTAGTTCCTAGTCCAAACCTCCCGCAGGACAAAGGGAGCGGGCAGGGTTTGATAAATTTGAACGACAGTCAAGCGCGCAGCCAGTCATCCGTAGTGTGAATACTACTCTTGTTTTCTCATGGACAGAAATACTTCTTACTACTCGACAAAATTCTTGAGGGAAGAAGAGAATTATATATATAGATTTTGGTTTATTTCTTTATTTCTTTTTTTTTATTCTTGCGTTGTCGGGTAAAATAAATAATTGTGCAAAATTTCAGCTTGATCCAAGATTGGGTGTCGGAGAAATAACGTATGCAAACTTTTTACTAGACAGACAGTTAGAGGGAATTGATGTATATTTTGTAATAAAGGAAAGGGCGTATTTTTTTAGCCTACCTGATATTTTTCCTCCCAAAAATGTGTATGAACATAAATCATTCTTATATAAGCTGCAATCGCGACAAACAATGGCTGGGAATCTAAACCTTATGCTGTAGATTATCTAGTACCCCCGCCCAACACCCCATGCCCTGCTTGTATTTGTGTACCTGGGAGTGGCTGAGAGTGATACTTTATGCATGACTGTAAGAATGGACAAGACATCAGTCTCTACGCAGCTCACTGTCCTCTCTTGTAGTTGGCAAACAGGTGCAGGCTACTCAATGACTTTTTTTTTGTCTCCCCTTATTTTTGTCATGGTTACACGAATAAACAAATTGGACTTTATTGATTGATAGAACAATCAAAGAATACATGTAAATATCACGTAAGCGTTCTGTCGGCGCGCCAGATATTGATTATTGAACTAATAAATCAATTAAGTCACGAAGTTTTATGAACATACAAAATGTAGACAAACTCGAAAAGCATTTCCAATTGATGGGACAAACACATAGCCAACAAGAACTTGATTTATTAGTGAAGTGAATGGATCCACTACACCATTAAAACAACTGTTAACTTCACAAAAGATGACCAATATTACAACTAACATATGTACGAGATAATATGTTTGGCATAATACGTAAGAAACAGTGCCTAGTAAATGTTCTTATTTCTATAACTTATAAATTACAGACGTTACTTCGACGGATAAAATCCTAACGTCCTCCGCGTATCCTGTCACGTCCTGTGTCATTCTGTTCATGTATTTTTTGTATCTGAATCAATTATTTTATCCGTTTATAAAACTTATATCAACTCTGTCTATCTGTCTGGTACAATCTTGGTACAAGTTATTTCTCCCACATCCAATCTCGGATCAAGTTGAAATTTCGCAGAGCTATCTCTTGTACCTGACAATACAATAATAATAAAACAAAATAAACAATTAGCTACTTAATTATAAATAATTACTTTTTTTTTTGTTTGGTATCAAACAAGGGAAAGAAATTGTACTGAAATATGTGGCGTTATAAGTTGAATTAGTCCCATTTATACTTTGTGTAGAGAACTAGGTTGTCGCTTAAAATTTGAAACTAACAAAAGTTAAATAAGAAACCTAGTTTCATAAGCACTTTGCTGGCACAGTGGTTAGTGTATTGCCTTGAGAAGACTTGAACCCTTAAGTTCGAATTGAAGTCGTACAACTTTTGTTTTTATCAAATACATTTAAAAAGTGATCACGATAACCTTCACCCAGATACCACCTTCTTCCTCCCCCCCCCCCCCCACCACCCATTTCTCACATATTGGTCCAGACAAATGATAGGATCATTAGAAAGCTAAACGCATGAAATTGCGCTAAACAAAAAGAATTGGTAATAATATTTCTAATCACACAGATTTATTATTGTTAGTATAGATCTATTAAACATTTAGTTACATGACATCCAAACTAATTAATACAATTGCACTTATTATAAGCTGTTCTTGAAAGTATCTTTTATATCTTTCTTCTTAATATGAAATTATTGTCAGTTTCCCAACCTCTGTAGGCCTATGTATTTAATAGTAGGCCTACTTTGTAGAAGAAAAATCATTTGTGAAACTAGTAATAAAAAATAATGTTTGTTACCAAATCCATTACAAAGTTTTTTTTTATAACTGATTAATATGCTTACAGTCTTTGATATGATGTTTACATTTACATTTAATTTAATTATTTTATTTTGTTCTAGCTTTCTTTCAATTCCAAACGCCTAATTCTCTACACTAAACTTATATTTCCTCAGCTTAGAACATGTTCTATATATAAACTTGATGAATTAACGTAAAGGGTTAATTTTTTTAAATTCATGTCTTGACATCGAGTATGAGCTTGTATGCAAAATTTGATGACGGATGAATCGAAGTGGTCGAAAAAAAAAATCCAAACAACATACAATAAAGATACAGAATGAGTTAGTATAAGCGTTGTAAGAATGGTTCCGGACTAAATCTACAATAAAGAGCATAAGAATACCCTAGGTGCTTTCTAGAAGATCTGAATTACAAGGATCCTAGCAGGACTACAGGCTATGGCGGCTAGCAGAGTTCGAACCCGGGACCATCGCGACCAACGAAGGACAGTTTAGAGAGCATACTCCACGTCCAGGTAGCATGTTTTGCTAACTTTATTTGTCTTGGGGAGGGGAGGGGGAGAGAAAAGTGATACAATAATTCGCTGGCCAAAAAGTACGAGTGAGCAAGTGGGAAGGAGGCATTATAAAGCGAGCCGTTCTAATTCAAGTAAAAAAAAAAGCATTACTATGCGCAGGGGGGGGGGGGACAAAAGGTTAGAGAGAAGGAGATAACAGGCCGTTTCCTTTCAACGCAACAGGGACTAAAAAGTGTTGAAATGCCAACCGTTTTAGTGGAAGTGCAAACAAATAAAAGGAGAGAGGTTCTGGCCAAAATGTACAATATAAAACCCGGAAACCAAAAAAAAAAACGGGCGTAGCCGGTGGGTAATGCTAGTATAGTATATATACACACAGCTTTCCAACTCTTCCTCCTTTGAAAACAAAGAAAATAAGAAACTTACCTAGCATCTTAGGCAAATAGTCTTTGCTCGGGGCGCCCGGAGACTCACTACTCAACGGAGCCAGGAGAGGTGCCGTGTAAGGGAATCCGAGAAATGGCGAAACATAGAAGTGTGGCAATGACATCACCTCGTCCATCTGAGGACCGAACATTGGATATTTTATTTGAATAGATCAAGATCTATCGATTAATAGATCACATACACAGAATCTGTTCAAACTTTGTATCTTTTTTAACTGCCGTCGTGAGGGGAAAAGCTGCTGTTAGCTTTGTTGTATAGTATTCCTGTCCTTCTGTTCCTTGTAGATCTCAAAAGTATAAGGGTATTGAAAATCTAATTTTACCATATTTCGTGGATTGCTTGATAAGTTTAGGTGCAATGGCTAATTTTTGAGCGAACTGTATAAATATATTTTATTAATTTTAATTTTGGATTTTTCCCTTCAGAAAAAAACTTTATTTCGGAAATGTGTATTAAGAAAAGGAAAGGCGAATGTCCATTGTCTTCGTCACATCTTATCCTAATCAAGGGGGGGGGGGGGAGGACATATAGGGTGAACTCTGCTTTTTTGACATTCCAGATTTTTAGCACCACAAAAGGAAGACATCACCCTTTAAACAAGCAATAGGAAAAAAAATACTTTTTAAAAGCAAAGCTTAGCTAAGGGAAGAACCTTTAAGTACTTCCATTTATCTGAAAAATGTGCACAAGTTCAACTAACGTGTATAAACTTTCTACCAGACAAAGACAAGGAGTTAATTAAGCTTTGTAAAAAAAAAAGTGTAGAGAAGTGCAAGTAACGTTGTTATGTCTGAAATTTTGATGGCGATTCCAAATTGTAATCGCAGGTCAAGCGCAACTCTAAGAGATTGGCATTAGGCATGGTAATCGTTTACTAAATATTTCGTATTCGACTAGAATTCTACATCACTATTAGCGGCCCCCGTAAGGGGAAAAAGCCGCTATTAGGTTTGTGCAAAATGTCCGTCTGTCCGTCTGTCCGTCTGTCACACTCAGATCTCGAAAACTAGAAGAGATATGAAAAATATTATTTCATCATTAAATCCGGCTTGAAAAGTTTAGGTGCAACGGCTACTTTTGGTTTTCTAAAAGCAAACCGTTTAATTTATAAAATTAATTATGCAAGCGAGTTTTTCATAAAAATACACCAATTCTAAAACAATTACGTAAATGTAAGGGAGGCAATGTTACAATATGCTAACAAAGATGGACAATTTTTGTGTATTTTCAGTATCACTAAGTCAAATATATTTTTAAAATGTACAGGAAATGTTTACAACAAATACAAATAATATTTAAAGACGTTTTTTCTGGTCAACTAGCTGCTAAAATTAAAAGAAAACATTTCTGTTTGTTTATAAAGGCTAATAATGCACTTTGTATGTAAATATCACGCACATTTTTTTAAATGGACTTTTTATGCAGCGATTTTTGTGCAGTAGCGTAACGTCGCAACATGATCAGGTGCTAAACCAATTCCTTAAACTTTTTTTAAAAATCAGATTTTATTTATTTTTTGTTTAGTGCCCCCATCCGAATAAAAGAAGCTTATTTTTGTGCGTTTTGTCTGTTGGTCGGTCTGTCCGTCACGATTAGATTTAAAAAACTAGAACTCTAAAAGCTATTGAAAATCTGATTTACCCTTTAATGTTCCTCCCATAACATCTCAATAGTTTTAAGTATCTAAAATTGATTGTTCCGGATTTTTTTGTGCAAAACTAATCAACGCCAACAAATGTTTGTTTGCTCTTCTAACTTATATTACATTCAATTTCCATGCTTAAACGTTGCAAAAACACATTATCAATAATATGTTGTTCCGTTTTTTATGTAAATAGCATATTAATGCTAAATCATAATCTCTATACTGACTTATATTTCATTAAGTGTAAAAGTGTTCCGGATATTGTTTTATAAAACATGAATTATGCCTAATGATTGTTTGAAATCGCATAAGGCTTTTAAAAAAAGTAATTTACTAGAATTGATTACTGAAAATTACTTTTTAGACATTTAATTTTCTTGTAAAACATAACATAGAAGTTTTGTAATCGATAAAGAAAGTTCCGGATTTTGTTTCTTACAAATCGTCGCCAGAAATTTCCGAATTTATTTAAAAATCTACTAACGCCAAATAATTGTTTGAACTCCCTCTTCTAATTAATAAACAAATAATCTTCTCATTTACGAAATAATGTTTTTACGGATTTTTATGAAAAATATTTTAACTCACTACTCTCTTACAGTACATTTAACTTTCTACCTAAAACATTAAAAAATCTAATTATCGTTAATATTATGTTCCGATTTTTAAGGAAAACAGAATCCAAACACCAAAGTAAGGTATGAAAATCTCTCCACGTGGCTGTAGTACATCTAATTTTTATACGAGACCATCCAAAAAATTTAATTAACGGTATTACATTTATCTGAAATTCTCTTTTTCTTTTACTATTTATACAAACATCCTGAACAATCTATTATATAAACTTTTCAATTGTGTTCATACCTAAAAATTATTGCGATGTTTTGAAACGTAAAATAAAGGTTAATCAATTTTTAATAACTTTTAGTTGTTTTTTTATATCAAGATAACGGACAGACCGACTGACAGACAAAACGCAAAAACAATGTGGCTTTGATCCTTTTTAAATAATATCTATTAGAACTCAGTGCACCAATGTCTATGAACCCTCGTTAAATATCTCGTGTAAATAAAGACATTTTTTTTTATGGTACCGGTACTAGCCTATTGTGAGGTAATGGAATTTTTTTTCTTTGAATGGACTCTTTAAATGTAATGTTAAAAGAACGCACTCGGTGCACCAATGTCTATTAACCCTCGAAAAAATTGCTTGTATTAATGAAAACATATTTTAGTCTAACTAAGCCGTGTGACGTAGTGTTTTTTTTTTCCTTTGACGTCACATGGAATGAATTCTTTAAATGAAATGCTAAAAGAACGCACTCGGTGCACCAATGTCTATGAACACTCGAGAAATGGCTCGTGTTGATAAAGGTGATTTTTAGTCTAGCTAGGCCTTGTGACGTAGTGTTTTTTTTTCCTTTGACGTCATATGGAATGAATTCTTTAAATGAAATGCTAAAAGAACGCACTCGGTGCACCAAAGTCTATGAACACTCGATAAAAGGCTCGTAATGATGAAGGCGATTTTTATTCTAGCTAGGCCGTGTGACGTAGTGTTTTTTTTCCTTTGACGTCATATGGAATGAATTCTTTAAATGAAATGCTTAAAGAACGCACTCGGTGCACCAAAGTCTATGAACACTCGATAAATGGCTCTTATAGATGAAGGCGATTTTTAGTCTAGCTAGGCCGTGTGACGTAGTGTTTTTTTTTCCCTCTGACGTTATATGGAATTAATTCTTCAAATGAAAAAAGAACTCGGTATAGTAATGTTTATTAAGCCTCGTTATGTGACTCGAGTTTAAAAAAGGAATGATATCTTGATTTAGATCTAATCTAGATTTTTTAAACTAGATCTAGATTTTTATTACAGTATATCTAGATCTGGATTTATATTCTAATTAAAATTATTTTAGAGTCTAGATCTAGAATTTCTAGATCTAGTTTAGACTAAAATAGACTAGATTAAGATGTAGAATTTCAATTTCTAAACTTAAAGTGTAAAAAAAAAGTGTAGATTTTCATTTCCAAACGTTTTGATCAATATTGTAATGTTTTAATATACTAAAACTAATCTACTATTTTTTTATTAAATTTAAATTTACGGCAAATGAATCTTTGAAACATTATTACTTTTGACCATCTGATGGCTGCCTGGTCGTGCCGTTTGCGCGCTGGACTGTCGTTCAGATTTATGGACGGCCCAGGGTTCAAACCCTGCCCGCTCCCATCCCCCGTCGTCCTGCGGGAGGTTTGGACTAGGAAGTAATTATCTTCAACTCTGAAGGAACATCCGAAACGTGTAAAACATTTTACATCAAAATTAAATCACCTCTTGAATATTATTTGCGAATATGCAGATCCGACAGGGATCCGACTTCGACGGGGGCCGCCTCTGAGTTTGTGTAACACAAACTCTCTTTGTAATCTTGTTTTTTTATTTGTATTTCCGCAAGGAGATTTGAAGTTGTAATTAACGAGCCCAAACAATCATGTAGGAGAGACAATTTAGAATATTCATTTCTTCTTCATTACCTCCTAGTAATCTATCATTAATCAATTACGCCGGGGGTAGGAGTGTTGTTGTGTTGTTTTCATGTATATCTAGTCGTATTACTCTACGTGACCTAGAAGTGATGGGAAGCAGGGGCTAGGCATGGTCATGAATTTACCAATTAGATTTCAACGTTGACAAAAAAAGTTATTGTTGTTGTTTTTTTGCCTCGACCTGGACAGGTATGCGTTAGAATGTCTGCCAGGACGTGTGGTATGCTCTTAGGACCAGGGCCGGTCCTATGCGAAAAGGATTGCTCGGGGGCACTCGGGGCTCGGTCTAGGTAGGCATATGCATAATGTTAAAATTAAGTTTTTGAATTTAGAAAATACATTCGTCTTTGCAATAAATTTTGTTAAGTGAAATCTGATGATTCGGGGGGGGGGGGGGGGGGGTTCGCGCTTAGGATTGGCACCCCAAAATGACAATTTTGTCTACTTTTCAGGAGATTTAAATAATTTCAGGAGATTTCAAGGACTTTTTCGTATATTTTGCAATTTCAGGAGATTTCCAGGAAGCCCTTGAAAATCAGGAAGCCTTGGAAACCCTATTTTTATATAGAAGTTTTATTGTTTTAATTTAATAATTTACACCTAGAATTAGGTCGGGGTTTATGGAAGTCTATATTGGTTTCCTGATTGCTAGAAGGATATTCAGCTTAGCAAAACTTTTGCCTGCCTCTAATTCGCGTATTGGTTTCCTGGTTGCTAGAAAGATCTTCAGCATAGCGGCTTCCTTTCTTTCAGCACTTTGCTTCATGATTCTTTGGGCAGAAGAGACTTCTGTTCTCAGGACAAAGTTTTCAGTTATCTTTTGTCGGCTTTCTGTAGCTATTAAGTTTCCAGGGTGGGGTTGATGGCGCTACGCCCGGCCCTCCTCCTTTATCCTGACTTGCGACAGGTCATTATGACCTCTCTGGTGGAGTTCATTTCTCTTTAAGCTAACCAAAATTACCATTGTGAAATTTTCGGTAGCATTGCTTTTTTGTTTTGTTTTGCTTAGTTTTAATAATTGTTGTATTGGCTAAACAAATGCTAAGCGAACTAAAAAATAAACTTACATCAGCTAAATCAATGATGCTCAACCTTATTCGGTCGGCGGCCCATTTTAATTTCCGACAGTCGTGTCGCGGGCAACATGAACCAAAACAAAACAAAAAAACAATAACCATTTTTATTATAAACCTAGTAAAATCTAGTACTTACATTGATTCATGAGAAATTTATCCTAAACCAACTTTTAAATATCCAGTTGCATAGATGAGACGCCGAGTTGGAGCCCTAAATCTAGAATTCTATATGTTCATCCGTGAGTAAAAGTAAAGTTTAGCTTTCAGACCTTGTGATCTATAGGGCAGATGATGTAAAGGTCATCTGTTTCTGTGGCCACGGCTAACTAAGGTGTCGTGTGGCCAAGCACAATGACCAACTAATGTCAGGTATCCATTAGATGTGAGTGGAAACGGAGGTGCCCAAAGATCACAAAATTAAAAATCACAGTCTTTACCAGGATTCGAACCCGGTATCTCCGGTTCGGAAGCCAAGCGCTTTAACGCTCAGCCACCGCGCCTCCTCGTCGTGAGATGATTACGTAATATGGATGTCACCCGATTCATTTGTTCTCACAAATAAGTAATTATTGTGATCATTAAGAACGCTTGTTTTCGTAGATTTAGAAATGTTTCTGCAAGCAGCAGAGTAGCAATCCATGATCTGAATCACTTGAAATTTGTCAAGCAGTGATGTTTAGCTTCGTAAGTCAACAAGTTCCAGTTTCAGCTCTGTCTGGGCACTTGAAACGTTGATGGATTTTTGAAACCACGAGCTTTGTTCAATCTGAACACGATCATCCTCACATGGTCCACACACCTTGCCACATAGATTTTGTTGGTTTGTTGTCAAGAGAAAGATTGACAACGTCGACAGGATTCTTCTTTTCAGAAAACAGGTCTTCCATCTCTGCTAGCAAACACTTTTTTTATGCATTCGCCGTCGGAAAATGGTTCTTTTTGGTAAATATTCTAGGTGAAATCTAGCAATCGCGTCTCAAACCAAAAATGTCGGTTCATTTCTTTATATGTTTGGTTTCATAAAGATGCGTATGTCATTCAAAAGAGCCACTCTATCTTAATAAAACAAAATATGGTAGCTTATTATCGGTACCAATCCATTTACCCTAACGTAGAGCAAGATAATATTTATTCAAACTTTTTTTTTACACTTTTTGCCAACGTTTCAGCGGGCCGGATGGAGCCACGTCGCGGGCCGTATTTTGGGCATCACTGAGCTAAATAATTGTTGAGAAAACTATTTTTTTAAAAAGTTACTATAACTTAAATGAACTTTTTTTTTGCATACAGTATTACGTTACAACAAAATGAAATGAACATGAAGCTAAATTTGCGAATAGCGTAAGGAACAAGTAGTAGGCTTCTAGGAGACTATGCAGTACAGGAACACTATATTGGCACAATAAAACTGGCAACAAGTTTTAAAAAGACGTCTGCTAGACACAAACACACACAGCAGTTGCATTTATTGAGGCGCTACCAAAAAGAATATAACGGATTTTTTTTTTCTAAATTAATAGACTTACATGCGCGACAGTCCTTGCGATGTGTATAAGTAAATGTTTATAACATATGTATAATAATATGTTTATAGTAACATGTTTATAATAATAAAATTAAATAACATTTTCAAATTAATTTAATTAAATACAGTGACTTGTAAAAAAATTGATACATAAATATACTATGTATTCTATGTATATAATGTTATCCTACCTTAATGGCAAGCTAACTGAATAAAATCAAATTGTCTGTAAGTCACTACCGGTGTACTCAATCTAATAGTCTCCGGGAGAATAGGTGAAAGTAAGGTGAGTTCTTCAGGTGATCAACAATTTGAATAAAAGGCAATTGACAGGTGAATGGGTGAGTGGGTGATGGGGGTGGGGGGAGGCGGCAGACGTTGAGCAACTCACGCGACTCAATTATCTGTGTCAACCCCCTCCAGGTCGAGATCAGGCAGTGTTGATAAAATACGGCTAACTTGTGTCTTAATGAAAGGTATGTCATGTTGCAGTGGTGACCACCCATCCCCAGGACATGTGTAGGCCTATGAGAGTGAGTTATGCGCGTGGGGGGGGGGGGAGCTGAAATACAAAGTGATATTTTTGTTCATCTAAATCTAGTTAACAAAAGGTCATTTAGTCCGATAGGGGGGGATGAAAGACTCAGTCATTCCTCTCCCCCATTTTTTCCCCAAACCATATCTCTTTTCAAAATGACCGAAACAGCTATTGCTATTATCAGTTTGGTGTTGGTATAGCAGTAGATCTAGTGTGCAATTTGGTAGCTGGTGTACTACAATCAGAACATCCCCTCATCCATCTTTAAAAAAAAAAAAAAGGATGTTTGCCCCTGCCGTTGCTATGTAGACATAAAGCATTTAGGCTTATGCTGCGTTACAATAAGCGTCGTTATTATGACAACATAAGCGCGAGCTCTTCATTCGCGCGCGCGCACTGCGTTTGTCCATGTAACCACGCCCAAATGACGGACTGGGTCTATTCAATTGGATGTCTAAAACTTTATGAGTGAGCAAGAGATGTGAGGGGGGGGGGGAAGAGAAAAAAAGAGAGGTGGAGGGAGGGAGAGAGGTGTCAGGGGGAGGAACTCTAAAAGTACTTACGAAGCATTGATTAATATGCCGTGTCCAAAACTTCTAGCCCCAGGGTATGCATGCAGACGACGGGCAGTGGGTCACGTGGAGCAGGCCTTGGCTAAAAAATTTTCTTTCGTTAATAAAAGCTTCCATTTTACAGCAGACGTCTGCTTACCATTGGATTTCATTTCTACAATCAATCAAAAGTTGGGTTAAGAAAAACCCTTTTTTTTTTAAATTGTTCACATGGCTTTCCCTATGTATATTCTGGGTTTACTATCTTTCTTTGTTTTTAAATATGATTTTAGAACATAGGCCTCATTTGAATAGTCAACGTTAGCTTTTTTTTTTTTTTTTTAGCTATTTTTTGGTTTCAAAATAAATGTCTCATTGACTCACTATATCACTATGAGACTATTTTTATGAAAGAAAAATATCCAAAGTTGCTAGAATAAACATTACTTTGGAAACACAAAGTTATTATGTTGTAAAACTATAATGAGTCCAAAGATTAAGATACTGCAGTATTATAGGCCTACTTGACAATGCTGACCCAGGTTTGACCTACATATTTTGTCCTCTGATACAGGCCCAGTTGGTTTCTGCCTTGGGTCGATTTAATTTTCTGTGTGCGCCTAGTTTTCTTTGGGTCTCAAATCTCAAATGTATGTCTCGTCATATTTGGAACTATTTGGAAGGGTTCTCCAGACTCAAGTGACAGTTGTTTCTTGTTTTCTTCTTGCTGATAATAATAAGAAGTATGTAATAAGCATTCATTTTTTGTGAACTTAACAAGAGATAAATAAATAGATAGATAGATAGATAGATAGATAGATAGATAGATAGATAGATAGATAGATAGATAGATAGATAGATAGATAGATACAGACAGCCAGATAGATAATCTATCTATAGATATAGAGATCTATATTTTATAGATTAGATAGATAAGAAGTATGTAATAAGCATTCATATTTTTGTGAGCTTAACAAGAGATAGATAGATAGATAGATAGATAGATAGATAGATAGATAGATAGATAGATAGATAGATAGATAGATAGATAGATAGATAGACACAGATAGATAGATAGATAGACAGATAGATAGATAGATAGATAGATAGATAGATAGATAGATAGATAGATAGATAGATAGATAGATAGATAGATAGATAGATAGTGATTATGACCAGCTCCATCAGTGGCCATCACCAAACCTCTATCAACCCTAATATGCAAATGGACCGTCTACTGATAGCAAGATAAAGGAAGACACGCCCCACTCACGAGCGGCGAATCAAAGCCGTCCTTCGCTAAGCGCGTGCCGATGGGAGCATAAAATAATCCAATGAATGACATCACAAAAAGATGGCGCTGATTACTGAGCTCAAGCACGCGTCAGGTGAATAAACGAACACAGTATCGCCCAAGGAGGCTATTTCTATTTAGTTGTCTGCACGACTGGCAACTGTAATTACATTGACTTATTTTTATTGTTATAAATCTTTTGAGGCAGAGGCGTGACACCAAGGTGGTCAGCTTGTAGGGTGCGTTTCACAGGGCTGATTTTTATAAAGACATGGTTTGCTATTGTAAGGAAATTATTTTAATGTAATCTCTTTAAAGCGAAAGTAGACTACAGTTCTTTTCTTCTTCATTCTCATTATAAAGTCATAAAATATAAGCCTATTTGAGATTAACTGCACTAAATAGTTTCCAGGTCAGACAGTTCTCCATATAGTGGTGTTTTGGGGCCAATAGCCCTATATGAAATAAAATTATTAGGCTACATAGGACGAGCTACGCTAACCTGCCTCATAGTAGCGCCGGGGTGGAAACGGTCGTATGAGGAAACGATTAGGCCAGAAGGGCAGCAAACTTCGTAGGGGTGCCTAGGAGGTGCACTCTCTTCGTACAGATCGGGGTTGCAAAAAGAGCCCTTGCAACCATGTCAACAATCCACACGGCATTCCCGCACGTAAGGTGTGGTAAAGAGAAGGAAATGGTGAGGGTCCCCGGTGTGCTCGGTCTCCGGAGCTTCCGAATCACTGGAAATAGTTGTATGATACATAGACAGTTTTTAATAGACACCAACTTGAATCTCTTCCAAACAGAACGATCTGTTCAATCATGTTGGTAAAAGGGGGCTCTTGTTCTTTTGTTTCAAGAGACTTTGGATCAAGACTACCGACAGTTTCCAGTGATTACTTAGTTAAACTGAGACCAAAAGAAATTCCGCTGCCGAGGACAGACGCAGACGGTGATAAAATCTTAATCGACCACCGGCGGACAATGATTATGCTTGCCTTGGATATGGCAAAATATGTAGGTCACAGCTGGGGCTGCGTATCTACGGGAAATACTTCGGACTCGAAGACAGGCCTTGCACCAAGTTAGTGCTTTAAAAAAACATAAACTGTAGACTCGGGAAGGGGTTCATAGATGCAAAGATTGGAATTTTCCCATTTAGTCCAAGCACACCAAAAGTGATCTAATTTAGTTGGCATCTATAAACCTTTTGCATTTTCTACTAGGTTGACAAGCTAGCAAACTCACAACTTTGAAGACATGGTTTGTAGATTTTTTTCGACAAGTAGCTTAGTTTATTTCGAGGAGTAGAAAAATCTCTAATATTTGGAAGTAACCTATTCCGTAAAACTGTACTTATATGCTTGGGCCACTTGACCTTTTCAATAAAGATCTCTAAACAGGAAAAAGAAAACCCGGAAATAGGTCTCCAGATAATCATCCAGCTGTTTGATGTGGCCACGACCAGGGAGCCCATCAGTCTGATTTTGGTGCCGAGGGCAGTTGCACCATTAGTAAAATCACTAAATTTAGAAACAATTCAGGAGAAGACTGAAAAGTAAAAGTAGCAACAAAAAAAAAACACAAAAAAACAGTGAACCATAATTTACAAATGCAAAAACACAACCTAATAAAATACCCAGAGAGACTCAAAGATAAAGGCAACTTTCTTAATCCATATGCTTGGACACATTTATTCAAGTGCTCCATCTTTCACCGTGCCATTATGCTGAGCATGGAACGGGTTGCCTGAATCAGAAAAGAAAACCAATGACTCCCCTAGGTAAGTAATTTTATTGAGGATTTAATGGATATTCGTATGTCTTATTAATCTTTTCTTTTGAAGGAACGCATGTAGTTTATAAGATAAGATAGACCATAGGGTTGAACATTAGTTAAGTGTTGTCCCAAGTGATAAATTCGAAAGTCAAGATATTAATGTTTACTGCATTAATATATTAAATTAAAACTTTTTTAAAAATAACGGTGCATTCTGTCTGAGTCTTTTCAATTTCTTTTCTTTATAATAAGTTAAAAATAATAAATATTAGATAACGTTTGTCACCAAATAAGCTTAAAAATTGTAAACCCTAATACCAATAATTTACAGCATTTTGGCGTTCCAAACATATTATAACGTGGTCCATTGATAAACTTTACCTTCACCCAGCTGTTTAAGTAGGCTACGTAATAAAGAAGCTACGCCCCCGGTCTTGTAGGCCTTGTTGTTTTACACCTTTTATCTCCCCTTCAAGGCTTGGCGAATCACTCAATGATGAAGTAAAGGTATAGGAGCGTGATCACATCAATGAAGAAATAAGCTTTGTTTGACCACATGTTGCCTCTGTCCATCAATCTAGTCTGTCCGTCTCTATGAATGCCCAATAAAAGTTGCTTGCCTGAACGATCTGTTGACTTAATAAACCAACGTGGAACACTCGGCCTTAGCTCCCCTTAACGGAGACATGGGCGTTGACAATGTTTGTCCCAGCTTTTCAAGGTTCATAATTGTCATACACGCTGTAAAAAAGGAAACATAGTCAACTTCATCATGGCTAACATTTCAACATATATAAACCATTGTTTATAGGGCAAAGTACTACAAATACTCTTTCTTTCCTAGTGCTATTAGAGCATGGAATGGGTTGCCTTAATTAGCCAGGAAAACCAATGACTTGTCAGAGTTTGTCATTCATTAACTTTATGATTAGATTGACATAGGGACACGCATAGGACGTAATCATCTTTTTTTTAAGTAACGTCTGTATATTATAAAATAAGATATTTGTTAATAGCCCATACTTTACTTCGTCAGGGGAAGTCGGCTGGCTGAATTCGAACTTGGGACCATTGTGACCACAGTCCAAAGCGCATACCACACAAAAATCAATTAACAGAATGTCTCATTTTTTTAGCGGCCCCCGTAAGGGGAAAAAGCCGCTATTAGGTTTGTGCAAAATGTCCGTTTGTCCGTCTGTCCGTCTGTCACACTCAGATCTCGAAAACTAGAAAAGATATGAAAAATATTATTTCATCATTAAATGCGGCTTGAAAAGTTTAGGTGCAACGGCTACTTTTGGTTTTCTAAAAGCAAACCGTTTAATTTATAAAATTAATTATGCAAGCGAGTTTTTCATAAAAATACACCAATTCTAAAACAATTACGTAAATGTAAGGGAGGCAATGTTACAATATGCTAACAAAGATTGACAATTTTTGTGTATTTTCAGTATCACTAAGTCAAATATATTTTTAAAATGTACAGGAAATGTTTACAACAAATATAAATAATAGTTAACGATGTTTTTTCTGGTCAACTAGCTGCTAAAATTAAAAGAAAACATTTCTGTTTGTTTATAAAGGCTAATAATGCATTTTGTATGTAAATATCACGCACATTTTTTTTAATGGACTTTTTATACAGCGATTTTCTTGCAGTAGCGTAACGTCGCTACATGACCAGGTGCTAAACCAATTCCTTAAACTTTTTTAAAAAATCAGATTTTATTTATTTTTTCTTTATCCGAATAAAAGAAGATTATTTTTGTGCGTTTTGTCTGTTGGTCGGTCTGTCCGTCACGATTAGATTAAAAAAAACTAGAACTCTAAAAGCTATTGAAAATCTGATTTACACTTTAATGTTCCTCCCGTAACATCTCAATAGTTTTAAGTATCTAAAAATTGATTGTTCCGGATTTTTTTGTGCAAAACTAATCAACCCCAACAAATGTTTGTTTGCTCTTCTAATTTATATTACATTCAATTTCCATGCTTAAACGTTGCAAAAACACATTATCAATAATATGTTGTTCCGTTTTTTATGTAAATAGCATATTAATGCTAAATCAAAATCTTAATACCACTTATATTTCATTAAGTGTAAAA
This sequence comes from Biomphalaria glabrata, assembly GCF_947242115.1. Lineage (NCBI taxonomy): Eukaryota > Metazoa > Mollusca > Gastropoda > Planorbidae > Biomphalaria > Biomphalaria glabrata. The sequence continues at coordinate 15,194,435 of NC_074719.1, forward strand.
ATGTTCCGGATATTGTTTTATAAAACATGAATTATGCCTAATGATTGTTTGAAATCGCATAATTTACTAATATTATACTTATATTATTTGACAATGCGTCACTATAATTTGGTTATCAATATCAAATTGTTCCGTATTTTCATCTTTAAACAAATTTTAAAAATATCGACAATAGGTTTTTCAGGGCTTTAAAAAAAAAGTAATTTACTAGAATTGATTACTGAAAATTACTTTTTAGACATTTAATTTTTTTGTTAAAACATAACATAGAAGTTTTGTAATCGATAAAGAAAGTTCCGGATTTTGTTTCTTATAAATCGTCGCCAGAAATTTCCGAATTTATTTAAAAATCTACTAACGCCAAATAATTGTTTGAACTCCCTCTTCTAATTAATAAACAAATAATCTTCTCATTTACGAAATAATGTTTTTACGGATTTTTATGAAAAATATTTTAACTCACTACTCTCTTACAGTACATTTAACTTTCTACCTAAAACATTAAAAAATCTAATTATCGTTAATATTATGTTCCGATTTTTAAGGAAAACAGAATCCAAACACCAAAGTAAGGTATGAAAATCTCTCCACATGGCTGTAGTACATCTAATTTTTATACGAGACCATCCAAAAAATTTAATTAACGGTATTTCATTTATCTGAAATTCTCTTTTTCTTTTACTATTTATACAAACATCCGGAACAATCTATTATATAAACTTTTCAATTGTGTTCATACCTAAAAATTATTGCAATGTTTTGAAACGTAGAATAAAGATTAATAAATTTTTAATAACTTTTAAATGTTGTTTTTTTTTATATCAAGATGACGGACAGACCGACTGACAGACAAAACGCAAAAACAATGCGGCTTTGATCCTTTTTAAATAAATTCTATTACAACTCAGTGCACCAATGTCTATGAACCCTCGTTAAATATCTCGTGTAAATGAAGACATTTTTTTTTATGGTACCGGTACTAGCCTATTGTGAGGTAATGGAATTTTTTTCTTTGACGTCATATGAATGAATTCTTTAAATGTAATGTTAAAAGAACGCACTCGGTGCACCAATGTCTATTAACCCTCGAAAAATTGCTTGTATTAATAAAAACATATTTTAGTCTAACTAAGCCGTGTGACGTAGTGTTTTTTTTTCCTTTGACGTCATATGGAATGAATTCTTTAAAAGAAATGCTAAAAGAACGCACTCGGTGCACCAATGTCTATGGACACTCGATAAATAGCTCGTAATGATGAAGGCGATTTTTAGTCTAGCTAGGCCGTGTGACGTAGTGTTTTTTTTTTCCTTTGACGTTATATGGAATTAATTCGTCAAATGAAATGAAAAAAGAACTCGGTATAGTAATGTTTATTAAGCCTCGTTATGTGACTCGCGTTTAAAAAAGGAATGATATCTTGATTTAGATCTAATCTAGATTTTTTAAACTAGATCTAGATTTTTATTACAGTATATCTAGATCTGGATTTATATTCTAATTAAAATTATTTTAGAGTCTATATCTAGAATTTGTAGCTCTAGTTTAGACTAAAATAGACTAGATTAAGATGTAGAATTTCAATTTCTAAACTTAAAGTGTAAAAAAAAAGTGTAGATTTTCATTTCCAAACGTTTTGATCAATATTGTAATGTTTTAATATACTAAAACTAATCTACTATTTTTTTATTTAATTTAAATTTAAATTTACGGCAAATGAATCTTTGAAACATTATTACTTTTGACCATCGGATGGCTGCCTGGTCGTGCGGTTTTCGCGTTAGACTGTCGTTCAGATTTATGGATGGTCCAGGGTTCAAACCCTGCCCGCTCCCATCCCCCGTCGTCCTGCGGGAGGTTTGGACTAGGAAGTAATTATCTTCAACTCTGAAGGAACATCCGAAACATGTAAAACATTTTACATCAAAATTAAATCACTTCTTGAATATTATTTGCGAATATGCAGATCCGACAGGGATCCGACTTCGACGGGGGCCGCCTCTGAGTTTGTGTAACACAAACTCTCTTTGTAATCTTGTTTAGTACATGTTACTGTCATGTACAAATACACTTACATTCTGCCACAGTTTTTAAACTTGTACACTTAGCAAATAGCAATTTAAAAAATGTTGGATGCATTCCTTCCAGCATCATGATAGTAAATAGTGCCACAAACCCAGTGGCGTAGCTACCAATGTGCGGGTGGTGCGGGCCGCACAGGGCACCAAGTGGAGGGGGGCCCCAAAATTCCCCCAGTGTATATTAATTTCCTTTTTCCCTGAGCGTTTCAGTAAAAACGACTAATTGTATGGACACGAACAAACATAAACTAGTGTATTTTAAACATGAACTAACTTTTTATAAACTAGTCATGTCGCTATTTTGTTTCATCTCCTTGACTATTTCTTCAATACAATGTAAGCTATAGAACAGTTTGAATCTAATTTACTAGATTTATTTCGGACACACGGTACATGTTGTTACTACACTGATCGATGCTTTGTAATATAAAGAAGAAGAAGAAGATAGGCCAACCTTTTTTTACTTCATTGTTTAGTCCATTAGTTTAATCTAGATATTGTTCACAAATATATTTCTAAACTCTAGCTCCAAACAATTGTCTTAGTTTATTCATTTCTTTATGATTCTTAATAGTTTAATTTTGGAAATAATTCGATTGTAATGTCAATTTTTTTAAATAAGCTAACCTTTGTTTTCTACGAGTTTTTTTCAACTAACTAGTTAATTGTAATACTGTAACGTAAACATAATGATGAACAGTGCTCAAGACTGACTAGTCTGGCTGGCGCTTCAAAACCCTTTTAAGCTCAGACGGAGAAATCGGCATATCTGGTTCTGTCCGGTCTGTGTAGGTTATAAGGGCCCCATACCCAGATCTATCGGGGTCCCTCATTACCGACCCATCGGTATAGCAGAAAATGGCATCCGATGGGTAGGACTTTAGTGTAGCTGATGCCAAGTTTTGGAGTATGGCAGGTGTTAATCGCCTCTTGGTGGCTCCCTCTTGCCCTATAAGGGACATGTTTATTTGTGGGGCCGGCATTCTCCTCCACAGAGGGCAAGTACTAATTCTTCTAATAGGAATTCTATCAGTGGAGAGCCCAGGTGATTTTGACAAATTGGCTGCAATGTGAAGGAACGATCGCATTTTCATGCGGTTCCTCTCTCTCCACTGTTGCACTAAGATTGTGGTGGGTAGCCTAGAGTCGCCCCTTTTGTAGCGCTCGTAGGCCATAAGTACCGCCCTCTTCCTCCTTAAATGTAAAGGGGCCACGTTTGTTAAGATTTCATCATCTTCATTTAAATCCAAAGATGGATTCAATGAGTGGTGGAGGTTATCCCCGAAAATAGAAAAACATGAGACCAGCAGAGCTCACATTCAGTCATCTCTTGCTTGGAGGGAACTTGAAGTTTGCCTGAGAGTAGGGAACAGTATTGACAACAAGGCCCAAGATTTGATTATACAAGAGACGAAAACCTGGAGAGTTAGTAAAATTACTATTAACGTACGATCCACTCTTGAGGGAGCATGTGCTTCGAACTAAGCTTTGTTCCAGACCGAATACATACATGTCTCCACAAATACAAAATGAATTTATTACAAAATTGGGGGATCACGCATACAGCAAGTAAAACAAGCCAAATATTTCTCTATTATTTTTGACAGTACACCTGGCATCTTAAAGCTGGATCAAACTTCCCAAATTTTACGGTACGTTGTCATGGATAATGACGGGGTGCAGGTTCGTGAGTCTTTTATTGACTTCATCGACACAAAGGACAAGCATGCTGCTGAAATCGCTAAGATGATTCTAGAGTGCGTTCGGATGGCTTAGACATAATGAACTGCAGGGGTCAAGGCTATGAAAATGCTACGGTCATGAAAGGTCAAAACTACGGTGTCTAAAAACGTATTCTAGAAGTCACTATTCATTGCCTGCTCAAACTCTGGAGACATTAACTAGTAGAGATGAAAATTCATCGACTAGATCTGAAGCAGGTGGATTATTGGTTGCTGTTCAGTCTTTTAATTTTGTCACCTATCTTGGATTTTGGGCTCCTGTATTAACTGAAATTAATGATAAGCTATTCTACCTTCAAAAACAAGGATTGTCTTTTCGAGACTGCTCACTCAAACTAAAAACACTAGAGACATTTTTAAGTAGTAATCGAGAGGACATCGCTGACGACAGCATTACCTTTGCCGAAAGCGTGTGCTCAGATCTGAGAATCAGTACAGAACCTCAAAAACGTATGGGCCATAAGAAAAAGATGCCTGGTGAGAAAAGTGACTACTCTGTACTTACACACAAAGAAGAGCTACGAAGGGAAATTTATTCTACCTTGGAAAGGATTGTTCAAGAAATAATCACCCGATTCGAGCAACTTCATAATGTAGCAGATAGATATGAATTTTTGTCGCCTTCCCAGCAATTAAATCCTCAAGTCGAAATCAATCTCGATAGTACTCCTAGCGACATTGATAAAAACGAATTTCTGCTGGAGCGAAAGAGGCTTCAACGGTTTGTCACAGTTTCATCAGAAGCCTCCGAATTTCCAAAACAAAGACCTGTTGAGCTCTTGAATTTTATAAATAAATATCAGCTAGATGATTCAGTCCCGAATATCGTCATCATGATTCGCATATTTTTTACTATTGCGGTAAGCGTCGCTACATGCGAGAGAAGTTTTTCCAAACTTAAACTGATCAAGAATTACTTGCGATCAACGATGACAAATTTACGACTCACTAATTTGGCCATTTTGTCCATTGAACAAGAGCTGGTGGAAAAAAATGGATTTCGATAAAATTATTGATACTTTTGCCAGCAAGAAAGCGCGTAAAATTCATTTGTAATATGTTTATTTTTTTTTTTTGAATTAACAATATTTGATTAATGAATACATATTATTTTGAACAGGTTTTGCAATGTTATTAATTAGTTAGTTGTTTTTTTTTTTTGTTTTTTTTTTAGGGGGGGGGGCATCAAGATGAGGTACCGCACTAGGCATCATATATTCTAGCTACGCCACTGCACAAACCACCTCTATGTATAAAAGTTTTGCCCTGGGTGGTTGCGAGGTCGTTGTCTAGGGGTTGGATCGCTGGCGACTCTTAAGTCTAATCCAGTTATATATTGTTAGACACTTAGTATTTTTAGTTTGTATAAAGACGCACCATAATTGACGGACTTTAAACGCGACTAGTGACGTTATGACTTAGTTGGGTTAGAGGCTACCTAGAGACGTAAACTAGGATTTCATGAGGGTAAGACGTATTTTTTAGACAGAGACTCGACTGTGGCCCTTTTATTGGATTAAACCTTCATCTGAACAGTCTAATGGTTTTTGGACTTGGCTTCTTCACTTGTTACTTTTTGTGTGTGCGTAGGCCTATAAGTCTTAGTGGTTAGTTGCATTGAATACACCCGCACAAGAAACCCAGACATCTCCAGAGCAATCTGTCCAAGTCAGACAGGCAACACTAACTACAGGACAGATAGGCACATCACAATATCTAGCACTAGCATACTCTTCAAGAAGACTTAACTCGACCATCTATCTATGAGTGTGTGTGTGTGTGTGTATACGTAATTAATCTTTATTACATTCCAACCCTTCATTCTTTCCGAAGACGTTTACTGTACCATAGAATAGATTTTTTCATGGAGTTAGTGAAAAGACTCTAGACATACCGCCCTCGCCAGCCAGGAGATATATGGGAGCTCCAAGCACTATTTCCGGTATTTAAAACAAAAAAACAAAATTCATACTCTGAGGTATATACAGTGCATTATCCTGCTGTTAAAAAATTAGTTCAAAAACCACTGCACTTTATTAATGGAACCCAATGACTGTTAAAAATGTGTAACCCCTCTTGGCCACGCTAATGGATTTTTTAATATTTTTTTTTTGTAGTTTGCTTTACATTTTATATCGAAAATGGAAGTTTTATCTTCAAAAGCATCTGTTGGGGGGGGGGGGGTAAAATTTAAAAAATTCTGGAGTTTTTTTTTAAACAAACTAAAATCCACCTTATTTACGCTCATAGAATTTAATGACTGTAGTTTGCTTTAATTTTATATTGAAGAGGTGGATGGGATTTTAAACTTAAAACCCTCTGGAGGGAGTTTTAACTTAAAGCCCTCTTTGAGGGGTTTTTAAACTCGAAACCCCTCTTAGCTTTCATTCTAATTACCATGAGATATATGTACAAATGTGGCATTCATTCTAATTACTTTGAGATCTATGTAGGCCTACAAATGTGGCATTCATTCTAATTACTTTGAGATCGATGTTGGCCTACAAATGTGGCATTCATTCTAATTACTTTGAGATCTATGTTGGCCTACAAATGTGACATTCATTCTAATTACTTTGAGATCTATGTAGGCCTACAAATGTGGCATTCATTCTAATTACTTTGAGATCTATGTAGGCCTACAAATGTGGCATTCATTCTAATTACTTTGAGATCTATGTTGGCCTACAAATGTGGCATTCATTCTAATTACTTTGAGATCTATGTAGGCCTACAAATGTGACATTCATTCTAATTACTTTGAGATCTAGATTTAAACTTAGTGTACATGATTCAAAACTATTCCATGTAGTCATAACACTTGTTTTAATTAACGCATATGAATAAACGCTTAATTAAGTAGAGAGGTCAAAGGACACCTTTTTTTTTCAACCGTCCATCTCTACGAGTACCAACGTACTGAGAGACCCTCTAGTGTTATCTCATATCCAGACACTATCACCTATTTACCCGCGGGCAGCTTCATTGACGCTAGTCTCTTGTAGCTGCACGAGCGCGCGCTAACGTACGGGCAGACGTCCAAATGAAAAACTGCCTACAATGGAGATGATAATGAGAATCGACATTAAAGTCAAATGTTTAGCATTTATGTTAATAGCTAGTTAAACAATGAAGAATGGATGCCTTGAAACCACAGCGCGTGAACAGAACACACAAAAATTGTTTTCCTTTTTTATTGACTGTTCTATATTGTGAAACCCAATGATTCCGACTGGCCACATAACATAACATTTGATTATAAATGACCAACAGAAAATATTGAAAATCTTCGTCGAATCAAAAAAAAGCGTTAAGAGGTTTATATTGACAAAGTATCTCTCTTATCACCAGGGGCTTCTGGATGTACAGTACATTAAATATTTCTTCATTTCTATAAAATGTTATTACATCATTGCAATGAACCAAGTATTTTACTGTTTCCCCTCTTTTGGTAATCTTTGTTTCGGTTAAATTGTGACAGATTGGCTCAATTCATATCCCACAATATTGTTACGTTTCTCACTATCCAGCTTTCTCTGCAAACTGCACCACACACACAACGAACTTAAAGAGCCTCACAACTCGGGGCTCCAAAGTAACAGTATCAGCGTAATTTCAAATACATCACAAATACTGTACAGTTGGCAACAACATTATACTGACTGTCAACATTTAGCCACGTGATAATATGGATAAAACAATGGGAAAAAAAACTGTCACATGATAGCCATTGTGTATTACGTAATTTGTATAGAAGAGATAGAGAATCACGTGGCTAAATGTTGTCTGTTTACGATTGGTGAATGAGGTCCATTTTGACCCACTTTTAAGTTTCAAGTAGACGGAATAGGCCTACTCTTTATGGACAAAAAAAAAACAACAAACAATGCAATAGTCATCGACAACGCAATACCACTATCCACTATCTCATGAGTTCAGAAAAACTGAAAGAGAACAAGAAAAACATTTTGAAAATACAGTTTTAAAAAAGACAAAGTCTTTTATTATATAAGTTAAAATAAAATTAATAATCAAAATAATTAATCACCAATATGTTTTATGTCTTGTCAGGTACAATGAATAAGTGTGCAAAGTTTCAACTTGATATGGGAATGAGAAATGGGGGAAAAAAACAAGTTCAGACTTTTTAACAGAAAGACATACAGATAGAGTGAATTGATATATATGGCTCCTTCTAGACTTATGATCATTATTGTTAAACCAAACTTTCGTAGTAATTATTCACGCAAATAGATGCCTATGTTTTGTAACTCCGTGCAAGAAGGAATGTAGCACATGTCTTTGTGGGCTGACCAGCAAAATAGCATTAGGCCTATGTCCAGTAATGCAGCATTACACAAGTCCTGCAGCGTTCTCGGAATATTAATAATTCCTTCAAGTAGTAGGCCTACGTTTTTCTCATCTCTTAGTTCATTCATAATTAATTTTGGTTGTATATCACCCTGACTTTGTGATTATCGCAACTTTGTTCACATAGGCCTAGTATGCAATCTTTAGAGAAGGCCAGGCAAATACTAAAAAGGCTGCTAACATTTTCGTTCTCTAATTCCTCAGCGTTGTCGAACCTTACAATTAGAGTTGGATGACGAAATGTTAATAGCCCAGTGTATCCTGCCCATGGGCGTAGCCGGGGGGGGGGGGGGGGTTTGACCCCAGGGCGAGGGCGGGGAGTCTACAATTTTTTCACTAACTCCGGGAAGAACCTATTCTTGGGCACAATAAACGTCTTCCAAAAGAATGAAGGGTCAGAATGTAATAGAGATAAATTGTGTACACACACACACACACACATCCATACAAACATATATATATATATATATATAATAAAAAAAAATAAAAATATATATATATATATATATATATATATAAGTTTTTTCGCCAGGGGGGTGGGGGTGTGGAGAAAAAAATCCCCCAACCCCTCCCCCCCCCCCGAAAAAAATCCCATTGCTCAAATGCATCTTTTCCAGTCTCCCATAATAATGAGGGGATGTTTGTTTTATTTTTAGGTTAATTCTCCCCCCCCCCCACACACACACGATAAAAAGTGTAAGCAAACAACCCCCGCTAGTCGTCTTTTTCATTGTAAAAGCTCTCGACTTCTTTGTGGACTAATATGATGGTTCTTGAGGTAGCCACTGAACTAAATCTTACTACTTTCTTGTGTTGTAGCTTCTGTACTTTCTCTGACTTCTGAAAGGCCGAGAATGTCCCGCTGATATTTTTGTCATAGCATTTCATTGGGTTTAATATTTCATGGTGGAACCCATCTTCTCTCCAAGACCGATTTTACCTTGGGGGTAGACAAGGGGTGGATTGGTTATCAAAATCGGCCAGGGCATTACCATATAAACCGGCCTACCAATGGCAGGTCATATCATGGGCGTAGACAGCATTTTTTTCGGGGGGGGGGGGGTTCCCTCCTCCCCCCACCCGGCACAAACTGATCTTTTACTATTTTGGCCGTTTTTTGTTGTTGTTTTTTTTTTGTACCCTAGAATATAGGCTCTTCCTTTAGTTAGTGGAAAGGCAGTAGACACTCCGCCCTTGACTGCTAGGGGGTCTTGGGAGCGCAGTGAACTTCCCCAGCAGGGTCCGGGTCTCCGCCCAGGATCCAAACATTGTATCCAGTATTTAAAGCTAAAAAAAAAAAATGCATTTTCTGATGTATCTACAGTGCATTATCTTGCTACTCTTCTGCTAAATACTTCAAAAACCAAATGTGCTATTCATTGCACTTAATAAATGGAGCCCAGCGACTGGTAGGTATAAAATGGTAACTATTGTTTTTCTTTTTCTTTTTTATTGGAGTGGAGGGGGGACCGCTTTGGCTACGCTCATGAAATTTAGTAATTGTAGGTTTGCTTTTTCTTTTGTTGGAAAGAGAGGGGGTACCTCAATACCCATATTGGATACGGTAATGGAATTAAGTGACTGTCATTTCTTTTTGTGTTTGTTTTAATGAAGAGGTGGGTTTTTAACCTCAAAATCCCCTCGAGAGTGATGCTAAGATCACCCCCCCCCCCTTTGGCTGCACTGGCTAGATAAATAAGTAAAGTTTCCTTTTTAGACCATGAGGTCTGGGGCAAGTAATGATTTGAACCCCCCCCCCCCTGGTCACATGTATGTGTCATATTATACGCGTAAGCCTAATATATATATATAATTTGATAAAGCATCGACAACTGGATGCACGCTTGCATAGTATTGCGTAATGTATTTTATTTATACATGTAGGCCTATGTGATCTGAACTCTATCAACTGTAGGCTACAATAGCAGCATTAATGAGTTTGAAATGAATAAATTATTAAATGTTTTGGAAACTTTTTGGTATTACTTACACATATAAAAGTTACTTCAAAATATAAGTAATTACCTCTCACGCATTAATAATGTGCAGGGGCGGACTGGGTGCCAAAATTGGCCCGGGCATTTCTATAAAATTCGGCCCACAAAGTCTCAATCATGTGATGGGCATCCATTTCTAGGTGTATCGGTCCTTAAAAATCATTGTTAAGTTTGATAATGTATCGATATGCATGCATACAGTGAACTCTATATCTTAATAAACAATATAGCGTCTTTTAAAATCAGCAATTATGTAGGCCCTAAAAAGATGAAGCCTACTAGTGGCACTGTCTACATTCTACATCATTTTATTTTCGGAAAATGTGTTCGATTAAAAGAGTATTACACTGTAATGTCTGTGAAAGACTTTTTTAACACGATGCTCAGAGGGCCTTTTATAAAAATAATAATAATAATATAATAAGGACATTATAAAACCTTTAACAACTTGATATGTGCCATAGTGACTTCGATCAGGCCATTTCGGTGGCCCTACCGGCCCATTTGGGTACCGGCCCACCGGGTATTTGCCCAAATGCCCATATAGTCAGTCCGCCCCTGATAATGTGTCAATCTAGTCAAGCATGTTGATCTGTGACTTCAACTCTGCCAAGTCGTTGGTTTTCCTGTCTGACTCAGGCAACACATTCCATTAAAAGGTAAGAGAATGCAGAACGAGAGAGACACTCACTTAATGTAAAATTTTCAATAAACAAACCTCTTGCTTCATCCACGTAGGGGCCTACATTCTCAAAAACGCGAATTCTAGCCTACATGAATACACATTATTTTAAACTAGTCGACTGGCGGCAGGATGTCAGGACAACCGCTCTGTTATCATCAGCAGACGCCCTGGCTGGCTTGGCCACGTACGTAGAATGCCAGTAGGTCGACTTCCACAAAACATTCTGTATGGCGATCTAATGGAAGGCAGGAGAGCCGCTGGTCGCCCACTTTTACGCTATACGGATGTATGCAAACGAGACAAGAAGCTCTTCAAAATCGACACTAGCAGCTGCGCAAAAAGTAGCACTGGATAGATCAACATGGAGAGAGAGCATAAAGGAAGGGTCTCGGATTGCAGATGCCATACACAAAACACAACAGAAGCAGAAAGAAGGGTGATAATGCAACGGCGCCTGGTGATCACATATGCCCAACCTGCGATCGCAGCCGTGTATCAATGATTGGCCTCTTTAGTCACACAAGGAGTTGCAAAGGGAAAAGAGACGTAAAAAGCAACAGAAATAGGTTCTTCCTGGAATTAATGTAAAAATTGTAGACTCCCCGCCATTGCCTGCAAGAGGGTCTGGGGGAGCGCTGAGAGTCCCCCCCCCCCCGCCGCCAAGCACTCTTTCGGTATTGAAAGCCAACAAAATGCTAATTCTGAGGTATCTACACCTGATATTAAACATTTTTATTTCAAAAGCCTAATCTGCTATTCTTACTTACTTAGATCCTCCCGCGCCGTTCGGCGCATTGGGCGGCAAGCTGCTTCCACAAAAATCTGTCATTGACAATGTCTGAAGCCTCTTCCCACTTGCTTTGAGGACCTCCATGAAACTGTGGCGTCAAGTTGTACTAGGGTGTCCCTGTTTGCGCTTTCTTCGTAATGGCCTCGATGTCATCGCAACTCTTATTATGCTTAATTTATTTTGTTGAAGAACATGTCCCGCAAACTTCATGCGACGCTCTGTCACATCCTTACTAAGGGGTCGACTCCCAGTTCGGCACATGATTTCCTTGATTGAGACGCGATCTCTATGACTGACTCCAAAAATCCGTTTTAGCCATCTTTGTTGAGCCACATTTAGTCTTTTTGAATTTCGGCAGATAACTATTCACTGCACTTTATTAATGGAGCCCAGCAACTTAGAAATGTGTAACCTCTCTTGGCTAGGCTACGCTTAAACTATAGGCCTATTTTAGCTTCAAACCCCGCTGAAGGGGGGTTTAAACTCAAAACTCCTTAGGCTACGCTCATACTATTTTGGGTGTGTAATTTGCTTTTTTTTTTTTTATTGAAGATGTTTTTTTAGCTTCAAACCCCGCTGTGGGTGAGGTTTAAACTCAAAACGCTCTTTGGCTACGCTCTTAGAATCTGGTGACTGGTGTATGGATAGTCTTACATTGAAGAGTGGGTTTATTTCGGAGGGGGTTTTAAAATAAAGTCTTCCTTAGCTATGCTCTTATCATTTGAAGATTGTCGTTTGCATTTTTCAAATTTTTTTGTTTTTTTTTTGTTTTGTTTTATAAAAGAAAGGAATTTAACTGCAAAACCCACTGGTTTAAACTCAAAACCCCCATGGGCTGCGCTTGGGCAAGGGATGGTTTAGTATTAAAACCTCACCTAAAATAAACAAAATCAAAGCAAAAAATCAGTCACTAAATTTCGACCTCCCTTCGGGGGGGGGGGGGATTTCATTTCGGGGGAGGGGGTTGAACCCACAACCCCCCCCCCCCTCCCCCCTGGTTACGCCTATGTGGACCAGTGCGAGGAGGGGGTATCTCTAAACTTTCCGAGCTCAGCAAACACAACTCATCTTGACGGGTTTCAAACTCGAGCCCAGCTTGATAGGTAGCCAAGTGGGTAATACCTCGCTCTCAGCCACACATCTCACATTAAAAAAAAACAATTAATGTAACAAAACCAACCAAATATTGCAACTCGTGGGATGGTCAAAACTTTTAACTGACTTTTATTTTTGGTTTTGAAGAAGGAGCGAAACAAAATAATTGTCTTTAGGTAAATATTTATAAAAGTTTATAGATCTAGATCTAAACTGCATTGAATTATTCACTTATTTTATTGTATGCCATTTTCTAGATCTAATTATGCATTTTTATCTAGAATTAGATAAATAAATTTATAGTATTTATTTTTTAATCGAAATAATCTTTTGTCTTTGACATTTTTTATTTACTACTGTCAATTACAAAAATTGTATCTCGTGCCGACTGATTAAAAAAAAAAATACACAGATCTAATTCTAAAATAAATCAGAAAATACCAACATTACAGAAGAGATATCGTTGAAAAAACTAAGGACGAAAAGTACAAGATGCTTTAATTATTTTTTAGAGATCTAATTAGTCAAGATTAGATCTATAATCTAATAATAATGATATCTAGATCTAATATTATTATAGATCTAGACTAGACTAGTCAGTCTTGAATATACTTGATTTTTTTAGTGCAGAGTCTCCCCCCCCCCCCCTTTTTGTTTCTTCTGAGTTTCTCTCTTTTCCCTACGGCTACGGCAACTGCCACTATTGGCACTATCTACTAGACTATATCTAGGACTGGACTAGATTATAGTAACAGTTCACTACGACTACTTCACACTAGCGACTAGATTGATGACTAGATCTAGTATCTATTTTAATTCTAGAGTCACTAGTTCAAGTAGTTCTAGATTATAATTAAAGACACTAGTCTAAGAGTTCTCTACTTCCTTAAAGTCTAAGTTAAAGTTTGAAAAATTGCTTAAATTTTTTTTTTTTTAAATAAATATTAACTGGAATCTAGTTCTAGTATTACAATCACTAATGCAAGGCTTAAACCTAATAGGTAAGCCTTGCTAACTGTTTTAAGTACAGGTTATAATTCAGTCAGCCGTCTTTATTAGTCTTTAAACTTTAAGGGGAAACTGTGATGATTTTTCAAAATTAAGCTATTGACATATATATAATATTTAAATGAATTCTGCATAAAAAGTTGTAATAGTGAATATTTTACCATTTTTTATTTAAATACTTAGAACATTTATTTAATAAATTAGTAAATTCTTGACATCTAAAAAAAAAAACGGTTCTTTGAGATATTATTTTAAGGTTAGGCATATCCCACTTCTCTCATACTGAAAGGGATTCTACATCAAACCAGTGGCAGTGCTTCATTTTTACAGGGGCTGTTAGGCTTAGTGACGACCTAGTCCATAGTCCATAGCTATGGTAAAGTTAATATATTTATAAAGATATCTAAAAGCATTAAAGGATAACCAACTAACGAAAAAAGTAACATTTTTATCTACACCCCTCTCTGTCCAAAAAAATAAACAGATCGTGTGTCTGACTTGATTGTAACAAACTGGTCTGTGCAAGTTAGCCTGAGGCTACATGTAGTTGGTCATGATAAGACAACCAAGCGATAGTAATTGTTGTGTGTTGAGTGGGCAGGCGAGAAAATACACACTTACATGGTTAGTCAAGCAATGTAGATCTACTCTTGAACAATTTTTTTTCTTTGTTTACAAGATCTAGATCTTACTGCATAGACATAGATATCTAGATTCCTTTTACAAGATTGTAAACTTTACTGCATGGTTTTCTGTTAAACATTAAGTCAATAGATTAAATTTATAGGTGTGTGGGACATCACATAGAAACCCATTGAAAATCTGACCGTTTTAGCTGTGCAGAAAAATTATGTCAGATAAACATCAGTTACTAAGTTATTGTTGAAAATAAAATAAAAAGAATAATATTTCTGTAAATCAAAACACATATTATATAAAAAAAAATTGTCAACCATCAGAGTTTCCCTTTAAGTTGTTATATATCTAAAACAATAACTAAAAGTGTCACTCAGTTCAAATTTTATATTTAATTTATATAGAATCTATAGAGTCAATAAGAATCTAGATCTAGATACTAGGAGCCAATAGATCTAGATCTTCAGGTTTGTTTAGGCCTGCCCACTTTCCTCTTTCTCTGTGGGTTCCAATCTAAATCCTGACTTGCAACATTGGTCTAGTAGTTGGTTTTGCAAGGTTTGTTCTTTTTTGCTTTTTGATGTCTTGGGCTATAAGTTTTTGATTCTCCCATAAGTTAATAGTAGATATATATATCTTTTCCGGACACCTAATTCTCAATATCAGTGTTGACAACTTTTTCGAAGATCTGGAGTTTTTCATATAATATATATATATATATATGTTTTGTGATCTCCATGTCTCAAAATCATACAAAATTGTTAAAGAGTCAGATCTTGTTCTGTAAAGTGCTTTATTAATGTGATTTTATATATCCATTGTCTTCGCTAACCCTACTTCCCAAATAGGTGAAATAGTCCGTATTAGGGATGTTCCCTTCCTGTAGTACTAATGGGCACTTTTGTTTGTTGATACTTATAAATTCAGTTTTCTTTTTATTGATCAGTAGTACCTGACAGTCATTTTTTGCTCTTCTGAGAGTCTGATTAATTTGGCCTAAGCCTTTTGTTGTGTATGGGAGAGGTGACAGGATGTCATCTTCAGAATCCAAGTCTTCCAGGTGTTGAGTTAGGGTCCACTGTTTATCATTCTTGTGGTTGGATATGTCTTTCGTGTGATCCAATCTATGGCCAACAAAAATATTAAAGGTGAAAGGATCTATACTTGTCTTACTCCTGTTTTTAACTAAATGGATTAGTAAGCTTGCTTTTGTGTAACACTTAACAAAATGGTCCATCATGTAACTGATGATGTTGGTGAATTTTGGTGCAACTCCATAATTGTTCTTCTGTTTCCAAATGATGTCTTTGTCAGTGCTGTTAAAGGCTTTCATGAAATCCACAAAGGGAACTGCAATATGGTCAATACATGATTCGTCCTACTGGAAACCAGACTGTTCTGGTCTTAATCATCTTTATATCTTTCTTTTGTAAATACTGGTCCTAACAGAAATTAGTTATGTCAGAAAAATTGGCATCAGAAGAGATTGACTTCCCTTTCAGATAGTATATCTACTAATAATGCTGCGATAAGTATTTCATTTTCATCCATTTAGCAGCTTGAGAATTAAACTTTTTTTTTACCTCATTGTAATTCATCATTCATTTTGATATAGTCAAGTGCAAGTATTTCTTTTTCCTCGATGTAGCAGCTTTAGAATTAGTTTTTTTTTTTTTTTCCCTAGATAATTACCTAATTTTCTTCATTTATCTTTTAGATAGAATTCTAAAATGACTGACTTGAATAAGAAAAGGGAAGAGATAAAGAGACAAATCAGATCTTTGTTGGAATCAGCACCACTAGGCTTGACCCTTCATGAACTAAAAAGAGATTACAAGATCTTTATTGGGTCACAGTTCCCAACCAGAGAGCTAGGATTTAACAGAGATGAAGACTTCTTAAGTGCCATCGATGATGTGGTGCATGTAAGTCTTTTATTTTGTACTCATTTAATGAGAGAGAGAATGAAGTCCTGCATCTGGCAACCAAAATGGAGTTAGTTGTAACTGTGAGCTCAACAATTAACTTAAGAAGAATTCTGTTAAAGAGATAGCAGACAAAAATATGAATATTTGTCATAGCTGGCAATTTTTCCTAATAGTCTACATAGCATAAAAGTAAAGTAAAAAAAAAAAGAAGTGGATTGTAGTGTTGTTTCTTGCTTGCAAAATTATATTGTTAAATTGATTGCTTCTAGCTAATTTCATTTGTATACTAACTTTTTCTCTCTGTAATTATTTTCCATGTTCCAATTCATTTTGCCCATTTCACTAACATGTTTAGATTAAACTTCAATCATTTTTTTTTGTTTGTTATCGGAAAAAGAAAGGGGAATTCATGCCCATTTTTTATAAATTTCAATGTAAAGAAATTCATGACTATTAAGCAGTGGTGTCACTTATGGGGTGCGGTTCGCACAGGTTCTCACCCATTTGGAGGTGACACCCAAGTAGGAAAAATTATAGCTTGGCAAAAGCTCACATCAAAAAAATATAATTCCTAGATATATATATATACATACCCAAACATGTCTAGGCACATCTACTGTAGTAATTTATATCCATATATTTTATTGTCATCATTAAATTTTGTGGTCCAAAACATGTGCTTACAAGGAGGATGCAAAAGTATTGTTGTTTTTTTAAATCGGTTGTATTTGCATTGTAGTTATTTTATATTTTAGTACTAATCAGGTAAAAATGACATTATTATCCAATTTTAAGAAATTAAAATAGAATTTTAAGGGATGTCATTTCATCTTCTAAGTAGAACATTTCTACCTAAGCAACAATATCGATTCCAGAAGATGTTTTAAAGAAAACATTTTATTGCCTCTTCAACGATGCGATTCTATAGTCTACCTCCTTTTTACAGCAGAATGGACCAATTTCTCCCCACTAACGTACCTCTGTACCATTGACATTTTTTGCATGAACAGAACAGGCCCGCTACAAGATGTGTTGTTAAACAAGAGGATGATCTTAGGACAACCAGTCAATTACAAACTTGCATGATCTACTGTGACTTTTCTCAAGCTGTGGGGTGTACTTCACAAAAGGGGCAAGGGGGCCACATGACTATGATGAATAGTACGCTCAGATTTCAAGAAAAATACTTCATTATCAGAACATCCCACTCCCTTATACTTAAACACTGACATGGGCTGTTCTTACTACGGAAAGAAAAGTGATTTGTTGATGCCAGAGAAAGATTTTATGAAGTTACGAATGCAAGAAAATGCTTTGCTGAGCTAACAGCGTTTACCCAGACTAACTTGCTGGATGGAGAGGGAACCTGATGCCTCTCCAATACTATGCTTTCTTAATTTATTGTGACCTGCAATCTTCTTACTAGGAGAAATAGTACAATCTAAACATAAGGAGAATGAGTTTCTGAAAAAAACAAACTATAGGAGCTTTAAGACTTAAACACAATTGCTGACTAAGGGGACTGCAAACATACATTTTCTGTTCTAGGTGGTTGTCAAAGTTTAAACAACACATCATAATGTTAAACTGTTTCTGTCTAAAAATCGAACACAGGAAACATGTTCATGTGATCTTAAGTCTGTTTCATATTTAAATAAACATTTTATTGTAAAATATACAATAGCTATTGCATAAAATCATAAACAATGGTATTTTATAATAGAATTGACACTCATTTAACATTTGTGTAAAATATATGAAAGTAGTTAATCTGCTTACTGTATTGGTCCAAAAATATAACTAACTAACGATAGTATTTATTGGGAAATATTTGGATAAGTTGATGGATGTGTGTGGGTTGGTGACACCTTGATCTAACCACACTGAGTGACAACGACCTTAGTAATGCCACTGCTTTTAAGCCCCCGCTCTTTAAAGACATCATTATTGGTAAAAAAATGTTGAAAACAACAAAAACATTGATGTTTTACAAAGGGAAACTATTCAAGATTAATTTAAGCAGTTAAAAACATTTTCAGAAAATGATTAAAAAAACCTCATATATACACTACACTAAATATTGTTGATTTGGCTGAAATAATAGGGTCTAATCAATTATGTATCATCAATTAGGAGAGAAAGAGTTAAAAGAATGCTAACTTATCTTTAAAAAGATATCTCACCAACCTTTTTATATTTGTTTTGTTATTTAGATCTCATGGCAAGGCAACCAAATGGTTCTCCAAGCTGTGGCCAGTAAAGAGACAAAGCAACTGGTAAAATTGATTAACAGACAAAAAATTGATCCAAAAAAGAATTGGGGTGTGTTAAAAAATGCCAGATATGATAGAAACCTAGTTCTTGCAAAGCCGTATTCCCCTAAGGATTATCCTCCCAGAAATGCAGGTAGTGATTCAATGGACTGGAGAGCTTCTTCCTTATACAACTACCCCATGCCTTATGACGAAAAGCCACGTCGCAAGACAAGTAAGAAAGTTGCCCCATCGGTTTCAGCCTTTGTCAGAGCTCAAATTCATGACCTGGTGAGAAACTCTCAAGATGGAGTATCTCTAATTTACCTCAGGCCTCTTTTCCGCAATACTTATGGAACAACATTGGAGCCCCAACTTATGGGGTTCTCCTCTTTAGAAGATATGCTGTCAAGCATGGCAGATACTGTACAAATGAAAAATTATGGGTCAGAGGTGAGAGTGGTATCCACGATACCCCCAGCTCCCTCAAACAGATCTGACATTAAAAGCTCTGTCTCACAGAACACTGTTGCTTCTGATAATGTTAAATCAAATTGTGATACTAAATTCAAGGTAGAATCAAAAGGTAAGAATATTTACTCCTCTATAGGAATTTTAAATGTTCATTTTTTTTCTTTTATTTTTATAGACACAATCTTAACCATTAGACTTTTAGTCAGTGTTTTAAGACCTAATTTCCAAAGAAAACTTTACTCAATTTCCTTCATGGATTCTGTAATCATTTACACAGTTAAAAAGCATTTTTGTAAAAATTTTGATTATGATTAAATATAATTTATTGCTATTTAGTTGCATTTATGGGGCAGATGATGTAAAGATCATCTGTTTCTGTGGCCCATGGTTAATGGGGGTGCTATGTGGCCAGCATGATGACCAACCTCCTTTACTTTTCCCCATCTAATGTCAGGTCACCATTAGAGTTGGGTGGACTCAGGGGCGCCCTAAAAATCCTGAAATTCAAAATCCCAGTCTTCACCAGGATTTGAACCTGAGTCCGCTCAGCTGAAAGCCAAGTGCTTTACCACTCGTCCATTGTATCACCTGTTTTGATACAAGTAATCTTCAATGATTATGCTGATTATGTTTTTATTTTACAATGTATTATTATTTGATCAAAGCTTTTTACATTGTCTAAAAACATTTTTTTTGTTCATGTATAGAAGTATACAACATGTTAAATATCCCATGTTTTGATACTTCTGATAGCCCTTAGAAGGGATCTTCTAAGTATCCTGTTAACCAACTTCTACATGTCTTCTCTTTTATTTACAAGTTGACATTATTTGGTGTTGACCTACATGTCTTCTATTTTTATTGCATTAAGTTGACAGTGATAGCTCTCTGTTCTTTATTTGGTGTTGACCTCCCAAAGAATTTATGTTACTATCTTTACAGTTATTCTATAAAATAAAAACTTAGCCTAAAAATGGGTACAGATAGAATTTGAAATGAAAACAATATATATCACTTCTGTAGTGTTTAAATCTCTAACAAACTTTAGTGAACACATTAGCTCATGTTGAAAATAAAAATTTTTTGGAAGAAATGCTTGTAGTTTATTACTAAGTGAAGATACTACTTTAAAAATTGTAGACAATCTTCATTTCTATCTTGGAATTTCCCAATTAGAATTTGAATTTAGTAGGCAAAGCAGTGGCCAGTTGATGCACTTTAAAATTTTAACTGATAAAATGTCAATGTTTGATTTCCATTAGACTAATACAGCTTTATATCTTTTCATAAACAGAGATGATTAAAATATATAATATAATTTATGATTGTGCTCATAACTAATTTAATACAAAAATAAAACTTTGTTCTTAAGTTACCAAGCAAGACCCTAAGGATCAGATCCATTGTAATATACCACCTGCATTTCAAAATTATGTCAGACAAGTAAGTTTTATAAATAGACACAAACAACATTTCTTTCTCTTTTTTTATGTTATTATCTTTTCAAATGGAACAAATGTTTGACATGTCTCGGATGTTGCTTCAGAGCTGAAGATAATCAACATCCTAGCCCATACCTTGGAACCATGGAGACAACCAAACGACAATCCAGCGTGCGTACAGCAAGACCAGTACTCATAGTGCAAAAGTATTTTAAAAAATACCCATGCACATATTATGCTGCAGTGATAGAAATGTTTTAACTTTATTTGTTAGTGATTATAAAACAAAAGATATTTATTTTTATGTAAATAAAATATCTAAGAAACATATTTGTATTGGTAAAATAGATGTATAGATCCCAAGGCTTTCCTGTACCATTATTACCAATGTCTAGTTGTTATCAGAATAATGGTTACATTTCCTTTTGCTTGTTATGGTATGTAAAATGAATTGTTTCACTTATGTGGAGCCTATGACAAGTTTTAGGGTGTGCACATAAATATTCTACAAGCTTTACTCTGTGATGTGCATACTATACTATTTATATTATAAAAGAGTAAGCAAAGTTTCAAATTGTGCACACTTAGGTCTGCATTGAGAACAAGTCTGCTTGAGGTTGGTGTAGACTACTAGACAAAGTAGCTCTACTTGGAGGTGAATGTTAAGGAAGTCTTAGGTTTGAACTGAAAGTTCTTGGAGTTGTGATGTTAGGGGGGAATATTGCAATAATAATATCAATAAAAGGTAAAGCTGCCAGAACAATAGAACACTAGTTTCTTGTCTGATGAGATTTTAGTAACTATCAGAGATCAACTTAAAAAAAAAAGAAATTCCCATGGGATTATAAGTAGTCTTTTAGGTTAAATCAATAAGTTTAATATAGAATGTAGTTATGTTGTATCATAGTTACACTTCCAACAGGTTATTTCAAACTATCCTAAAGGAATCAGTTCCAGCAGATTTCCAGTTGAGTTCAAGGTAAATAAAATTATTGATACTCATAAAAGGATATTATTAGATAAATACTTGGGTGCTTCTTTTAACCTGGTGATTGAAATGATAGTGATGAGTGTTGTGTAACTTTTGTTCTATGGTAAAAGTTAATTACAATCAAGCTTTTTCAATACCTTAAGTTCATAAGAAATATTGTCTCAGGCTAAGACAGGGCTGTTACAGTACAAAACAGCCTTACCTGATTTTCAGCCTGAATCCTTTCACATTAACGTGATTAGGAAGAAAGCTTAGTTATATTGTGCAACATTGGTGTACATATTCCAACCAAAGTTTATCCTCTCATTATTCTATGTGACCCTAGAGATAAATGACAAAGTGTTTTCTTAGACCAATTACATGCCTTTTATATGTAGTCAGCACATAGACTATCTGTGCTTTATTTCTTAAAGGCTGGGAGTCAAAGGTTGAATTAAAGTCACAACCAGTTCGATCTTAACTAAACGAGCTAGAGTGGAAACGTATGAGTTATTGTAAATTTTGATACCAGCTTCACTGTACTGATGCCTGCACAGAACCAGAAGTTATATTTTTATCTCAGTAAATTCCAAATATCCATTTAGTGTTTGGCTAGTCCTTATAAAATCTAACCAATGATTTTCATATACAGGCCACTCATAAGCTAGACATGCCTTTAAAGACATATGGCTATAACTCTGTGATAGATTTCATCAGTGATCTTCCCCATATTGTACGCATGGAGCGACCTAATCCTCAAGGTGATTGGATGCTTTATCCAGCAGAAGTGAAGCCAGGTAAGTCATCTTTTTTTTTTAATATGATTATGACCCACTGATTTTCTTTAGGAGTAAAAAAACAAATGTGTTTATTTTTATCCATGAACATTAATAAAACTGCTGCATTAATGAAAATGTTTAGTGAGAAATTATTAACTAATTAATTAGTTAATTAATTATTAAAAAACAAGAACAATGGTATTGATTTATAAGACAACACAACCCTATTATTTCAATTGATTAGATCATGCGCTGTACCCTTACATTAAGTATCGATAACATTGGTAAAAGCAATACAATACTGTATCAAGCTATCCATAGAAATTACTTTTTGAAAAGTGGTATATGTGAAGCTTTATTACACGAAGAAACCACTCATAACTTTTATTAATTAATTTACCTTAACTGTATTAAATATGTTAACTAAATAGATAAATTTAACCAATTTAAAAATAAGCATTGTTGTAAAGGCTTTTGCAAAAGGGTTTCTTATCAGAACAATTTTATCCGAAGTCTCAGTGTGACTTTAGGGCAGAAGAGCAGAAAACAAAAAAAGCAGGTTTTATCAATTTTACCAAAGCTTTGACCTTGTCAACAGAAGTCATTTGTTTGAGTACTAGAGTACTTGCTGTCCAAATAAGCTACAGAAACTAGTGTCAGCTTTTCATGAAAATATGCTGGTCATGGTGCAGTTTGACTATTCCTACTCTAGGCCACTCTCCATCAAGAGAAGGGTAAATCAAGGATGTGTTTTGGCTCCAATATTATTTGGCATTTTCTGTTTAGGTTGTACTCGATATCTCCTTTAAATCCCTGGAAGATGGGGTAAATAATAATAAAAATCCTTAGTAGATCAGATGGAAGGCATTTTATTTTCATCTATTGTCTTTCAAGACAGAAGGAGCCAAATGTAAAAATAATAAGCTCTAATATTGCTTTGAGAAAAGCAAACTTTACTTTATCCTCAGCCTTTTTCAAAGAACATGCCACAGGGAGATGTAGCAAGCACCCCAAGACTTATGAAACATAAAGACTTTTGACTTTATCAATCATACTTTTTTTCCCCATTTGCTCTGTAGTCAATAGTATTTGCTATTAGGGCTGTCTTAATAAAGTAGAACTCACCGTTTTCTGTTCTTTCCAATCCACTTTTTGTTTTTCTTTTGCCCATTTGGAGTCTGACGTACTTTGGCTAACATTTTTACTATGTGGCCACAAAATAGTTTATATTTTGTTAGACAAATAGATTTGTATATTTTATATGCTACAAACTTAAATGTCACCAACCATCTTCCTGGTTGCATCATTCCATATGTGATCTCTGGTTGTCTGCTGTTTTTCCTAGTATCTCATTTTGCAAGTGTTTATTTTTTGTTTTTATGCTTAACTTTGGTATCATTTACTAAGCATAACCAATGAAAAAGTCGTAATTGGCACTCTTACTCATTGAAATAATTAATAATTTAGACAAAAAATCGGAGGGTAAAGAAGAAAAACAATTGGCTGATGACACAGACCTTCCTCCTGTGGAAATTGACCAACTGACAAAGGACACAATAGTTCAAGTTCTGTCCATGCACAAAGATGGTATCCCTTTGTCCAAATTTCAGTCTGTGTACAAAGTAGGTGCTTTAGTTATTGTTCTGATAATTTCACATTTTTTAATATGAATTTTAATCTTTTATAAATACATAATTATAAATAATTTAGAGAAGAACGTGTATGTATATGTGTGTATGTGTTTAAGATAGGGTGGCAGGACTTGACAACCCCTATAAACATGCTCAAAAACTAATGTATAAGGAATTTAACATGTAGATGCCAATTATATTTTTCAATTGTTGTTGGTTTCACCAACCATTACTGTAACATTCTGTTGTGTGTGTGTGTTTAAGATTTGTTTAGTTTTTGTTTTTTGTTGTTTTTTTTACTCCACTAGGACATGACAGGTGTAGCACTAGAGGTTGACAAATACTGTAATGGTGGTATCAAACAGTTGTTGATGAGTTTGCCTTATGTTTTGATCAGCATATGTCCAAAAGGTGAGCAGGCAAAAGTTTAGTGTACATTACTTGGTACATTTGCAATAGTTACTATCATTTCATAGGCACATTATGATGTTTAAATACTCTGTATCTAAATATTAAGCCTTAAGATTTATCTCTGCTTATATGGCAGGGTGTATAAAAAACTGATCTCTGCTTATATGGCAGGATGTATAAAAACTGATCTCTGCTTATATTGCAGGGTGTATAAAAGACTAATTTCTGCTTATATTGCAGGGTGTATAAAAGAGTGTTCTCTGCTTATATTGCAGGGAATATAAAAGACTGATCTCTGCTTATATTGCAGGGTGTATAAAAGACTGATTTCTGCTTATATGGCAGGGTGTATAAAAGACTGATTTCTGCTTATATGGCAGGGTGTATAAAAGACTGATCTATGTTTATAATGTTTTGCAGGGTGTAAAAAAAAAGGATCTATGTTTATAATATTTTGTGGGGTGTCTAAAAGACTGATTTATGCTTATATTGCAGGGTGTATGGATGACTGATCTATAATTATGTTTCAGGGTTTTGGAAAGACTGATTTCAGTTTACATTGCAGGGTTTATAAAAGATTGATTTCTGGTTATAGTGCTGACTTTTGGAAAGTCTGATCTCTGCTTATATTTCAAGTTGTATGAAAGAGGTCTGAATCTTGTTAGGTTTATCTTCCTTTAGATATCTTAGCTGTTTTTTGTTTTTCAAAGCAAGTGGTAGTCTTGATTTATTTCTCAGTCATACTTACTGTCACTCCTATTGGAGTATGAGCCTTCAACAATAGAGCTCCATAATCCCTGTTCTGGGCTATCATTTTCATCTTGTTCCAAGTGTAGAGGAGTTTTCTGCACCCAGGACAAAGTTTTCTGTCTTCTTTTGTTGGTGTTCAGTAGCAATAGAGTTTGAAAGGTGGGGTTGCTAGACCCATGCCAGGACATCCTCCTTTATCCTGACTAGGGACAGGCAGAGTAGTCAGTATTACCTCATTATGACCTCTCTGGTTTGGTCATAATCTCATCTTTTTTTTCTAAATTCTAAATTTTTTTAATCCACATAGTTGGATTGTCTCACCTTAAATTTTAGACATATAAATCCATTCCTATGGATTCTTAAGAGTTAGCCTCTTTTTCAATTTTGTTAGGTTATTTTTATTAACTTGAACAATAATCATTAAATATTTTGTTAAGAATATGTTTTATTGCTTAGTGAATAAAAACTACATTCTACAAATATATGTTGCTTCCATTAAAAACATTTTATTCTAGTTTTAGTACAACACTGGGGTCACATAGAGCAGCTAGCATTCTCATTGTCTGTGATTTTTTTGAATGTCTAAAAGGTGACCCTGACTTATTCATGTCTTCTTTTCTAGTTCTTTGTTTGTTATTTTATGTATTTATAAAATGTATTTAGTTTTCTTTTCCAGTTCTTTGCATGTATAATGTATCTTGCAGATAAATATCGTGTGTATCTGAAAGATGTTGTGGCTACTAGAAAGTTTGACAAACTGAGCAGCATCTACCAGCCACTCACAAATAATGAGGTAGTGTAGTTTGAATAACAAGGTAGTGTAGTTTTAAATCATGATGTAGTGTAGTTTAAATCACAAGGTAGTATAGTTTAAAATCATGATGTAGTGTAGTTTAAATCACAAGGTAGTGTAGTTTTAAATCACAAGGTAGTGTAGTTTTAAATCATGATGTGTAGTTTGTTTGAATCACCAGGTAGTGTAGTTTTAAATCTTGCGATAGTGTAGTTTAATTAATTTTCAAGATATTTGCATTTGTTCACATGAAGTTTGCTTTTTTTTTTGTTTAATTTAGACAATAATACAATTTTTAAAAGAAATTTGTATAAAAGACATTAATGTTTTAAAATAATAAATGAAAGCACCACAACAGAAACATTTGTATAATGTACACCATCCTACCTTTAATCTATATTGTCATGTTAGTAGACCTTTACTCTCAAAAGTACATTACAAATGTAAGAGTGTACGAGAAAAAATTCCAATGAACAATTGTATAAAGTCACATGACAATCTCCCTACAGTGGGTCTGAAAACATGTTCAATGAAACTATGGGCTGAATTTGTCTGTGTTAAGAGATACTCTGTACTCTTGTTTTGGGGAAGAATGCTAGAGATTATGGTTAGAATTTATTTTTAATCATTTTTGTATGAAATATAATTGTTTCTGTCAGCAATCAGATGACACTCCTCAGCTGCCCATAGATGTTGTGGGGCCAGGATGTTACTATAAGCAACAGCCTTTACCTGCCATTGATGAAGAGCACCAGTACATCAATCTGTTTGTTTCTTATATTGTCACTCCGGCCTTGTTCTGGGTTCAGCTGAGAGGCACTGAGACCACAGTAGCTCTTGAGGACCTGATGGATGACATTGAGAAAATTTAGTGAGTACACAATCAATTTATTTTCCATACACCAAATGACTTAACCTTGTTATAATTTAGTGAAGACCTTACTTTTAGAGTATAATGCATGTATGAACTCTTAATAAATTTTATACTGCGCATCGCAACATATTTAGCATGAATTGTACACAAATTTAAATAATTTCAATGGATTTTAATTTATTGACTAAGAAATTTATTTATTTTTTTTTTTTTTTTCAACAAAACACCCTAACTCCCATGTCTTTAATTTAAATTTTAATTAACGCAAAATACACACGTTCTTGATACTTAACGTTTGTCATTAGTATTGTTATACATTTTCAAAATGAATTATTTGGCAGTTTAGTAGATTGTTGTCCTTGAACAGTGATGGGCAAACAAAAGGAAAAAAATTATTAAATTTAGAATTAAATATTAAAATTTAAACTAATTAGTTGTGTTTTGATAGTTTGTCATAATATATTTGGCTCAGTTGGAACATAGTTATTCTTTAGAGCAAACTATTTGCAAATAGAGCAAGTTGTTTGAAACCTTTAATAAGGCCCCAGATATTGTCAATGAACACATTTTTTTCTTGTATCTTAACATTTTATTTGTTCAGGTGACAGAGAAAATCTGTAAAAAAAGACAAATTTTTCTTATGTTTCATTTTTAAGTTCCAAAACTCGCTTGAAAAAATGTCCATCTTATTTGTATGTAGTTAAGCACATTAGAGTATTTAGGTTGCATAAAATTAAGAAACTCATGAAATAGTATTACACCAAAGACTGTATATTTAAGAGTTTGAGCTTGAGTGTCCATGAGAGTGGTTTGCCTTTAAAATGTATCAAACATTACTGTCACATTTGTACTTACTTAGTCACACAAACTCCCAACTCAACAGTCACTTGTTTGAATTACATTTATAAACTTAAACTGTGTGAAAGTTCTAAGTTATCTAAAGTGACCATAAAGAACTAATCTGGTCATGGCTGTGTCTAGTTAAGTGGGCTGTTTTTTGCTCTCTCTACTTTAAAGGTTGTATGGTGGTAGAGTTATATGTTCTTGTCAGGAATATTGAGTATTGAGTGATCTATGATGTTTAATGTTTATCCTACAGTAATGAGTTACATTTCCATACAAGTCTAGAGCAAGTTGCTTCCTCCACTGCCTAACCAGAATTGAAAAGAATAACTTATTTAAGACAGTTTCCTCTTCTCTAAAATGTGGCCTGAATCAATTGGGATAATGGCTTAATTTGCACAGGGTTTTAATAGTGTTCAGGTTTTTCTTGTGTTTCCTTTTAGGCCACATCGACTGCACTGAAGCCACTTTTTCCTCTTCTAACTTTTGGATGGTCTGGCAGGTCATGTAGCAATGACTAGGCTGCTTTAGTGATGGTGCCAATGCTACCCTAATAGAATGAGTAGACTAAAAGTCTACAATGGAAGCTCTAGATAAAGTCTTATCCTGAATCTAAACATTGCTTATTGTACTGTTAATAAATATTTAAATTCCCTAACATGGAACAATTTTGAATTTTGATATTATTTTCATTAATGATTACCTTGTAGTTGTCTTAATTTCACAAGATAAATTTAACATTACCTGCAACATAATATAAAGTTTTAGTGCTATAATTTTGAAATATACCTAATTATTGCTGTTTGTTTTTTTCTTAAAAATTTTTGTTTGTCATCAGCGAATCAAAAAAACTATCCAGAGAATATTTCATGACGCCTGCCATTGCCAAAAAAGGTTTGCTGTGTGCTGCCATTTATCCTGAAGATAGATACTGGTATCGGGCTGTTATCATGGATATCAAGGAACCTTTTTATGAGGTGATTCAAAAATATTTTATGCTTTAAAAAAAAATCCAAAACCTCTTTAGAGTAGCATGCTTCATATATATCTATGGTCCAATGCCATCCTCTGGGGTTGGCTGCCTTTTCAGCATGTAAACTCAAAAATTCTTTTTTACATGGTAAGGTCACTATCCCCAGCCAAACCCTCCTACTTTCTCACCTGAGCTCGGGACATATTGTTTTACCAAGTAGTAAAAAACCCTCTATGAATTAGTTGAAAGTATCTATTATAGAAATTGTGTATAAATTGAAAGCATGAAATAGTTTTTGAAATGAAAAGTTGTTCTTAAAAACTATGTAGTTTCCTTTTGATGAATATTTTCAGACTAAATAAATATTTCTTTCTAGTGTTGAAGAAATTCTTCAAGTATCATGTGATCATTTTCAGAATGCTTTTTTAAAACCTGATGTTGTTTAAAATTATATTACAAAATGTCTATAGTTACACATTTGTTTGTGAATGTAATATGTTATGTATTATTTATTCACATTACATTTGTTTTTAACCTTTCTAGGTATTTTATGTTGACTATGGCAATACCTGCTCTGTGACAGTAAGTCAACTCAGACTGCTCAAGTAAGTAGTAGTTTTAACTTTTGTAAGCAATGATAATCATAATTATTGATAGTTTAAGGCAAAGCAACCAACTAAAAAATAATTATTCTGATATCAGGGCCAAGTTTTTAAAGCTGCCAGCCCAGGCCATACAGGCAAGACTCAGTCATCTACACCCTGTTGGTGAGGTAAATATGTATTGAACATTTTTATGTATTTTAAAAATAAATAACATTTGTTTTTTCTTTTAACTTAGAGTTGGAGCATACATAAAGCATTGTCATGTTCCACTCCACGTACCGTCTTAAGGCAGAATTTAACCCAGCTGGTCAATGGAAAAAAATATATTATTAGAAATATTTTTAATATAAGCATTGTTTTTTACATTTTGTTTTACTATTTATTACTTCTAGGCTAGTTTATGGACTCTCTCTTTAGATGAGCTTTCTTTCTTTGTTATCCCAATATTTCATTATGAAATAAATTATTTGTATCTTAAAATGTTTGTTTTCAAAATTATTGCATCTTATTTGTTGATTTTATTTTGTCTGACTGTATTGAATGTAAATTGTTAAACTTGAAAACATTTCAGAAATGGGAGCCTGGTGCCAGAGACAGAATGCTAGTGTTGTCAAAGGAAAGACCATTGTGTGGTTTAGTTACAAATATCAAGGTACATTTTTCAAGTCATCTACACTTTTCATTTGTCTCAATAGAATTTTTGTACCAGGTTCTAAAAAAACAAAACTTTTTTTTTTCTCCCCAATTAGTTCATAAAATTTAAGTTGAACCCTACATTTTTTAATTTACATGTTGTTTTTTTTTAAAGGAATCTACATAACCACTTAATACATTTTTTTCCATTTGAGTTCAGGGCACCTGCCTATAATAATTTGAGAAAGAAAAGTAATCTAGATTTTGGTTACTTCCCTTCATGCAAACTGTCAAATTAAAATAGCAAAACAGATAACAGAATATTAGAAGTTTATTATTGAAATTCTTACCTAAAACAACATTAAATAATAAAATGTTAGCATTACTGTTAGCGT
Source organism: Biomphalaria glabrata (assembly GCF_947242115.1). NCBI lineage: Eukaryota > Metazoa > Mollusca > Gastropoda > Planorbidae > Biomphalaria > Biomphalaria glabrata. The sequence continues at coordinate 15,224,591 of NC_074719.1, forward strand.
TTCAATTTCAAAAGACAAAGCTTAGTAAAAAAAAAAAAAAAACTGGTTAAAGAAAAACTTTGGATTGGCAGTAAAAAGGAAGTAATTTTCTTCTATAATTTTGTAGCCCACTATTAAGGGAGTTGGCTATTAAATGAATCAAATTATAGAATCATATCATTTATAGAATGAATCTAAAAATCATGTTTCTTCAGAGTATCGTTTATAGAATCTTCATGTGTTCTTGTATTAAGAATTGAAATACTATGACTGACTAGGAAAAAAAAAATCAGCACTGAGCTAACTTTTACAGACACTATAACTATAACCTCATCAGCAAACTGGATAATAGACTATATTCTGTGACACAGTTGATGTATTTTGTGTTTGATTGATGTATTAGTTTCTGTGTTGCACTTGAATTAGTTTTTGTGTGATTGTTGAATACATTTTATGTCATTGAGCGTTGTCCAATTGTAAAATAATAATCAAAATGATATTAGTTTAAAGGAAAAAAATATATAGTTAAGAAAAGGATATATTTGTGTTATGTTTTAGGATCGAGTTTTGTCTCTCTGTCTGGTTGACACTAATGATGAAAATAAAGATGTTCACATCAATGATGTTCTAACCCAAGAGGGATATTGTACATTTATTGCAGATGATCAATTTGATCTGAGCCCTGTGAGTTATACCTAGTTTTATACATTTTTTATTTTTATTATTAAGCACTTTTACCGGTAAACTTGAATTTAGTCAAATATTTAGACCTGATATATATTATACAGCCTTCAACAGGGTTACTCCAAAGAACTCTAAAAATGTTATTAAAATAATTATTTTTATCCCATGATTAAAATCAAACAGATGGTTGCATGGTATTGGTATTAGTCATTGATAAGTAAATACTGTATGTTGCTCAGCTAAAAGGTTTGTCAGAACTGACTAGAATATAATTATGTTGGTGAGCTTATTTTAGCACCTTAAATATATGTTTTACAAGCTGGCTTGAAACTTAACAACTTTAGCTCTTAGAAAATATTTTAATTATTATTTGTATAAAACTCTTTAAAATTTGTAATCTAAATACACACACACACACACACACATACTCAATCATAAACACATACTACAAATATCAACCTTTTCATTAAACACAAAACAAAAATGTTGTTTGAAATGTATTTAAAACACTTTCAAAAGTAGACATGAATGAGGGTTACAGAAATATCAGGTCTGGTTTCATTGTACAACCCACAACAGAGAATAAAACATTGCACAAAATAGTGAAGTTTTCTGAAAGGATAAGATCCAGAAAGACTCTCGTTGACCTCCTTATTGTTGTTAAAAAACAAAACACTGGTACTACAATTCTAAAAACTTTCAAAGCCCTTGATGGATATATTGGTCTTTGTTTGAGTGAAATGTGTCAGTGGTTTAACTAGCTACTATATTATATAATACATTTTCTCCACTTTTTTAGTTGAAAAAAATGTCGAAACTTATGTGGCTCATGAGTAATTAGCATACTTTTTCTTGATTGATTCATGGAGATTGACTATTCCTGAGTTAACCAGATGCCTGTGCAATGAAGAAGCATCAGTTTTGTATAACTATTCCTGAGTTAATCAGATGTCATCAGTTCTGTATCACTCCAAGAACATTCTCAATTACACATAGTACACAAAATAGTACACAATTACATTATTAGATGTTTGAAAAACACATAATACTAAAGAAAGCAGTCTTATAAATCTAAAAATCAATATTTATTGAAAAAACAACACATTATCTACTATTAAGTCGTTCATTTCAGTTAGAGAAAAAATAAAATTGATAGTTACAAAACATATTAAATATAACATACAGTACACTATATTACAGCAGTTCATAGTCCAAATGTGTTGTAAAGTTAAACGTTCAGTTAGTTGTCTAGCAGATCTCTCCAGTGAAAGAAAGAAAGAAAGAATCATCGTGTTATGTTAGTTCAGAAAGTAAGCACAAAATAGTTGAAAATAGTTTTGTATGACAATATGAGTTTTAAGTTGTTCAATTGAGGAATTGAGTGGACACAAAACTTGAAGTAACAGCACAAGAAATCATTTAAGAGGATTATTTAATGGTGCTAGTTGTCTTTCATAAGTATGGTCTTTTAAGTGTTCCCATTGTATTTAAAATGTGTGTGTGTGTGTGTAAATAAAAAGGGTTCTATGAAATTAACTTTCTTCAACCTATTTTTCTATACCCGATGGTTAATGAGGATGTCATGTGGCCAGCACAATCACCAACTGCCTTTACTTTGCCCAACACGTCAGGTCCCCATTAGACTAAAAATACCAAATCTCAAAATGTCAGTTTTCACTGGGATTCAAACTGGAGATCCCTCAATTTGGAAGTGAGCACTTTACCGCTGGGTCCACACAAAACTGTTTTCTTCTTTCTAAATATTCTAAAACTAGGGTTGAGTAGCCACGTGAAATACTGTACTCCTCATTAATCTTCCTGGACAGACAGGCCAGCCTTTATTCATATTGTTTTAGCCATTATAGTATATTCTACATCAGCCCCCGCAATATATTCTTGTTGTTTTTCTACTCATATTCTTGTTCTCCCTGCCTCTAAGTTTTTACTTTAAACTCATTACATTTTGTGTTTGTTTGTTTTTTCCCACAAGAATCCTTTTCACTCTGCAGCCTCTTCTGTATTGTCTGACTACAAGATGTTCAATTATTACTTTCATTGTAACAATGCAAACATGACCTACTTAGTGATGTAGCCCCCACCCCCATTTTTCTTGAATTGTTCTCATTTATTTTATTTTAAAACTAACACACCTGCAACATGTGAATTGCAAATTATACATTAGAACTCTGCGAGAACTCTATGCGCCATGTTCACTGTCGTGATGTCCCCTAACGTTGTGGGTGAGGCTGGAAAGTTCTTGGAAGGATTGCACGGTGAAAGTTTTGGTTGATAACAAGACAAGATTGCAATACAATTAATAGGGCTGGTGCTAAACAGACATCAAAGTATAGTAGAAGTTTTGTTTTCTTTTCATTGACACTCGAACCTGAAACATGTACAGCCAGTACAACCAATGACTATCCCCCCCCCCCCCCCCCAGTTGTCTGAATGTGCATGTAACTGTGATCGTGATCTATTTCTGATGACATTGTCATATTTGTAAAATAACGTGTTCAAATTATAAACAAAAAACAACATTGATGCAACCAGTAGTGGAGATCGCTACCTATCGCAAAAGAGCTCAAAGATAGGATTTATTTGAACACCTTTTAGTTACAATTTTTGTTTGCATCAAAATGTACTGGTAAATATGAAGTACAAATCCATTGAACTAAAAAGAACATCAAAGTATCCAAATCAATGCACATTTATGTAGCAGGATTCCTTAAATCAGTTGCCTTCTATAAATGTAAACATGTTCAATTAAAAAACAACAACAACCCGTTTTTAATTCAGGCAATATTTCACTGTGAACAACACTGTACAAGACGTCAGTTTCTAGGTCTGTTTCTACATCTACAAATGTATGGTTAAAGCTCATTTCTTTCACCACAAGGTTACTTTTAGTAGTGTTGTAGCTGTCCATTCTATTTGCTTGGAAGAGTCTAATGGAACCAGAGTACAATGTCTAGTTTCTATACAGTTTGTTTCGAGTACATTGAATCCACAACTAATCCATTTACTAAGTTTGTGTTTCCAATAGTTCAATCGAATAGATGTGATCATACATATTTGTTTAAACAATGCTAACATCACTTTTGGCAGGGTGTGGTAGGGAACATTTTCTGGGACATAATTTAAATACAATTTCATTAGGCCCATGTAAGAAAAAGCCGCTTTTGGTTCTATGCTGTTGTGTCTGTCCATCCGTTATGTTTAAATACCAACAATTAAAAGAGGTATTGACAACCCGATTTCGCCATGGCTTGGATCGTGCTCAAAATAAGTGCCACGACTACTTTTGGTCTTCTAATGGCGAACCCAGCAATACATATCATATGCACATACATAGACACATATTTAATAGGACATCATTTGGTTGTCTTAACTTGTTAATTCACAATTACTGTGTGGTACAGCTTTACAGATGTATAGAATTGTATGCCACGTATTGTGTTGTTTTTAGCAGGGCCACCCACTGGTTCAGGTGTTACATACTTTTTTTTTTACTAAATCTATATTTTGTATAGTTTATTGTGTCATTCACCCATAGTATAGATCTATCAGTTTTTTCTTGCACCATAGCTAGATCTACATTGAATCAAAACTTGGCAGAAAGTAACAATCTCTTAACAAGGAACTTGACACAAATGAATGTATGCATCTAATCAAGAGGAGGTCGTAGATTTATAAATATACTCGACAAAGATCAAATGTTAGGCAGCCAAAGGAGATGAACTGCATCCAACTAAGATAAACTTATAATGTTTAATTCAGATGACTGAATGTTAAGTATCCAACTAAGATGCTCTTAGTAATGTTTGAGATGACTAAATCATTCAACCGAAAGGACCTTAATACCCTGTACATGGGTATTTGATCTGACTAAATGTAGGCTTTCAACTAAGAAGAAATTAATACACATCGAAATGCGTCTAAATGTAATCAAAGTATCTGATTAGGCCTTCAGAGTTGACCAGCATCAGGTGGTTGTCAGGGGTGCTGCTAATGAAGCGAACATGCTCGTTAGGGAAGTAGCACCTCTGGAGGTGGCCCTCGTAGTTCAACACGTCGATGCGGCTGTCCTTCTTGTCAAAGACGATGACGTTGTTGTGTTGATCGGTGCAGATGATATCTGGCCCCTGGTACAACTCCTCCTCTGCGTCCGTGTTGCCATATTCGAACAAAAAGTCCCCGCCTGGCGCGAAGCCAATGACGCTATGCCTCCCCGGGTCAGCCACGAAGAAGTTTCCCATCTTGTCGGTTGAAATGTAGTGCGGCCGGTCGAAAAGGTCCATGTGCAGGCCGGAGAATGTGTCGTTGGTCAGAACGCGCTCCACGGAGCCTTTCTGGTCGTACAGCGTGATGTTACCACCATACTTCCCTGACCGACCAAGGATGGCGTTTGTAGTCGCGTAACGACTTGCGGCCACTAAAAGTTTCCCTTCCTTGGTGGCCGTGACGAAGTTAAGACCGAAACTTTCGATGTGGCCATCGGCCAGCACGTCAACATTGTTATCCCCAGACATGACCTTCACCTTGTACTTGCTCTCGCTCCTGGGCATTACGAGGCTAATTTTCCCATCGGCGGATATTGAGTGGATCCCCCAGTTTTTAACGATGGGGATCTGTCCCCTGATGATGCCATGCTGCTCCAGAATAAAAACCTTACTACACCCACCAGGGGATACGGTGCCGACAATGATATCTCCTAAATGATTAACACCCACGCCTTTGATACATTCGGAAATAATAGCGTCGGGAAACCTCATTTCTCTGACGGGTTCTTCCAAGTTGTGACATGGAAAGTCTTCTTGAGTGCCGATGGTTCTCTGCACTTCGTTGTCAGGTTCATGTGTTGTATTTTCTGGTCTCGGAGAATAGCTGCTGTTGTTACTTAGCCTCATTTCTTCGTTGCTGTTCCCGCTAGTTGAGAACAAAGAAGAAGCTGGCCTGAGGGCGTCACTGGTGTTGCTTTCACTCAGCATGTCCGTGTCTTCCTCTGCTTCGTCCTCATATTCCCCCAGACCTGCCAGCTCGAGCGGATACTCTTCAGTAGATGATATGGAATGTCTGTTTCTCCTGCTCATGACTCCGAGATCAACACTGTGGGATGCAGCTTGAAGCTTTTTCTTTTCCAAAGACGAGTGGTTCTTGAGCTCGCCAAACATTTCACATATGGACTCCACGGTGACCGCTGGCTCGCTCAGAACGCACTTTGTCAGCTTGACTTGTTTAGATGGCAGCCTGTACTCACATAACTCTCTTACTCTCCCGCCTATTTTCCTGCGCAGCGAGACCTTCTCTTCGTCTGAACCAAAGACAAGCAGTTTCTCGGTCAGATCAGTCACCACGGCGATGGAAGCCAAATGCTTTTTGATGACTTCTTCTTTTTCTCGAATCATATTTAAATTCTGGGAATATCTCTTCTCTAGTTCCATGATTAAAATGGTTTCATATTCCTTGATCAAATTGCAGAGCATCCCTGTCCTCTTCCTCACACAGTCTTTCATATCGAGTTCGTTTTTGAATGTGGAGTTTTTGGCCTTTTCTAAACTTGCCAGAGCCTTCTGTAGCGACTTTTTGTCTTTTTTCAATTCCTTCATGGGCCTTTTGATCTTGCTGGCGAAGTTTAGTGCTATGGCGCTGACTTCTGCGCATCTATGGTCATCATGCTCACGCTTGTGGCACTCAGGGCATAGGCACAGCTCACAGTCCACACAATACACAGAACCTATATCCAGGGCGTCGTAATACTGACAACACCGTGGCAAGGTTGGCAGCTGGGAGCCAGATGACCAGCCATTATCGCCCTCTTCAAATTTGTCTATCGTCTGTGTTTTGTGACTAACGGTTTCCTCTTGGTCCAGATGCTTAGCTGCACAGTTCTCGCAAAGGAACTCGTCGCAGTTGACGCAGTGCACCGATGCCGGGAAGGACGAGCCTGCATTGTCGCACTGGCCGCATGTCTTTTTTCTCTTGTCGCGCACAGTGTTCGGACAGCTCAGTCTTCTGACTAAAGTATTATCTGGCAGTTCTATGGACGCCTCTTGCGATAGATCTATCTCCGTGGCACATACTGGACAGGAGAAACATCGATCCTGATTGCAGGTGGCTTCAATGTGATCATCGATGCAGGCCTTGCAGAAGGAATGTAAACATGGCAGGTACTTGGGGTCCTGGTATTCATCCTGGCAGAGAGGGCAGCAAAGGAATTCTCTCGGCACGACGTCACTTTGGCGATCCTCCATCATAGGACAACCTGAAATGGACGTGTTCATATTAGAATAAATTTAGAGAATTCTGCTTCATTTTGATTGTCTGTCCCATCTAATATCTTGAGGAATCTAACATAAATTACACGTCTTACCGGTCAGCCTTTTAAAAAAGAATACCTTTTGTCCAAACTTTAATTAGCAGTTAGTTAAAACATCAAGATTCTTTCAATCTGTCACTTTTCTAAGTCTACTTTCGACTTGCAGAAGCCGTCTTACCTAGCGTGTACTATTTAAAGCTTATCGGAACAAAAGCCTTGTCTCCACTAATCGTTCATTGGATGATTACATAGATTTGGTGTGCATATTTTCGTTAAGTTTTAATAGAAGACCACATTGCACCACTTCTTAGTGGTCCGTTTTTACCTTGTCCAAACACTTCCACTACCTGGGTATCAGGTTTTATGGAACCGAACTTATACTAGTGTTGGGTTGGTATCGATTAATTGATTACTGCTGCAGTACCTAAAGACACGTACTTATAGATTGTTGGTGTTTCTTCTCTCTCTCTCTCTCTCTCTCTCTCTTCTCTTCCCCACTGCAACTGTTATCACCCCCCACCTCTTTTGTTTTCGTTCTCTCTGTTGGGGAAAGTATTCTTGACTCATTTCATAGTTCTTCTATTCTATGTTTAACTCTAACTAACACGACCGGCCCTAGACAAAGGTCATTTGGTGGCCCCAAATAAAATAGAAACATAAAATAACGCAATTTATTAAAACCCGTTATGTACTTTAACAATACCATTGGGGACAAGTTCTCTAAAGAAAAATAGTTTTGATTCTTGTGCGAGATCTCTTCACCAATCAGTGGACCTGCTTTGCATATGCGTAAGGCCGGCCCTGCCACTAGTGCTCGTCATTTTATTGTTGGCCGTTATCCCATTTAGTATCAGTTTGCGATAAATATATATATTTACACTTTCACACACACATCAAGTTGTTCTCTGCACCTTGTAGTTAAAGTTCCCCTTTCAGACCTTGTGATCTATAGGGCAGATGATGTAAAGTTCATCTGTTTTTGTGGCCTACGGTTAACGAGGGTGTGATGTGGCCAGCACAACGACCAACCGCCTTTACTTTCCCCTACTAATGTCAGGTACCCATTAGAGCTGGGTGAACTCAGAGGCGCCCGAAAATACCGAAATTAAAAATACCAGGATTCGAACTCCGGACCCCGGTTCGGAAGCCAAGCGCTTTACTCCCGCACCTTGTAGTGACCATCTATAATTGTGTCAGTTAGTATCCATCTCTAAACATGGCCTTCCTGCTGGTTGTTTATACGGCCTGCTGTGTAAATATTCGTAATTCTTTTTTAGCAATAAATGAAAGGGAATCTGAAGAAAGAAAACAATCGATGTTCACCCAATAAGTGAATAACTACGTTTGTATCATGAAGCATAACTTCGATATTTCCTTACCGCCAGTGTCATCATGAAATTTAATGTAAAGAATATAGAATACTCTTGGAGTTGTCAAGGCTTTCACTAACGTACTAGCAACTTCAAAACCAGTTACTCCACTGTGAAGGCTTCACTTTGATCAAGCTGTAGAAACATTCCATATGTAGACATGATGTGTTTCCTGTCTGTTCTCAAAGTGCGGACACCACTTCACTTTGACGTGTACAATACTTCTAGTATTTCAAGCTCTAGATCTAGCTGCACTTATCGAGCGCTGTGTGGAGCTCCCTGCTGCTGATCTGCAGGTAAATACGGTGATTATTGATTGCAGATACCAACGCTTCATTCAGAACCTACCCGCGCGCGCACACACACACACACATGTAGACCAATACACGCCCACTGTGGTGGTGTATGTTTTTGATTATTATAATAAAAACTTGTCAGGCAAGATCTATGTCTGACCTAGGGCGATATGTTTGGCTTCTTGTGGCCCACAACTCGTCTCATTCTTCTGATTTATTGTGTGCTTGATCAAAGATTGTCTCTCTGAAGTTGATTACAACCATTGGAGCAGTTGTTTACACACCACAGAAGACTGGCCTTAGATTCCTAGTGCAATAGATCTAGCAGCTCCATTCGTGTTCAGTGTCAAGGTTAACACACTCATCTGTTCTTAGCTTCGTTAAGTCAAGAATAATACACGGCTTGAAGTTGTTTTTATATTGTTACGGACAAAGATTAATTTTCAATCTCAGAACTATAAACTAGAAACCATTTTTGGTTATAATTGAGCGTGTCCTTAGAGAAGAGGTTCGGTTTGGGTGAAATCGTTTCTGATACGAATACAACTTCTTACATTCCTCTTTTTCTTTGTTGTTTTGTTGATCATTAAACCGAAAGCCTAGTTGAAGCCTGAATTTGTCGTGACTAGGAAAAGCACTCACATCAAATACTGTGTGTTGGCAATAGTGGTGACCTGTCAGACTAATTGGGTTCCTTCTCGTTTGTATCCCGTAGTTCCCAACTATCTTTATAACTGGTGGTAACACATTCTTAAGTTAGCTGATCTAGCTCAAGGTTCAACACTTTCTTCCAACACTACTAGTGGCTTAGAATGATTGCCAAGTAGCGTAGCATATCGAGAGCTTTAATCTAAGCTCCAACTATTGAATGTCTAGGCGCGGAACTTAGGCTGGCCTTATCTGATTTGCGAGACCCTGACTAGTTTGACTTTGTGTTTTCCCCAATCAATTGAACGTCAACATGTAGTGAGCAGCAGTCTATGTGTCATGTAGACTTCAAAGAAACGGAACATGTCAGTGCCACTAGTGGAATGTATTCAGTTCACAGCTGCCGTCATACGTTTAATGTCATTTCATTTCACTAACCAGTTGAATGTACTCAGTTCACAGCTGCCGTCATACTTTTAATGTCCTTTCAGTTTCACTAACCAGTTGTTGCAAATAAGGAGCAGCAATAGCGGATCAAAAAAGGGGGGGGGGTCAGTTGATTCTCATATATGGACTCACAGTTTTTACATTTGTTAAAAGTTTTAACAATATTTTGTTGAATTGCCCCATTTCCAATATTGTCTTCTTATGCTCAAATAAATAGGCTTTTAGACGTTTGTAGGCGGTTCAAAAGGTGAAACAAAAATGTCCCAAGGCAGAGCGAAGATGAAGTGATTTGTGTCCTTTATTCAGGGCCATGGATTTTTACTGCTGCCACTCGTTTTCTCATTTAAAAAAAACCATCAAGTCCAAAACGTTGGCAATAGAGCGAGTGTGGAAGGTGAACAGCAGCGATACTGTCACTAGTTTTATTTCCAAATAGTTGACAAAACGATGAGTTTGTTTATTGTTATTTCACGTGCAAGTCTAACGTGCAGTTTTTACTTTTTTTTAAACGCTTGGACATTGTGTGTCTTTGACTCTCGGACTGCTACTTCCAGCTACTACTAGATAACAGCTACTGGCACAACGGAAAAAAAAATTAGAAAAGTTTTTTTTAATTATTATTTTAATTATTTCCCATGCGCCCGATTCTATCATGCAGTTGATTGCCTGACTGTGGGAATGTTCAAAGGGTTGTGAGTCAACGGCAATGTGCACCAGGATAATCACTTGGATCTATGTTCAACAGATTTGTGGTTTTTATATTGCTCAATGTCATGGGCGTTATATGAGTGTATTATAGGTCTCTCAAATGCACAGCCATATGTTTTGGCGCTTCTGACGGGACACGAACAAACCCAACCTATTATCGACTTATCTAATTAGTTTATAGGCGTATCCTAATGACTAGTTTTTATATTATTAACTAAGTAAATAAGAGGTAACAATCAGACACAATTATTTTTTTTTAAAGTTAATTAAAAGCAGCAAGAAATGATATAATCAGTCTGTGATGAGAGCATGCCTCTGGATGTTGTTGCTACTAGATCTGTGTTTTAAAACAACTTCACGTTCTCTTATAATGACAGGCAGACGATGCATTATTTCTTTCATGGCATTATTTTTTTGCTACCGGGATTGCACTAGTGGAAAATAGTAAACTCCCCAAAAGCTGTCAACCGCTGTAGTGTTGAGTTCCACCTCGTGCGGTTGACGTCATCTCATTAGTGATCGTGTTTCATTGATTGGCTGTGCGACATGTTGAAATCAGCGTTTCATTGTCCTGGTCAACTTCCTGTGTTTTACACTTTGTTTGTCCTGACACTCGCTTCTGGCGTGCTAGTAACACTTGGGAAATGTCATTGCTTGTTTACTGCCTACTTCCGGAGGGGTGTTGGGATCCAGAAATTCAAACCTCTGATTGTGTGAATTATGTCTGTCCTTACGTCTGTCACGTTTTTATATTTTTTTCAAAAGACTACCCTTTTGTTTTAAAAATTAAACTTGTATACACAAACCACGACACATGCACATATATATTATATATGTGTTTTTATACACCATTTTCAAACTGTCGCTTTGTGTGCATGCTGCCGTCTTTATCACGTTCAAAGCTACTATTAAAAGTAGGCCATTTGTTTGTATTTATGATGAAATGTGTTGTGCAAATGAATGCCAATGGGTAAACTCCGTTTGTCACCAGCTATCAATCCAGCAGATGTTTTTGTCACCCGCTGTCAGTCCATCAGTTGTTTTTGTTACCCGCTGTCAGTCCATCAGTTGTTTTTGTCACCCGCTGTCAGTCCATCAGTTATTTTTGTCACCCGCTGTCAGTCCATCAGTTATTTTTGTCACCCGCTGTCAGTCCATCAGTTGTTTTTGTCACCCGCTGTCAGTCCATCAGTTATTTTTGTCACCCGCTGTCAGTCCATCAGATGTTTTTGTCACCCGCTGTCAGTCCATCAGTTATTTTTGTCACCCGCTGTCAGTCCATCAGTTGTTTTTGTCACCCGCTGTCAGTCCATCAGTTATTTTTGTCACCCGCTGTCAGTCCATCAGTTGTTTTTGTCACCCGCTGTCAGTCCATCAGTTGTTTTTGTCACCCGCTGTCAGTCCATCAGTTATTTTTGTCACCTGCTGTCAGTCCATCAGTTGTTTTTGTCACCCGCTGTCAGTCCATCAGTTATTTTTGTCACCCGCTGTCAGTCCATCAGTTGTTTTTGTCACCCGCTGTCAGTCCATCAGTTGTTTTTGTCACCCGCTGTCAGTCCATCAGTTGTTTTTGTCACCCGCTGTCAGTCCATCAGTTGTTTTTGTCACCCGCTGTCAGTCCATCAGTTGTTTTTGTCACCCGCTGTCAGTCCATCAGTTGTTTTTGTCACCCGCTGTTAGTCCATCAGTTGTTTTTGTCACCCGCTGTCAGCCCATCAGTTGTTTTTGTTACCCGCTGTCAGTCCATCAGTTGTTTTTGTCACCCGCTGTCAGTCCATCAGTTGTTTTTGTCACCCGCTGTCAGTCCATCAGTTGTTTTTGTCACCCGCTGTCAGTCCATCAGTTGTTTTTGTCACCAGCTGTCAGTCCATCAGTTGTTTTTGTTACCCGCTGTCAGTCCATCAGATGTTTTTGTCACCCGCTGTCAGTCCATCAGTTGTTTTTGTCACCCGCTGTCAGTCCATCAGTTGTTTTTGTCACCCGCTGTCAGTCCATCAGTTGTTTTTGTCACCAGCTGTCAGTCCATCAGTTGTTTTTGTTACCCGCTGTCAGTCCATCAGATGTTTTTGTCACCCGCTGTCAGTCCATCAGTTGTTTTTGTCACCAGCTGTCAGTCCATCAGATGTTTTTGTCACCCGCTGTCAGTCCATCAGATGTTTTTGTTACCCGCTGTCAGTCCATCAGTTGTTTTTGTCACCCGCTGTCAGTCCATCAGTTGTTTTTGTCACCCGCTGTCAGTCCATCAGTTGTTTTTGTCACCCGCTGTCAGTCCATCAGATGTTTTTGTCCCCCGCTGTCAGTCCATCAGTTGTTTTTGTCACCCGCTGTCAGTCCATCAGTTGTTTTTGTCACCCGCTGTCAGTCCATCAGATGTTTTTGTCACCCGCTGTCAGTCCATCAGATGTTTTTGTCACCCGCTGTCAGTCCATCAGTTATTTTTGTCACCCGCTGTCAGTCCATCAGATGTTTTTGTCACCCGCTGTCAGTCCATCAGATGTTTTTGTCATCCGCTGTCAGTCCATCAGATGTTTTTGTCACCCGCTGTCAGTCCATCAGATGTTTTTGTCACCCGCTGTCAGTCCATCAGTTGTTTTTGTTACTACATATATATTTTTCTATTCACCTGCCATGTTTTTAATTTTCTGTACATCGCGAGAAAGTTAGATAGTGTCTAATGAAAGGTCACTTCACGTCTTGTACTGAATGACTTAATGGAGACTTAAGTATTATGCGGAAAAAAATGTTGAAATAATTTCTTTGCATTTTACAAAAAAAAAAAATGTTGCGACTGTGGATAACTGCTACTTGAGTTAAAGTTGAATTATCACTATGACTTACCTCGCATAAGAATTGCAACATCTGACTTCTGGCACCATTTTTTATGTTCTTCGTTGGTCCCCTCTGTGTCAGCTTCTGTCATGATTCTAAATAAAATATAAACCCAGTTTTTCCATTCAAAAGAACAAGAAGCAAAAGGCTGTTGACAACAAAGGTTGAGCTACACAAATGTACAAAACTTGAACGAGGCAGAGGTTAGAACTTTGTATTGCATCTACTACTTCACTAGTTGAACTCGAATACTTGGTTTTATATAGCCAGCACAAGTGGACAATTCTTCTGCTTTTTACAAAACTCTTTTACTCCTAGCTCTTACCGGTTTATAATGTTACTTGTTCTTAATGTTTTTCTTCCATCTTCTATCTATAAGGCTATTTCTTTAGCTAATTTATAGTTCTATCAATTAACAGCTCTGTCACCATCTTTAAATGCATTCGCTCTATTGTTGTTGTTTTTTTTTTAATTCTTATTCTTCGCAAAATGTTTGAGCCTCTTAACCTAACTTAAAAGCCTGCCAGCGCTCTTGAACTGCCATTAACGTTTCGTAGCATTCATTTTCTTTCCAGTGTTTTTCTTTTTTTTTTTTACTGTCCATAACGTGACCTCATGGTATTAGTGTATGCGTTAGGTTCAGTGGACGTCACTGGGATTCTCTGGATGGCGATCTGTGCAGATGTCGTCACGTGCTCTGGAGAGTGGGGAAGAGAGGGCAGATTACTGACACTAGTCAAGAACAAACTAGACCTGATCGCTGTATCGATTAACTTGTTGTGTAACTAGTGAAGTGTGACCAAAGGTTTGCTATTTCCAATCCTGAAAGCTGTCATTGATATCGTTCCACTCTCGTTGAACTGGTGGCCAACATTTCTCTAGCAGGTCTTGCAAGATTCATTGATAGCAACTTTCTACAAAGAAGTATCTGCTAAGTATTCGCTAAACAAAAAATAATAAAGTCATAAAACCTAATGTCAAAATATCAATTTACATTTAGTTTGAGAAAATACTGATTTACTCTATCGGGTCCGTTAGGACCAGTTCAATCATATTACATTATTTCAGTGTTCGAACAAATCGGTTCTAGACCCAAATTAGGTATCGAATTATCGACGAGAACCCGAGGTGCCACTTTTGTTGTTTTTAATTTATTGCGCATTTCAATTCGTTTGTTGACTACGGTAGATCTAGTAGTGCTGATAGAAAGTACATTGGTTTGTCCAGCTTGGATTTAGCCCTATTTTTTTTTTTAATCTGGGTGTCTGCGTCCCTGTGTGCTCTTTTTTTTTTATCCATCTATCACAACTGTAGCCTTTTAGATTGTGTTTGTTAAAGTCGGCTGGTGTTTGACATTTTCACTGGACACTTGGACGTGGTCAAACAGGCGAAACAAAATCATCCAACAAGCTCATTTCACTTCTTTCAAAAAAATCATGTCATTTGGCTTATAGATACTTATATATATTATATATATAAATCATCTCCAAGACAAGCCTTCCCCTGAAAATGTTATTTATCTTCTGGAAGACATTGATTCTAATGTATGTAACATAGGTACTTTCTCGACTTGTTTTATACATTTTATTTATTTCCTTTCACCGAAGACTTCCACGCAATAGTTTCAAGCTCTGAGCTAATCACCGTGTGTTTCTGACGTAATGCTGGTGTCAATGTGGGGGATACAATGAATAGAGTCCTGTATTCAGTCTACACATTAGTTACAAAGCTGATTCTGTTATTCGGTGTATTGAAACTGTTAAGTGTCTAGTTAAATAATGGACGGGATAGACATTGTTTACATTGTAGTCCTAAATCTACATCTACAGTCTGTAATAGTTGAAGTTTGGAATAATACAAGGTGTTGAAAAGTCAGTTTGGATCATTTTTTTTTGGTTGGTAACATGCTGACAAAGGGGCGCAATGTCGCTCTATTTTTTTTTTTTGGTTGGCGTAACATGCTGACAAAGGGGCGCAATGTCGCTCTATTTTTTTTTTTTTTGGTTGGCGTAACATGCTGACAAAGGGGCGCAATGTCGCTCTATTTTTTTTTTCAAGGACCAAAAAAAAATAATAAAAAATAATGTATTTGCTTTGATGATATAAAACCATGTTTGACTATTAATTATTTATTCATTTATTATTTATTGCAATTCTTAACATAAGTGAAGTCTTCTTGGGGGTGTGACGACTAAGGGGAAAAGCGCTTGGATTCCGAAACTAGGGATTTTGAATTTCGGGACTTTAGGACGCTCTGAGTTTACCCTCTGACTTACTGATTTCTATCACATATCCTTTAGCGGCTTTCAATCACTGCGTTCGGGTCATTAGTTGGGAAAAGTAAAGGCGGTTGATCGTTATGCTGGCCCCATGAGACCTGTCGGCCTTAGAAACAATTGACCCTTACATTATTTGCCCCATAGATCGCAAGGTTCGAAAAGGGAACTTTACTTTTGTCTTTGTTCACCTGCTTTATAGTGTTTCATGGAAAGTGCCTGTAACAAAGTTGATTCCAATAGCTCTATTAGTGAAGACATGTTGTAGTCGATACCCAGATCGCCCACAACATAAAACCATTTTTTATATTAAAAAATTTGTGTTGGTCAAAGAGCGAGATTGGCGACATTTGATTTCGATGCGCGAAGAGATGAAGACTCAAGAGTCCTTAGTGTTTGTTTCTTTTGATGGCATTTATTTGTTGATTTTCAAATGTTGAAGCCACAAGAGAAATGAATGAATCATGACATGTTCATGAAGTTTTACAAATGATTTCCTAAGAGTGGATCAAACTGAGCTACTAGTTCAAGTAAAGATGTTTACACTTTGTGTTATCTTAAACTGCTCACATGACCATGTAGACTTGGTAGAGGAAGGTAAAGCTAAATCAAATATTTAATGCAGACTAATATTCCTTGCAATATATTGCCATCGTTCTTATTTCCAACTGTAAAATGTTTAAAATAGTGCATCGATTGCTGGCTTATAATTCATATTTGCTTCAGTTCTCCGCGTTAAAATCATTCCCATTGGACTTTGATGAAGGCTCATCAATGTTGTGCTCAACAAAACTGCCTAGTACAGTCATACTACAAGTCTATATCGTGTTCTTTTTTTCCTCAGACACATCAGTCTTGTGTTTTGTACAAGTGAAGCTAGGTTGTGACTATATTGTGTAGTAGATAGTTTGATAACACATTTAGTTGTTATTTGAATGAGATTGGTCTTCTTGAGGACATTGTATTTCTCAGAGTACTTTGAGGTGTTTCCATGGGCCCCCGTGCACCAGTCTTAACGTGAGCAATGATTTGAGGTTTCAAAAGCATTTCACTCAATTATGCTTGTGTTTGTGTTAAACATTCAATGTAGTAAATCTGTAAAATACATATCTAATGTAACAGCTTTGAAACTGTAAAGTTCATCTTCATTGAATACATTCCGTTTCGTTTTCAATATTTATTTCTCAATTAAAATGCGAATACTTGATTAAAATACACAGCCCCCATCTTTTTATATATATATATATATATATATATTTCCTTTAAATGGTATGTCACGGGATTTCCTATTTCCCCTCTGAAAATTAATTTTTTGAATTGACGACAGAAGCAAATGACGTTTTTGTATAGCACGATTACTTGTCAAGCTACTTTAAAAAAACGAAGGACTTACTGTTTTCTATCACATATCCTTTAGCGGCTTTCAATCACTGCGTTTAAAAGACCTTTAACTAGTGACTGTCTAGATTTATATACAGAGGTAGGTGTGTGCAGCAGTGTGTGTGTGTGTGTGTGTTGATTTATCTCTCTTTGACAGGCGAGGTTAGTACCTTCTTTAGTTCTCTTTCTATTGCTGTTTGTGATCTCTACTAGACATAGAACTGTTTGTCAGATTTCTCTCCCCTCTCCAGAGTTTTTTTTTTTTAATGATTTGTCTACCGGTACTCTTGTCAAGATTTAGGCCAGGACTTTACATAGTGATAACATTTATCGGAATATAAAAAAATAGCTTTGTGGCGCCGTCAAACACAAAGTCAAATTTCTTTTTTGCGCCATGGAGCCAACCCAGCTTGAGCTCGTTAATCTTGCTTGAGCAGTCATTTCATATGCCCATGCCTAACGCCATCCACCAACAGATCTGTCGGCCTCAATGTATCATTGCCAAATCCCAGCGCAGCGTTTCTCCATCTCTAGGGCGTGCCCCACTGGGGGAGGGGCGGGAGACTTGCTGTCATGACACAAAAAGGGGGGAGGAGGGGGAAGCTGGTCATTTTATCTTTCATTGAGGAAAAAAAAAGTATTTTCATTGGTTTCAAGGTTAGAATAGTCGTCAAGTCAAATGACAGTGTTTAAAACATGAGAATATTTTCAGTAAGAGACGTCGTTTCATGTTATGAGTATATGGCTCCTTCCGTCTTGAGACGGGGCAGAATCTGGAGTGACTGATCAAGCCAATTCTGAAGCGGCAGAGTTTACCATAGTTCGTGCTTGTATATGCATCTGTCCTAGGGCTAGCTGACAGGACACCTTTCTTCTTCTTCCTCTTGACTGATGCAGCTTCGTTTCTTTTGCACTCAGCGAAGTTCGTACCAGCACGTACAGTCTGTCTCCATGCTGTCCGGTCTTGGGCTATCTCCTCCCACATACTTTGTTCAATGCCCCGTGATTCTCATGTCTCATGTTTTTAAGTAAGGCCTTTTCAAATGTATAGCGTTTTCTTAAGAGGCGTCAGCAAACATGTTTTTCAAAACGTCTTAGTATAGAATAGATGGATGGAACTATGAACGACATTAGTGTCTATGGAGACTAAACACACTTTAAAATAGGAGTAGGCTAGAAACGTAGGGTTAGCATTTGTCAAGGTAATTAAGACTTCAGTAGTGTGTATGCCAATATAATCTTGTGTTCGTGTGTGTCCACGTGTGTTCGTGTGTGTCCACTTGTGTTCGTGTGTGTCCACTTGTGTATTCAAAGTTTGAAAAAGAACTTTATTCTGTTTTGATCTGGACACTCCTAGGAAAACAAAATGTAATGTATAGTTGCACTGAGTGAGATGTTTGTAGCTAAAACGAATTGTTACATTTGTTGTTACACTTAACCTGATAAGCTTGGATGAAGTCGTAAAATTTGTAGAATACTTTTCCAGGTTATTATATTAGGCCTGTGGGTCTAGGGGGCAAGGTGGCTGAGTGGTTAAGCACTTCGCTTCTGAACCTGGGGTCCTGGGTTCAAATCTCTGTGAAGACTGGAATTTTGAATTTTGTGATTTTTAGGGTGCCCCTGAGTCCATCCAACTCTCATGGATACCTGACCTTAGTTTGGGAACGTAAAGGCGGTTGATCCAAATGATGGCCACATGACACCCTGCTCCCTAACCGTTGGCCAAAGAAACAAATTACCTTAACATCATCTACCTTATAGATGGCCAGGTCTGAAAGGGGAACTTTACCTTACTTTTCTTTTTTGTGGGTCTAGCTGGTCAGAGATTTGTCTTAAAACAATGTTAAATGTGTGGCTGAGAGGCCAAAACCAATTGGCTAAAGCTTCATCCACCCGAATTTAGATGAGAAATCTAGTTTATCTTTGATAAATGTACAAAAGATGATAGTTTGAAATATTGATGGGAACAAAGTTTATTAAGTCAGATTTGTTAAAGTTTGTTTTTTATCAAATTTAACCTTACTAAATCTTACTAGATTTTTCCAAAGCTTTTGATAAAGTTCTCCACAATTAAAATAGTTTGGCATTGATGGTCCATTGCATCTGTGGATTAAAGATTTTCTGATAGGGAGAGAACAAACTGTAATAATAAATGGCTCTTCTTCTTCTTCTTCTTCATCGTTCTCATTGTTATGTTGAAGTGATTCATATGACTAGACCAATACATGAGATGAACTGCGCAGTGGTTTCCAAATCAGGGAGCTCTCCATAGAGTTTTCTTTCTATTGGGGTGATTTGGGGCCAATGTCTTATACGGGCCTCTTGGTAAAGAGATCAGTTTTGGAGGACGTGGTCAGCATTTTCTGGTGATACTCCACATGGGCAGATTTCACTGGTTCCAATTTTGAGCTTCCGGTACATGTGTTGTCGCATTCTGTTGTGTCCGGTCCTGAGTCGAAAGATTATAGGTTGGTCTTGTCGGCATAGCTTACTATGGCATAGCTTATAGTAAGCGTCATCTTTCTTGTGATTTGGATGAGAGCTCGTCCATTTCTCATTTATTTTATTTACAATTAATTTCTTCATTTCTTCTGGATAGAGTGCAGAGTTTATTTGAGTGTTAGTTCTCCCACTCTTGGCGAGTGTGTCAGCCTTCTCATTTCCTTCTAGTTGTATATGAGCTGGTATCCATTGAATAACAGTTTTTTTGCTGTTTTTTTTTAGCTTTGTAAGTGCTGTTCTGAGGTTTTTAATATAAGAGGAATAAATGGCTCTAAATCAACACCAATAACAATAAACTCAGGCGTACCTCAAGGAACAGTCTTATGTCCACTACTATTTTTAATTTACATTTATAAACAATTTACCAAATTGCATTAGTTCAGGAACAAAAGTCAGATTATTCGCAGACGATTGTATAATATATAGAACAATAAAAACAACACAAGATACATGAAATTTTACAAAGAGAATTAGATGAGTTTCAGAAATGGGAATCAAATTGGAGCATGTTTTTCCACCCAGAAAAATGTCAGTTATTAAAGTAACAAAAAAAGCTAAAACAAAATTAATTCCACTTATCTTATTCATGGTAAACCAGTAACACAAACTAAAAATGCAAAATACTTAGGTGTCATAATAAATGAAAAACTGTCATGGAATCCCCATATTGATGAAACTATAAAAAAATCAAACAAAGCATTAGGGTTTATTAAAAGAAATTTCTATAAATCAAATAAGAACATAAAACTAAAATGTTATTTAAACCTTGGTTAGGCCAATAATAGAATATGCATCCTCTGTTTGGGACCCCCCAACTCAAGAAAACATTAAGAAACTGGAACAGACACAAAATAGAGCAGTGAGATTCATAACAAACAAATATTCACATTTGACTAGAGTAACACCTTTAGTAAAATCACTAAATTTAGAAAGCCTTCAGGATAGAAGGCTCAAAAGTAAATCATACATAAAACACTGAACCATAATCTTCAAATACAAAAACAAAATTTAATAAAATACACTGAAAGACACAAAGATAAAGGCACATTCCTCATCCCATATGCTAGGACAAATTTGTACAAATACTCCTTCTTCCCTAGTGCTATTAGAGTATGGAATGGGTTGCCTGAGCTAGCCAGGAAAACCAGTGACTCGGCAGAATTTAAGTCATTGGTTAATATGCATGACGCGTAGGACATAATCATCTTCTTTTTTGAAGTAATGTCTGTATTATATAAGAAGATAAGATAAGATAACCTTGTCCAGATTGTTTGTGTGTGTGTGTGTGTTGCTTGCCAATTCAATTCTTTATTTTCCTATTTTCTCTTGAATAATCCATTGATAATGGAAAGCAATGCTCTGGTCACTTATAACTGTCATGCTTCACTGAACGGCATTTGTCCATTTCTCATTATTACTGCAGATTGGTGTTGATTCTAGTCTTGGTTGAATGTTCTGACAGCACTTAACTTGTATAAATTTCTGGAAAATGGATGCTGGGAACTTTTATTTTTTTTTTAGCAAAACATTCAATAGTCGTTGAAGATATGAATATGGATTGAGTGTCTAATAATAAATGGGATGCATACACATAAACATATATCTTGTTTTGATAGATTACATTCTTATAGAGTCACAGCCTGAATCAATTGTTTTATTTTCTACACTTTGTTTGGACATATTTTGCTAAAACAATGCATGTGTGTATGGCTATGTCTGATCTTCTGGTGCTGGTGAGGCTTGCTCAAGGCCATTGCTACTGTGTATGTGAGACAAGGTCATGGCTGCAATTTGTCAAAGTCATTTGTCTGTGTATTTGTAGACAAGCTCATGGCTTGATGTACTTTTGTGAGCCAGATAATAGCTATGTCCCAGGTTTTCTTATTGTATTGTTGTCAGATGTTACTGTGTATGTGAGACAAGCTCATGGCTTGATGTACTTTTGTGAGCCAGATAATAGCTATGTCACAGGTTTTCTTATTGTATTGTTGTCAGATGTTACTGTGACATGCCGGGGATTCTGTAGATTTATCTCTAGATTTAAATATGTCTTAGAGATTCAATTAACAAAGATCCTTTCAATTCAAATACAAAACTTTAATTCAAAACTTGGAATCACAATAATATACAGTATGTACAGAAATAAAACTGTATCAGATGAATATCTTCTTTCAAAGCTCAATAACAAAATATATTCAGATTAATACTAAATCTAATAAAATATAAGACTTGTCTCCTCAAGTTACAACTCAAAACCAAAATATGTCTTATCTCTATGAAATGTCCTCCACAACTGAATTCTCTAGATCCTTCTCTACCCAATCGTTTTCTTTGCTCCACCCCCTAAGCTTGCTTTAACCAATCCACTCATACCCCGCCAGATGTTATGCTGTCACAGGATGTGTGACGTCATGGGTTTCTCCACTTGGGTTTTTCAAGCGCTTGAACCAAATCCTAAGTTTATTTTACCCTAGACTAAGTTTATTTAAATTGATACATGACAAACTATATACTTTTGTGAGCAAGATAATAACTATATACTTTTGTGAGAAAGATAATAACTATATACTTTTGTGAGCAAGATAATAACTATATACTTTTCTGAGCAAGATAATAACTATATACTTTTGTGAGAAAGATAATAACTATATACTTTTGTGAGCAAGATAATAACTATATACTTTTGTGAGAAAGATAATAACTATATACTTTTGTGAGAAAGATAATAACTATATACTTTTGTGAGCAAGATAATAACTATATACTTTTGTGAGCAAGATAATAACTATATACTTTTCTGAGCAAGATAATAACTATATACTTTTCTGAGCAAGATAATAACTATATACTTTTGTGAGAAAGATAATAACTATATACTTTTCTGAGAAAGATAATAACTATATACTTTTGTGAGCAAGATAATAACTATATACTTTTGTGAGAAAGATAATAACTATATACTTTTGTGAGAAAGATAATAACTATATACTTTTGTGAGCAAGATAATAACTATATACTTTTGTGAGAAAGATAATAACTATATACTTTTCTGAGAAAGATAATAACTATTTACTTTTGTGAGAAAGATAATAACTATATACTTTTCTGAGAAAGATAATAACTATATACTTTTGTGGGGTTGATGATGTAAAGCAAGTGTGACCAAGACAATAATAATATTTGTAGTCTGTATCAAATGTAGATTAGCTGGAATAGACTGGGGATATCTTGAAATCCCTAGCTTTAAAATAGTTCAAGTTTCAGGCTCTTGATTTTTTTTATGTTAATATTTAGTCATCATGTCCTATTGATGTTAAACCTATTTCTTCTTCTTCTAAATGCAGGTACAGAAGAATGATAATGAACTTATCTTTGGTGAGAATGTGGAGCCAGAAACTAAGTCTACAAATAGACTTTATGTTAGACAGTAAGTTGTTTTTTTTACTGGTGAACTTTACTGCACCACATATGTAGACATTTACAATCTGAAGTGTCAAGGAAAATGTTAGTAATACCTAATGGTACTCATAGGACTCTATCTCTGTTATGAATCAGCCAATTCTAAACATAATAAAGTGATGGTATACTATTTTCATATTACATAATCTATTCTGATGATTCTGAGCATATTATTGCATAGGCTGATTTTTATACTAATTAATACCTATTTCTTTGATGAGGCTAATTAGGCTCAATGACAGCCAAACTAGTGACCAAATTAGAAAAACATAAAATAAGTATATGTGACTTGACAGTTCATCATTTAAAAAAAAAATGTGATCACTGAAATCGATGTACAACTCATGAGCAATCAATTTTAGCAGCTCTACTTTCTGCTTAGTAAAACATATTAACATTTAACATGTTTGTTTATAGAGACAAAAAATGAATCTTAAGATGCATTTATCACTCTGCTTATTTATTTAATAAATTACTTCTGAACTTTTAAAAATGGTTATGTCAATTCACTTTCAATTCTAGGGTTAATTTGTTCCTTTTCATTGATTTGCCTTTCATAATTGCATAAGAATAAATTTTTTTTGTTCCACTTTGTGTTGTGTCTGACACTGTTTGAATATTGCTGTTTATTTCCATGACAGAGTTCAAATGTCAGATGATATTGTCATGAACCTAATCAACTTAGATGGACATCCTTACTTTCTCTCCTTTGAAATCTCTAAACTGTTCTTTAAAGAGGACATCATTGGATCTAAGGTACTGCAATGTCATTAGTGTAGTATTGTATTGTATCTGGCTGATTCACATTACCCTAGCTAAAGTAAGTGCAGTGGCTCTACTATTCTTAGGAATGCCAAGAATCTAGTGTGGATGAATAATTCATATTATTATTATGTTAATGGATGAATAGTTCATATTATATTAATGGATGAATAGTTCATATTATATTAATGGATGAATAGTTCATATTATATTTGTGAACATCCTCCACTTGAATAGAAAATATATTTAGACAAAATATTCAGAAGATTATCTAAAATAATGTATTTAATGGTCTTCATTATGTTGAATGTACTTGCAATGTCTATTTATGAACTTCTGAAAACATAAAAAAAAAATCCAAAAATTTGAGATTGTGTTATTTAATAGCTGCAAGAGATTAATTTCACCAGCTAATGCTACTACAAAAAGGTTACAAAAAACAGTTGACTAAGATATATGATATCCCTTATTTCACCATTACAGTCTCATGGATAGTTTTTGTATTTCATAATGAAAAATGTAAAAAAAAAAATTATACAGCCACAGATTTGTTCATTTATATCAGCTTTTTAACTTGGTAAAATTATTTTATAGTCCCCCCTAGGAGGAAGTGGGTGGTGGGCTGGTTGAGTGGTAAAGCGCTTAGCTTCCAAAGTGAGGGGTCTCAGGTTTAAATTCCAGTGAAGACTGCGATTTTGAATTCCTGGGTTTTAGGGTGCTCTGAGTTGTCCCAATTTAATGGGTACCTGACATTTGTTGGCCACATAACACCCTCTTTATCCGTGGGCCACAGAAACAGATGACCTTTACATCATCTTCCCCATAGATTGCATGGTCTAAAAGGGGAACTTACTACTACTAGGAGGAAGCAGCAGCCCCCTATAAGTCCACAGGATCACTATACTTTAATATAGGCAGAATAAAATATATAACAAATACATGTTTAAAGTTTGATTCTGTTTTAGATCTAGCAATTACAACCTAATAGTAATTCCTTTATTGCCTTAGCTCTTCATAGTGCGCTATGTTCTAAACTTTCCCTTCATATCAATAGAGACATTCATTTTTGTTTAAATTGTTTCTTTCCTGCTCAGTTAAAACGTGACAACATTGATGTGAAAAAGATCATTGTGAACAAAGCCAACTATCCAGACCTGTTCCAAGAACTTCTTCTGTAAGTTGTACTTCACTTTTTCATGCATGCTTCTCCCTGTACTAATATTCAGTAGTAACTCAAGTCAGTTGCCTTTTTTAGTTCAATGTATGTCAACACATTTGCTTGAATAACTTGTCTTTTAGCAAATTACAATACATCAACTTATAGTAACATTTTCTGTAGCATAATCTTTATTTACTACCAATGATTAGATTATGAAACAAAAAGTTTTGTTACAACTAGTTTTTTTAAAATTTGTTAATAGTGTTAGCAATAATATTCTTTCTTTTTTTTTTTTTTTTGTTCAGCTATGATGTGGCCAACTTCACAGAGAAATGTGAAATGTTAAGCCTGTTTTCTCTCTCAGCGTGAGTAGGACCTTATATTGTATTTAATTAATACTCTTGTCTGCTGAGAAGTTAGTGTCAGCATTCAGGCTACTTACTTTGCGATGCTGCCTCATAGACTACCTAAACAAGGGAAGTAGTGGCTAAACACTCATGTTCCATGCTCTCTTTTTTTTTTCTTGGTATTCCTTACTTAAATTGTTTCCTTGGAGTGGAGAACAGTGCTGAATCTGACTCTAAAATTTGTGAATCTTAGAGAAAGTTAATAATTAGGTTAATCAATGCATTGGCAAATATTATATTAACATCTTTGTTAAACATTACCTACTGATTAATTAGTAACTGCCATGTCTCTTATAGTTTTCTAGATCTTGAAAGACAGTTATTTCTCTTTGTTTATACAAAGAAGTTTTGAGAGTTTCCTTTAGATAAGAAATTATTGTGCTTCATAGTCCAAAAACTCCTGCAGAACAACAGAAGGGAAGTGAAGGTTTACATCTGTTAACAATTTTACTGACATATATATAATCAATACTCTCATTTATTTTGTTGGTCTAGGTTTTTGTTGAAGAAATTTATCATCTTTCTTGCATTTAAATTGTTTGCTTGATGTCCTGTGCTTTCCCCAGTTTTCCAATGATTTTAAAGTTGTATGGGAAAGGGGAAATTTTTGATGATATGAGAGAGACAGCCCAGGAACTGTTAAATTGGTTTGACCCGGACGACCCATACTGGAAGGTTAGTAGTTTATTTCACACATATATATATAGGGAGGGGGGGGGGGGGGGTTACTGAAACTATTAATGTAATGCACCAGCTCTTCTTTAACTTTATGTCATCACTGTATATATAACAATGAGATGCCCATGTACCTTAACGAACTGATAACTCCGTATGTCTCCCAGAGAGCCCTGCGTTCAATGGACTCTACGTTTTAGTGGTGCCAAATTTCTCCCTCAAAAGCTACGGTCTGCTGGCTTTTTCAGTGCACGGACCAAAGGTTTGGAACTCACTCCCCATTGATCTCAGACTGACAACATGCTACACCACTTTTAAGAAGAACATTAAGACCTATCTGTTTAAAACTTTTTCAGATTAATTGGCATTTTAGCTCTCGTGTTTGTGTTTGTAATGTTATTACAGCGCCTTGAGCCTACATTTTGTTTGTTAACAGCGCTTTATAAGTAAAAGTATTATTATTATTATTATATAAAGATTATAAAGAAGACAAGATAGTTTTTTTAACTTGCAGGGTGAAGGGGACACTGAGAGCAGTAGTAGCACCACTCAGGATGACCAAGACTCAATGAGTACATCTGGCGGCAAGCCTACAATGGATGAGCTTAGCATGGCTCTACAGACATTGAACATGCAAAGGTAGATAAACAAGACATTTAAAAAATTTTCTATTCATTTTATCAGCCTCTTAGTATCAACTTATTTTCTTTTATCCAATGTTTTGCCTTTCACATCCTAGTCCTCTATTACTTTCAACAATTTCCTAAGTCCTAAATGTCAATCCAATACTTAAGCACTGATTCTTGTAAACGTGTCCATAACTTTAAAAATACTATATCTTAAAAACTATTAAAACTTTCTAAAGTCTATACCTAACTCTATCATTAAATCCCTAAAGAATGAAAAGTTTCCAATTACCACTTAAAATAAAAGAAAGTCCAAACTGTATTATATAATCCTAATGGATACAAAGATCACAATAGTAGCAGACTATGAGTTCAGTGAACATTTAACATCATGTCATTAGATGACTTGCTGCTAAGTCTATTTTGTGGTAGTCACTTTTACAGCATTAGTCACCAAATCCCTCTTTACCTCTAAACACAAGCAAGGCAGAAAACTTCCTTAAAATGCTGGGATTGTATTATATATATATATATATATATATAAAGCCTGTGAAAACCCCCAGCCTACACTAAATGCTAAGAAGAAGAAGAAGAAACACCAGCAAAGAAATAGTTTTGGTATTGACCATAAAGAAGTACGTTTATTTGTTGTCAGAAAGAGAATATTGTACAAAATGATGTCTGGGAGCCAAGTACGTGATAGTGTGACTGAACTGGATGATGTGGAGACAAAAATTAAGAAGGTTGAAGATTTTATAAAAAAATTGGGTGAGTAAACTTTGGACTAGTTACCTTTTAAGAAGGAGAGTTTATTACATAATCAATGTGCCCACCAGATAGTAACACTATTGTTAAAAGCTCCTTGTGAAACATCTTATTAATGACCTGCTCCCAATTTTATCAGCCACCTCACAACCTTATCCCAGGAAATCCTAAAAAGAATTACAGTATTGAATAGACCACACACACAAACACAAACAATGCTTTAGCGACAAAAGGTGTTGTGCGATGAACAGCATTTTTCCAGATATAATCTTTACCTTTGCAGTTTGAATGGTCACACAATTTAAAGCATACAATTTAGTTTAGTAAAACATTTTTGAGTGTAAAAAACAAAGATGTGTAACTTTTAAAATGCTGCTAGTTCATTAGATACAGATAAAACATTGAAACTTGTATCATTGCCTCTGTTTCTTGAATGTCATTTCAGGAAGTGATTCAGGTCTTACTCACTCCACTTCTGACTCACCAGACATGCTTAATTATCAGGTTGGTTTCTTAAATGGAATTTTTTATCTGAATAAATGTTTAAACATTTTATTAGAAAGTTTTATTAGTATATTATTACTTCAAGCTTTCCACCCAAGCCATTTGCATTCTTTGAATGTGATTTTGTAGTAACGATTGACAATATGATTTTTTACCAGAGAATGAAATAATGACTGGCAAACATTACACAATTAAAAAAACATTACACAATTAAAAAAAACATTAAACAATAATAATTATTATTACACTAAGAATGAGATTGTGGAGACTGTCTAGAACAGTTGATAATGTACAGTGTTACATAGGCGGATACTTGCATAGGCTCTGTTCTGACCTATATACGATTCCTGTTTTCGCTACAATTAGTCCTCGGAAACTTTGGTACATCCAGTGTCCTCGGTGCCAAGAGATTGGAGGGGGGAGGAGGAATGTGTTTGCAGTGACCAGTAGCAATGAGACATGGTGCTAAACATCAGTTGTTTTTTTTTTACATTTCTAGGTTCTCTAAACAATGCAATATTTAACACTGTTTAGGTCCAGTATTCCAGCTTATTTCTAATAAACCTGCTTAATTTCAAATATTAGCTGAGTTTAGCACTGATAGTGTTTTACAGAGGAGGGAAATGATCAGCTGTAGCTTATGATAGCCTGTACATTTTATAAAAGTAAAAAAAAAAGTAAAGTTTCCCTTTCAGATCTTGCGATCTATGGGGCAGATGATGTTAAGGTCATCTGTTTCTATGGCCAACGGTTAACAAGCAGGGTGTTATGTGGCCAGCACAACAACCAACTTCCTTTACTTTCCCCTACTAAAGTCAGATACCCGTTAGAGTTGGGTGGACTCAGAGGCACCCTAAAAATCCCGAAATTCAAAATTCCAGTCTTCACCAAGATTCATACCCAGGACCCCAGGTTCGTAAGCTGAGCGCTTAACCACTCAGTCATCTCACCCCCTATGTACATTTTATCAAGTGCCAGATATATCTAACTTACTGAGCTTGTCCCATAATGCTGATGTAATGAGGTTAAAATCAATCACATATTAACACACAGTTAATGCTGTCACATTTTACAAGGAACTTGTACTATTGAAAACTGGTTTTCTACTGTATGCATATTGACTTCCTTTAAGCCTGTTTTCATTAAATCTCTCTAGCTGTATATTTGAAAGCTATCAATAGCTTGGTCTCACCCAGGCCATCACAAGCTAGATGATCTCTTTCTGGTCCTCAGGTGCTACCCTCTTTAACAACTTTTTCCTTGTTGATCTGAATGATAAATGAGTCATTCCTTATTCAGGATTAAAATGTAGAAAATACTTTGCTTCTCTTTTGCTAAAAGAATGTGATGGGCCAAGATTTGTCTGCAGCCAAAACAACACAGAAAGTAGCTCCTATACTCCAGAGTCAGCTAGAAAACACTTTGCTTCAGAGCTCACTGCCTGCCATTTCTGACACTGCCATGTTGAACAGAGTCTTGCAAGAGCAGGCAGCCTTGAGATCAAATGTAAGAGTCCTTGATTTCTTTGGTTGTTGTTTTAAAATATAGCTCTGGTCACTGTTTTACTAAAGATGCTACATTACAATGCTTATATTAACTCACTCTGTATCTTTCTTCGATGCTGAGATTTCGGCATTAGATTTTTCAACCACTTCTACTCATCCAATAGTCATCAAATTTTGCATACATGCTCATGATCAATGACAACACATGGAGCAATAAAAAAAAAATCAACCAATTACTTAATCAGTTAGGTGTAATTAATTAATTTTGTATTTGTTTTTTTATGAAAATGTATATTTAAAAAAATATACTAAGCCTAGGGAGATAAGTTTTGTGTAGAGAATTGGAAAAATAGCAAAAGTAAAATAAAATAATTAAATGTTAATATCAAGATTATATCATAGACTGTATATTAATGAGTCATAATGATAATATTTTACGAATTTGTTAATTAACATCTTAATTACCAGTGTCAAAATCCAAATTTCCACAGGAGTCTGGAACATTTGTTACTTGTTTGTATTACATCCAAAACTTAAAAAAAAAAACACAGATGCCAAGTTGTAGCTAGTGAATGACTTCACGTCTGTATATTAATTGTTTATACTTGTTTGTAACACTTCCAAAACTTTGTTTTTCTTTGAAATGGTATTTGTAATGTATGTCTCACATATAAATCAAAACCGTTTGACCAATCTTGATAAAACTTGGCATAAATGTTCCTTACATCACGGCAGAGACCATAGTGTATGTTTCCCACAACAGTGGATCCCAAAAAATAATATAAAAAATAGCCAAATTTATCTCCATTAAAAAACAAAACTTTTCAAATTGGGTTAGCTTTTTTTCACAATATTTTTTTTATATGAATATGTCGGATTAACAGCTAAGCTAATTTTTACAATCTACTTTTATTTTCATGGCAAAAGAAAAAAAATTTGAAAGGAACATTCGCCAATTTTGACATAAATCTAAATCCAATTCACTAGATTAGAAATACTATATTGACATAGATCTAAATCCAATTCATAGATTAGTAATACCAAAACTAAAGCCTGCAGGCTGCGGGTAATATCTGGCTATTATGAATATAAATAGGATACAAGCCTATTTCTGCACAGAGGCATTGTAAACAATATTTATTAATGATAAATCTGATGAGGAATTCGTCTTCATGTTCAACTTTCTATTTTCCTCATTCTTGATATGGAATTTTTAAATTGGAAAAATAGTAACTTTAGAGGGAGGATTGCAAGTGGGAATATCAAGCTTGAACTCAGATTCCATTTTGTACAAAAAAAAGTTTCTCCCATATTTCTGTTCCTACAAGTCTAAATGTTGATTGCTTTTGTTGGAATTTGTCTTGTAACAAAATTATGTGTTATTGTCTAATGGAAGAATTGTATTTGTGTTTATCCAGTCTAATCTGAGTTCTCTGTTTCCTGGTGTACTGCAGTCTTCAGTTAATCCCAGTGTGAACCCAGGCCTGATGAACCAGCAGCTGCTGGCCACATTACAACAACAGATGTTACAATCTCAGTTACAGCATTCAGCTTTAGGTCAGTATCAGTGTACTGGTGCTCTAGATTATTAGATCAGTCAGTTTGTTGGTTTTCCTTTTGTTAGATTTACAATTTGTTTTGTTTCTTTTTGTTAGAACAATCATTTGGTCTTCCATCATCACATTCCTCTGTGCTTAGCTCACTAGCACCAACATTGCTGCAAGCATCAGGTACACAAATTATTTTATTGCATATATTTTAATATGATAACAATAATTTCTAAATGTTTTCTAGCAGCATCATAATCTTGTTAAATTTATAACAAGTTATTGACATGTTGCATATTTGTTGAAAGTTTACCTTATAGTTTTTTACTCTACAAACTTTTCCATTTATGCAACCCAGGCAACAGCTTCAGTTTTACGCCCAGTGAGCAGCTTCAACAGAACACATGGCTTTTACAGAATCAGCAACAACAAATGAATGCTTTCACTAGTGCCTTAGCATCTCTTCAACTGGGTTCAGCAGCCAGCAGCTCAAATCTATCAGACTTACTGTCTGCTAATCCAAGTAACTTCCAGCCGAGTGCTGGGGCTCCAGGCTACAACACCTGCCTACAAAATACAACTGTGTCAGCAAGTGCCCCAGGTTTGACACCACTACAGCGAAGCCGTCTCCTTCAGATACAACAACTTCAGAACTTAGCTGCCCAGTCCAACATTACAACATCACATTAATATTGTTTTTCATCTGTATAACAGCAGTTTTCTTAGTTTGTTGACCAGAAAAACAAACATCATTGCATTTTGTGATATAATGGTCATATCTGAGGCTTCAGACAGAAGTCCTTAATTTTGTTGTTTGAATTATATTTACTGCATTTCAAGAGTTCTTATTGTTCAGTTTTCTTTTCTTGTGTTTATTCAAATCTTCAAGTAGTACATATTTCTAGTCAGTTAAACAAATTGAGACTTGTACTTTTTCATGCCATTTATGTAGACATTTTTTTTTACAAGTTTTACATCAAAATTTCCCTGGAACAAAAATTGAGCTAGGCTGTAACAATTCTGTACACTATGTGTCAGGCAAGTTTCATGTGCCTAGTTCTGTACACTATATGTCAGACAAGTCACATGTGCCTTGCTCTGTACACTATGTCAGACAACTCACACATGCCTAGATCTGTACAATATATGACCGACAAGTAAAATATGCCTAGTTCTGTACACTATATGATAAATAATGTAAATAATGATTTCTTTGAAGTACCCGGTAATGATCTTTCCAATATTTAAAAGGAAAAACAAATATTTAACAAATTTATTCTATTTATTATCAGGGAAAGCTTTCTTGTTTACATTTTCATTTTGCTGTATTAATAGATCTGAACAAGCCTTTAATGAATTACAAGTGTATTTTGATTATCTAGTCGTCTAGTATAGTTTGTGCTTCCTTTGTTGCAGCAGTGTATATTTGTTTTGTTCTCTAGAGTTAACTCTGCATTTTGATTCCTGCAAAATTAAATCCATGTGTATCATGCACTGGCTTTATCTTTAAAAGTTTTTCTTCTTTCTAGTAACTTTAGAAATACTGTTTTGTTCTGATAGTTTGTGGATCAGGTCAAGTATCACCTGTTCTGTGTCCTACTAGTAGATAGATAAGGGGGCAAATAGCCTAGACAACTCTCTCTCTTCTCCCTTAAACAAGTTAGAGTTGTGTGGACTTGGGGAATGCTCTGAAATCTATAAATAAATCCCAGCATCCCCAAAAGTTAAAAATGAAGACACTCCTTTTGTCAGCAAAACATTTGATTCCCTTAAGTGAAGATCGTCATCATCATCCCTGTAATTTATTTATCAGCTTATTTGAATGTGTATGTTTATATGTCTATTGAATTTTTTTATTTTTTTTTGTTGCTTTGTCTAGTAGACATTGTGAAGTAAAATTTGTCTTTCTGGCCACCATTTTAGTTGATTAGTTCAAGTCTCATCTTTATTTCACTCTACATTGTGTTCAGGCTTTTTATAATGTTCATCAATTGTCTGTTTCTCCACAAAAACTTCCCAGTCATGTGATGAATGATTTTGTTATGTTGTGTTCATCTGTTTCAGTATTGTTTTAAAGACTCATTGAATCCATTTCAACTATGACATTTTTCTAGCCAACTGTGTGCCATTCTGCCCAGTGTTTGAAGGAGGTGGTGTACATGTAAATAGGAACTGTATATGAGTTAAACATTTTTTTTTAAAATTCAGTCCAATGTTTATTCTTTGTTTGGCTTTGTCACATTCTAATAATGTTATATTAAACCAAATACAAAATGATTATTGGTATTGAATACATTTACTAAAGAAATCAATCTTCTAGCAATACTCTGCAATCAGGCAATGGCCTTTTTTTTTTTTTTGGTTTTTATATAGTGCTACTTTCATGTTTATAGCATGCTCAGAGCGCTATGGTCCAAACTGATTTGTGGACCAGTGGGGGGATGGGGTATCTGGGAGAAGGTTTTTCAGTGCTGCCTTTAGGCACTCAGTAAACACAACTCTGCTCAAGTAGGGTGTCGAACCTCCAACCCCCTTTATAAGTAGCCAAATTCAAGCGTACTTAGCCTCTCGACCACACTTCAGAATGGCTTCAAAAGATAACATTTATATTGAAATGATAATATTTTCTCAAGGACTGATTCATGAATACACTGTCTATATACATAACTATACATACAGGTATGTATGCTGAATGTCTTCCGATGTCTGATCTGATGCCTAAGGTGGATCTTTAAAATAAGATGGCAAGATAAAATAACCAATGAGAAAGTGCTTCAAAGAGCAGGGTGCCATGACATCTGCTGTGTTATCAGCAGCAGATGCCTTGGCTGGCTTGGCCATGTTCATAGAATGCCAGTAAGCTGACTTCCACAAGTCATTCTATATGGCGATCTAACAGAAAGCAGGAGAGCCACTGGTCGCCCATTTTTATGGTATACAGATGTATGCAAACGCAATATGAAGCTTTTCAAAATCAACACTAGCAACTGGGAAGAGGTGGCACTGGATAGATCCAAATGGATAGTGAGCATAAAGGAAGGGTCTCGGATTGCAGATGCCATACACCAGAATAGCAGAAAGAAGGGTGAAAATGTGATTACATATGCCCAACCTGTTTCTCCCCTCCTTTAAGACACTAACTCCCAAATGATGTTCATAAGCTTAAAAACAGTTGCATTAATATTTAATGGTGTGTCAAGGTCTGGTTTCCAGATTTATGAGACTCAAGGAGCTCATAAAAAATGTGTTGTAATGGAAGACTATTTTTCAACCTCTGCATATTTCTGAGAAATGTCTTTAAAAGGACAAAGTCATGTTAACAGGGAGCACACATAAAAAAGTCTTTGATAGGTGCCTATGTTATAGTGGGTCCATTCTCGTTATTTCAGTTGTGCAAACTAGCTGTAGACTCCCTGTGATCTTTAGCCTTCAAACTTATTTAGAGAAAGTGAAGTTGCATTGGCAATTCTGGCTAATAGATTCAAGAAGCTTTGCCTGCAGCTGTTTATAGCACAAAAGGATTTACACACTAATTTAATACACTGTTTATTTATTACAAAGAATAACACTTTGACATTTCAATGAAACAATATTAGTACACATTTTATCACATCAATCAGTCTTCCTATAGTAACAATTTTCTCTACATGGAAGTTCATCTTTGATAGTTTCCTTGCAGAGCTTGAATCATTTGATCAAGTTTATAAACATCTTTGTCTAGTGCAGCAATCTGCCAATATTAAACAAAAAAGGTTGTTTTTGAATATTATACAACCAAAATAATAATGTGAATGTCTAGCACCATCTTCCTGAGTTGAATAATTGCAGTTAGGATTAGACTGGTACCATTTTTTATGAACAAGAATTTAGTCATTAAATAATAAATATTTAAAGTCCTTTTCTAAAAGATCTAAACATTACTAAATTTTAATCTAGTACAAACAGCATACTCCTATGTACAGTATAGTTTTATATACAGTACATAGTCCTATGTGCATGCTCTTTGAAATTCTATATTAATTTGTTACCCTAACTGCAGCTACAGAAAGTTTTGCTCATCAAAAAAAGTTGGTTCAAAGATCACTGAAGAAATCACCTTGTTTTTTAAGTGGATTGCCTTTTGGGAGTCTCCTTTGTTTTTCCTGAGAAATTTGTCAAGTTTTTCATTCAACTCTTTCTTGTCTTGTTCTTGGTTTTCCTTTTTCTTTTGAAGTCTATCTAGTTCTTGAGTCAAATCTACTGAAGTTCCCTGCAGTGGGGAAAGAACAGAAATATTCACACAACTGATGAGTATAGCAAGTATGGCCTGCTGCAATAAATGTCATCTTCAGTTGATATCTAATGACAAGAAGAGTAAACAAAGACTATCAGAAACAAAACAGCCAAAACTGAGAATAGTTGTGCGACAGACCCAACACAGTAATACTTTAAAACCCAGAAAGAGCTAGCATTGTAATAATAAATAAACAAAGAAAGTCGAAAGTGTTACCTTCAGCTCAACCTTGACCTTGAGCTCAGGATTAACATAAACTTCAGTACACATTTCTGTCACTTGGTCTGAGGGTTTGATCACTCTGATATCTCCACTTTTGGACAGAGACAAGAGACATGGTTTGTGTAGAGTCAACAGTTCATTATAGACAGAATTGTCTGTTTGAAGGTAGGCTGAAACAATTGACTTAATAAAATATACTGAAACAACAACAGAGTCTTAACATCATAGCTTGTTACTTGATGCTTGAAGAAGAAATCTACTTGCTAATGCAACTATACGTGTCTCATGGTGGGGCTTTGTTTTTAGAATTGAAAGGCTCAAGTTCATTTGAATTTGTTTTCAAAGCTACAATATGATAAGTACATAAAAATAACTCAACATTACTTGTGAGAGTTGTGTGTGTGCATATGTGCAGAATAATTTTTTGTGTTATAATTGAAGTGTATTGAATATCATGATGTGCCAGTGTATACATGAATGCTATTTAATTTGTGTAAGTAAATTGAACAATGTGATTTGAATGTGTGTTTTTGCATTGTACAATATGATTTATTTGGGTTTGCTGTGTGTGAATGAATGTGTGTGAATTAACTTATTGTCTTAAGATATGCATGATTCCTAAGTGTTTTGAGTGTGTGGCAATCTTACCTTTTGATTTGGTGCCCATGATGTTAAAATCTTTTCTTAACTTCTGAATGTAGTGAATAATTTCTAGACACTGTTCCATAGAGGTGTGCACAGAGTCATTACTCCAGTGAAACTATTCAAACATGATCAAATCAATTTTAGAGTGTTGGACTGGCATTTGTTTAGAATTATAATATAAACATCTAGCAAGAGATAGCAGTTGAAGTACATTCCTCGTCCCATATGCTAGGACAAATTTGTACAAATACTCCTTCTTCCCTAGCGCTATTAGAGCATGGAATGGGTTGCCTGAGCTAGCCAGGAAAACCTATGACTTGGCAGAATTTAAGTCATTGGTTAATATGCATGACTAAATGCATGACGCGTAGGACGTAATCATCTTCTTTTTTGAAGTAACGTCTGTAATATATAAGATAAGATAAGTAGAGAACACTTTTTTCTGGGGTCAGAAAGTTCTACAAGTTAACAGACAGGCAGCTTGGAAACCTCCCAGATTCCCCCATGTATAAAAAAAAACAGTATCTGAACCAGATACAAATGAGCATAGAGAAGTGCTATACAAAAAAAGATATTAATACTCTGTCAACCAGCATACTAATTGAAAATGATTGTGTAATTGTGATTATTTATTAATTAATCAGCAGATTTTCAATGATCTTACACGAAATTTTAAAATGCCAATATAACTTGCATTACTAAAATGTTTACCTTGTCAGGTTTTGGATATTCTGCTATACAGACACTCTCTGCCTTGCCCACATCTCTGGATGGTAACCTCTGATAGAGCTCTTCACACAAAAAAGGCATGAATGGTGCAGCAGCCAAGACAAAGGTTTC
Organism: Biomphalaria glabrata; assembly: GCF_947242115.1. NCBI lineage: Eukaryota > Metazoa > Mollusca > Gastropoda > Planorbidae > Biomphalaria > Biomphalaria glabrata. The sequence goes on from NC_074719.1 coordinate 15,261,415, forward strand.
AGCACACAAGAAAAGTATTTGTTGAATGGCCTCCTGCCACTGCACATCATCACTCTGAAACACTGGTTTCACTGATTCCTGCAGAATAGCACAGTGAAAAGATTTCACTCATAATCTAAATATTAAACATTTTTTTTCAATAACATATGGGTTGTTTTTTTAAAAACCAGAGTAATAGGAATAGCTTTATTTAGGGAACTGTAAGTACTTTTATAGAAAAATTGAGAACTAACTGGATAAAACCAGTCATGTAGTGAAGAAGACTGCTATCGAGATTTCAAAACAGTTTTTTTTTTTTTTTTGGAAAAGTAATTACAGCCAATTATTAAAACTGTCAAAGCTTAGTTTTGAAAGTTAAAAAAAACTTTTCATTGATTAGCTGTACAGGCAAGTTCTCATTATTGATCTATTCTATTTCTTTAGAACAACATAAAAGTTTATAACCACAGGTATTAAAGAAATGATACAGCTAGAATGATACAAATGAACTATAGTAGAAATATTTATTACATGCTCATCTTTTAGTTTATATTGAAACAACATAGCACTTATTGAAGTCACAAAGTAAACATCACAGATATACACATAGCACTCACTAAATAAACATCACAGAGTTCCTGATACCAAAACTGTTGCAAGGCTGCAGTCACCAGATGGAAATTATGAGTTGCAAAATGTGTCTCACACAGCTGCACCATTATACTAAGTTTACTTAATATCCATAGGTCAGTGCCATCTTCTTTACCATACAGCTGGAATGATACAATTGAACTACAGAAATATTTATTACATGAAGATCTTCCAGTTTATGGCTAGTCTGAAAAAAAAACTGACCACTTTTTCTCATAAATCATACATTCCACTAGGACAAAATTTTTGGTTGTTTATTTCCATTTCAAAACAATTTAAAGTTTTCATAAGAGTTAATATAGTATCTGTGTCCACGAATTACATCAAATTTGTATGTTGTTTCTATGTCTAAGAATTAACAACAACTATTTACAACACCATTACATTTACCTCAAGAGTATTCAAAGGTTTAAAGTCAGAAGGCAATTTAGAAAATATGAATTTGAAACTCTGCCATATTTTGTTACAGAACCTCAATTTACTTTCCACATTCGTTACATCAAAGTTGATATCAACATCTGTAGACAAAAATGTGTACCACTAGTTTTAGTCCAGCTTTGAATAATTACTTTTTTTTTTCCTCTAAACTATCTTTATATCAAGTACCAGAAAACTGAAACTAATTATTTCTTTTCAATGGTGAAGAAGTTATAAAACTGAGACCTAAAGTTCTAGTCTTACTTTTGGCATTGAGTGAGCACAAAGTGAATCTCAGTGCATCAGCTCCACACTGGGCAATACCATTAGGGAAGTCTTGGTGAAGCCCTAATCTTGCAGTGTCAATCTCTTTAGGATTCAAATTTCCTTCTTCAAGTCGTTTCTCTAAATTCTTTGGGGAAAAAATCAGACCTAATACATGATGTATATAAGGACTTGTATTTTAACATACAGTTATGACCTATTGACTAATAAGCATACATAATACATGATGTATATATAGATTTATATTTGAAGATGAAGTCAAAATGCATTCACTGCTAGATAGGACACAACTGCAATATTAACCTGAAGTGTTGTGCCCTTGATGACATCCAAGGGATCAATGACATTCCCTAAAGATTTACTCATTTTACGTCCATGAGCGTCCCTCACCATTCCATGTAACAACACCTGCAATAGAAGGAACGAGCAGTAGAAACTTTCAACGAAATCCTTTTCTTTACATTGGAATCTAGTCTCAAAATGGTGATAGAAAAATTGTAGGAGATAAATACATCATGGGCTCCTCTGACAGCTTATGTAGAGCCAAAGGCTAGTGTAAACAAAAATATGTTTTAATAAAAGTGTGTATATGTAACTCCTTATAACACATGGTATGGATAGGTTTGGTCTGATGCAGATATGCTTGCTTCTTTTCTCATTTTTTTTTTTTTTGAGATCTTGAAAGCTACCAACTCTCAAACTGAGAAGTCAGCACTTTAAAAAATACTTGATCAACTTCTCACACATTAAAGTTTTATATAGAGGTATAAATACATTTAGCCCCTGCAGGAAGAAGTGCTTTGTATTTGTGTTGTCAGTCATGTCCATATCTCAAATAATGCTGTTGTAAAGATGCTGGAAATATGTGCAACATCTACTATTGGCATTGTTTAGGAAGTATTCAGAAGTATGCAAGGAAAACAAAACTTCTAAGGAGACCCTTTTTAAATGCTCAACATAGATTTGTTGTTCTGAAAGTGAGACACATTACCTTGTCAATGTCTTCAATATGTAATATTTCAATTCATTACAATAGGTAGTGAATGTATGCAACAACCTATGTTTTGTTACATAGTCTCAAAGTATGGCATGTTAAGTGAGTGGATCTATCTGTGCATTAGTATAACAGTCATTCAATTTATTTTAGTCAAATTTTGTAAAACACTATCTATCTATAAAAACTAAAAGCACTTCCAAAGCAAATGAAGTGACAGTAAAGTTTTTTAAAAGCTATACCTTATGAAACGGAAGCCTGCCAGTTAGCTCTAAACTCAACATAACCATTCTGGACACCCAGAAGAACAAAATATCTTGACCAGTCTCCATAAGTTGTTGAGGAAAATACTGTTCTAAATCTAAAGTCTGGAAATAAAAAATAACTTTATTTTTTAAAAGTTCCCATTAGATATTTGTTTAAACAAAATATTATTTGGCTATAACGTATACTGACTTTCTGTGGCCAGCCCAGGACAGAGAAGGGAAGTAAGGATGATGAGAACCAAGTGTCTAGAACATCATCATCTGAGAAGAGAAATGTAATTATATTTATATATGCACCTCTTGCTTCAAGGGCTCTTATTTAAACATTCACACACACACACATCACATATATAAGAAAACTCAAAATAACAAGATAGCAATAGTATATTCAAATAAAAGTATTCACAACCTTGATAAACAGATGCTGATTTTAATTTCACCTTGGCTTCCTCTTCATTCATTGCACATGTTGTCTCTTTACTTTTCTATAAATAACACACAAAGTTACAAACAAAAATTATCATTGTGTCAAGTAGTTATTGTGTCTGTGATTTTAAATATTCACTTTCAACCATGCATCTTTATGATTCCACTAGTCCAGCAGACTTACATTACAAGTGTATACAGGTATCCTGTGTCCCCACCAGAGTTGTCTTGATAAGCACCAATCCCTTCAGTAACAGAATGGAAATAATACTAGTTGAACTTGTGTAAATCTATTGCTAATCAAACTGTAAAGTCAAATCTCATTGCCTACATAAAGCAAAGCTAGAAAGATTATTTTAATCTTGAACTAAAACAAGTTTGCACCTAATAATAGGGGAAAAAAAAGGAATAATAAATAAAATAGTAATTGCAAATGTAAATTGTGAGAAATTGGACCTTTCTTGAAAGTAATGTTTTGATGAGTTTAAATTTCATGGGACATATGTTTTGTGTGTCTAGGAAAAAGTCCTCATGCTATAAACTCTAAAGAAAAAACTGAGAACAATGAAAAGAGATGATATGGAGTGAAGAAATCTATGGCATAATTAATTCCCTCCTAAAGAGAGATGATTCATCAATGCTTATGCACTAAAAACAAAGTCTGGTATTCAAGTCTTGTAATGAGCCAATGGAAAGTAAACAAGAGAGATGTCACAGGATTGTACCTTGACTGTCGTAACTGGACAGCTCAGTTGTAAATTGAATACAGCTTAGCAATTTAGTTGCCAGAAATATCAGGATAAGTTAATTAAGCTACATAAGGTTGCATGTAAAACAAACAAGACTGTAGACAAATATGTTGAAATGCAGCTTCAAACTAAGGCATGATCAAAATGAGGCTAGAAGAACAGTGCTCATTTAATCATTTAAGAGATTCTTAAACCATATTGACCAATGAGACCTAGGCCTCAAAATCTTTGCTCTGTCACTTTAGATAATAAATTGAATGATTTTTGCATTATCGCTTCATATTTTTATTTTTTTTTAACTCCAGGTGTAACCCCTAGCAACAATCCACTAAAGGCCAACTGACAACAACTTCACTAAAGGCCACCTGGCAAAAGCTCCACTTAAGGCCACCAGACAAAGTATCTTGGAGGAAACTGATAAAAGTATATACCTAGGCTAAAGAAATATAACTAGATTAAGTTTTAAAATGTATTTCTTCTAATGTAAGTAAAAGTGAAAAAAAGTCAGTGGTAATTGAAAGACAAGGAAATTTCCATATTCATTAAATAAAAACTAATAATAAAAGCTATTAGTAAAGTAAGTTAAAATTAATATGTTTTTAGCATGTTAATAATTTAATAATGTAATTATTTTGGTTATTGTCAAACATCTTACTGAGATTTTGTGAGCCATTCCCACCAAATGATTTCATTATTTTTAGGAACTAAGTTCAACTGCCCAGACTCTACTGCCTGTGGACAAGGACAAAAAAGTAATAAAATGACAAAAATGTCCCAAAATTGAAGACCCTGCTTAGATTTTGAAGATTAGTTGTCTGGACAAAAAAAACAACAACCAGAAATGTGACTAAAAAAAATAAATACCTGCATAGCTAGCTGAGCCATATTCTGACAGTCTAAGAACCACTGTTCTTTTAGTCTTGGTTCTATGATGTCACCAGAACGACTACAGAAAGATTTTGTTTTTAAGTTTAACTTAATCAATTGTAAAGATAAGCATTTGGATATCTATTTAAGAAGAAAGTGCAAAATTGTTTTCAACACAAACACATTGGTTTAGCTCTCCATCTCAAATATTTTGAATCCAAACACATTGGTTTAGCTCCCCATCTCAAATGTTTTGAATCCAAACACATTGGTTTAGCTCCCCATCTCAAATATTTTGAATCCAAACACATTGGTTTAGCTCCCCATCTCAAATGTTTTGAATCCAAACATATTGGTTTAGCTCCCCATCTCAATTGTTTTGAACCCAAACACATTGGTTTAGCTCCCCATCTCAAATGTTTTGAATCCAAACACATTGGTTTAGCTCCCCATCTCAAACGTTTTGAATCCAAACATATTGGTTTAGCTCCCCATCTCAAATGTTTTGAATCCAAACACATTGGTTTAGCTCCCCATCTCAAATGTTTTGAATCCAAACACATTGGTTTAGCTCCCCATCTCAAATGTTTTGAATCCAAACACATTGGTTTAGCTCCCCATCTCAAATGTTTTGAATCCAAACATATTGGTTTAGCTCCCCATTTCAAATGTTTTGAATCCAAACACATTGGTTTAGCTCCCCATCTCAATTGTTTTGAACCCAAACACATTGGTTTAGCTCCCCATCTCAAATGTTTTGAATCCAAACACATTGGTTTAGCTCCCCATCTCAAATGTTTTGAATCCAAACACATTGGTTTAGCTCCCCATCTCAAATGTTTTGAATCCAAACACATTGGTTTAGCTCCCCATCTCAAATGTTTTGAATCGAAACACATTGGTTTAGTTCCCCATCTCAATTGTTTTGAATCCAAACACATTGGTTTAGCTCCCCATCTCAAATGTTTTGAATCCAAACATATTGGTTTAGCTCCCCATCTCAAATGTTTTGAATCCAAACACATTGGTTTAGCTCCCCATTTCAAATGTTTTGAATCCAAACATATTGGTTTAACTTCCCATCTCAAATGTTTTGAATCCAAACATATTGGTTCAACTCCCCATCTTCAGCAACCTGAGTTGACAGTTACTTTTACTTCTTAAAAATTTCTGCTGCTCTTGGCATTATGTGTGTCTGACATTAGGCATCATTTCTGCTGTACTTTTTTACAACATCATCAGCAGATAAATATTTCCTTCCTAAGAGAAAGAATGATCCAACTTGCCCAAGAATGTTTTCTGAATCTTGAAAGCCAAGCATTAAAGATGACTACAAAGTGTACAAGAACTTTCTAGTGTGAACACACTTTTCAGTAATGATAAGGGCATAATAAATGTTTTTTGGGTCTATGACTTTTTTTTTAGAATCTTTTAAGTAAGAAGGCCCACAACATGAGAGTTCAAATGTCCAGCAGGACTAATAAATTTGGGCATCTCTGATATAGATGGCGAATAAGACAAATAAGATTACACATCACTGATATGGATGGCCCATAAGACAAATAAGATTACACATCACTGATATGGATGGCCCATAAGACAAATAAGATTACACATCACTGATATAGATGGCCCATAAGACAAATAAGATTACACATCACTGATTAGTTCAAATGGCGCATAAGACAAATAAGGTTAAGCATCACTTATTTAGTTCAAATGGCATGCTAGACAAATAAGGTTACACATCACTGAAATAGATCAAATGGCCTGTAGGACAAATAAAGTTACACATCACTGAAATAGATCAAATGGCCTGTAGGACAAATAAAGTTAGGTATCACTGATATAGATCAATAGGCCAGTAAGACAAATAAAGTTATGCATCACTGATCTAGATCAAATGCTATTCATCACAAGTGAATAAGCTACAAAACCTCTAAATACCAAATTTATGATCATGATCTCATTATTCTTATGCTACAGTAAATAGAAAAGATCAAGTTGAAAGTGGTGGCACTAGAATAACACTTAGCTCAGACTGTCATCACATAGATCTACTTTGCACAAACATTTAAGAAATAATCTTCCTACCTACAAATGGGTAAGACTGTACTTTGTCCTGTGTCACCACAGTAGAGACCCAAGTTACTTAGTGTGTCTTTTAGCTTCCTCCTGACTTGAAATCGACCCAGACCTCCAAAGTCTGGAATATCTTTATGTAGTGTCCCATCATCATTCAAAATCTCAATGATTGGCAAGCCATGACGTCTGCCAACTTCATAGTCAACAGGGTCATGACCAGGTGTGATTTTAACAGCACCTGATAGAGAACAAAAATCTTCTTTTAGTGGCACACTCTTCATGTCAATGAAACACAAAAGACAAATATAATAATGCATGGGGTACTTCAGTTTGATCTTTTACCATTACTGAATTGGTTTAATGTAAACATCTGTGTGGTCAAGAGCAAAGACTTTAGAACCAGGAACATTTTTCAAAGTATTGTCCATCAGTTTTTAAAAAGGCTTATAATCTTGTTTTCTCAAAATGCTTAATGCTAAAACTTTGCTCTACTTAAGAGATAGGTTGAAAAAGGATACTTAAAAAATATATTTTAAAAAAAATTATCCTTAAAAAATGCTATACAAAACAAAAATGTGTATCCTTAAAAAATTTTTATACAAAAAAAGAGGTATCCTTAAAATTGCTTTACAAATAAAATGCAGTCAAACAGTAAAAATCTGGTATAAGTATAAAAATGATTTTAAGATTTTAAAATAAAAGTGTATTATTTGCAAGATTCTGAGTAATCACTTTACAAACACAAAACTTTTTAAAAAATATTTCAATGCAGTTTAAAAGGCAGACTGAGGATTTAGAAACAAAAAGATTATTCACCGGTGCCAAACTCCATATCAACAAATGAATCTGCGATGATGGGAATAAGCCTACTCTTGTCAAAAGGGTGTACGAGTTGCTTGCCCACTAGATGAGAATACCTGATGTCTTGAGGATTGACTGCAACAGCGGTGTCTGCCAGCATTGTTTCGAGTCTTGTTGTAGCAACAACCAACTTTTCATCTGCAGAAACAAAACCTACAATATTAAGAAATAAATATATCCCTTGTAGAGGATTAAAATATATCCCTTGTAGAGGATTATCAACTGACTATGTCTGTACTGACGCACCTGAATCCTTGATCTGATAAGCGAATCGTGAAAGAATTCCTACTTGAACTCCATTCTCTGAACCAGGGACTTGAAGTAAAGTTGGCACCTCAAATGATTTTTTATCCACCTGAAACATTTATTGATTACAATGTTAATTTTATTCAAAAAAAAATTTTTTTAATAATTAAAATTCTAGAAATCCTTTTAAAAAAAATCATATTTTTGTTTATAAAAAGAAAAAAATTATTTTTTTTCTGAATTGTAATAATTTCTTAAACTGTCTAAAAGACTTACTTCAATATCAGACACTGAAGACTGCAATGCACATGACCAATTTATCATGCGTTTGTCTCTGTAGATTAGACCCCTTAAATAGAGTTCACAGAAGGCTTTGTTCACAGCTTCATTCAATCTCTGACCACAATATATATATATATATTCTATTTAACACGAACACATTCAATCTACTCTAGAAATAATGTCATCATTATTCTTATTTGTATTTTATTTTCTAGTGTTAGTAAAAGTAGTAAGCTTGAAAACACCTGCTTACATTTTCTTCAGTCAGACTTGCATTAATAGGGTCAAGTTACAACAGTGTTAAACATCTTCCAAACAAAATTGAATTACTTGTTTACATGTTAAGCAAAGAATATTTATAGGTTGAAAATGTATTATTCATGATCTATTGCTAAGTAGAACTAAAATCCAAGGCAACTCTCTGCATTTAGTTTAAAAATTAAAAACAGTTTTGGACAGACAGTAATTTTAGTTATATTCTTTTCTTTTTTGTTTAAATTTGTACACTAAGAAAAAAAAATATAACTAAAAATACAGTAAACATTTTTAAAACACAAATATAAAGCTAATTTTCAAGATACTGTAAACTGACCTTGTCTAGAGTAAAATATTCTCTGGACCAATCCAGTGACAAACCTAACAGCTTCATTTGGTTTGAAATTGTGCTACCATGTCTAAAAATAGAAGTTCATTCAAACACAGATATTTATTCCAGTTTTCAAACATACATTTGGCCTACAACTCCCCCCCCCTCCCCCGATCGTCTAGAGGAACTAAAAAAAAAAAAAGAAAATAGTTCTTCATAGTTTTAACATACATACTCCTCTTTCCACTTCCAGATTTGCTGAACAAATGCTTCTCTTCCTAAGTCATGCCTTGTCCTGCCCGTCTCCTTCATCAGCTTTCTCTCTACTACAGCATGTGTGGCGATACCAGCATGATCTGTACCTGGTATCCAAACTGTTGTGTAGCCTGTCAACAATGTGATGTATTCATTTCAAAGATTTGAGAAAATAATAATTTTTTTTTTCACAGTCGGACAATTAATAGTGGAAACATTTTAAATTAGCCAATTTTATTTTTAAGAAAAACTTGAGATATATGCTTTTGATCAATGCACAATTAATTGTACCTTTCATCCGGTGCCATCTTACAACCGCATCTTGAACTGAGCCTGTCAGAGCATGACCTAAATGTAGTGAGCCTGTTACATTAGGAGGTGGTAAGAGTAGTGAGAATACTTTCTGGTCGTCTGAAGGCTGATGGAAGAAATCAAACAATAGTTATACAAATGAAAACAGCTTCTTGGTAAATTAACTAAACTATCAGCATAGCCTGAGTGATTCATTTTGAATCATTCAATCAATAATATCATAATTGTCACTACTATTTAGATTTGATATACTATCTCTATAAAAATACATCTTGATCTTACTTTATGAGGAGTAAAAAAGCCTTTGTCAATCCACCAGTCATACCATTCGGTTTCTACTTCTGAAGAATGGTAAGTTTTGCTCATAGGGGTGGAGACATCTTTAAAAAGTGTAAAAACAAAAATGATGCTTAGAATTTCACTTATCCTTTGATAAAAAAAAATATTAGGCGTACTGATTTTTTAAAAAAATTTTAGACATAAAACAATAATGATCCAAGAAAAGTTATTTTTCCAAATAAGATTTCATAAATAAACAAAACCAATTTGCATATTTTTGCAACCAAGGCAGCTAGGAAAAAAACTTAAGACATCAGCTTGTACTAGTGCTATCTTAAAGTTGACTAGTACTATCTTAAAGTTGACTGGTACTATCCTAAAGTTGACTGGTACTATCTTAAAGTTGGCCGGTACTATTTTAAAGTTGACTGGTACTATCTTAAATTTGATGTTATCAGATATTGTAACCATAAAAGGAAAATAGTATTAATTGAAAATTCCTCACAACAAAAATTCTAAAAATATTTGGAATATGATAGACTATCTTTTAAAATGATGCATGTTTGTATTGTTTGCTAATTGTTAAGAAAATTTCAAACATTTTTGTTTAGAATTAGTCTTCTTTAAAACTAGTTGGCTTCTCAGAAAATCTGCTGAATACTTTTGAAAGAAAAATCCTCAGTCAAATTTGTGGTGAATACCAGAGGGAGAATCCACACCAACCTAGAAATATACCAGCTATCTGAAGACTCTCCATAGTGGCAGAAATAAAAAGGAACAGATTACTGTTCATTATCATACCTGGGGGATTTTGGAATTCTTGATTAAAATGTTTCAATATTTATGCATTTAAATTCAACACAAATTGTTTACCTTTCTTAGCAATAGCTGCACTTGAGAATTTGTTTGTTACATTTTGAAAATGATAGAAAACACAGACCTGGAGGAATAAACTGATTTCGTGTGATTACTTTTTTAAAAAAAAAAAAGCTTTCATATTTCAATAATAAATATTTATTCTTTAATAAAATTTTTTTAGATTAAACCTGATTAGATTGAGGTCACTAATGTTAATTAATTTTGACTACATGCAGAGTGGACAAAAGAGAAATAAGCTCTCAATAATGATTCAGCCTTTAAAGGTGTTAAATAGGCATTGAATGTGTCAAATAAATATATAGTATGAAGTAGATCTGATGTGCAAGCTGTTGGAGCTTAACAAATTCTTAAAATTATATATATAGACATTTTTGTCAAATGAATACCCCTATTTTCTGATATTAGCAAACACCCCAAAATATTGGTTAAAATGAGCCTTTATTTTGATAGCTATGATGAAACTAGTGTATTGTTTTTATTCATGGTCCATTTGTTTATAGTTCAGACCGATTTAGTTTTGTTTACACTAAAAAACAAGGGTTTTACTTGGGTTCAAAGAGCACTGGTTATGACGATGTCACCTTTTTCTTCTAGGACAGAAGGAGGGTAGGTCCAGGGTTAAGGAGATTTTTTAAAAACATTTAATTATTAGCTAAACATGATCTATCTAAAATGCTTCTAAATAGGCAAAAAAACACATACGTATCATAGCCTTTCTGTAAATAGGGGGTGTACACCAATATTCATTTATTATTATTACTATTTTAATTAAGCTGTTCAAGACTTCAAGACTTGTGAAGCTGTGCTACATTTTTTTACACTATTTTATTACTATTTTACCGTAAATCACTAATGCGCTACAAATTTTTAAAAGACAGACGCAATCAAAAGTGATAGGCTACTAAAGAAAAGGGTATACTAATAACTAATACAATTAACAAACAAACAGAGTGAAAGGCACAACCCTGCTCTCCCTCTCTTATTCCATGTCTCCTTGGTGCCCTAATTATTGAATGACAATGTAAGTACTAAGTATAGTAACATCAACACAGTACCAGAAAAAAAAAAGTAGTGGGAGGGCCCATTATTGATTGATCAGGTACCAGATTTAAAGACACAGTCACTAAGTGGAGTGAATGGGCTAGACAAGTGGGGTCACATCATTTTTTTAGGGGTCCACTAGACCTAGGTAGGCTACAGTATAGGTAAAAATTGTGTCTAATGGCCTGGCTATGGTGTCTGTTGTAATTAGAGAAGGAAGAATTTAAGATAACAAAAACAAAATTTAAAAAAAAAGCGTAAAAATTGCAGCGGCAGGGCTTGACCTGTTCATTAGACGAAAATGACTACATAGAAACCTGATTCCAGGTATCTTGTCCCATAAACTACAACAGAGGACTATTAATAATTAAGATAAATCTACATTCTATAATATAGATTACTCTTGCCTAGTATCTACGCATCTAGTCTAGTGTATATACTAGTCTATCTATAATCTATAGTAGTTGATGGGTGCTTGGCCATGTATGTGATATGCGCTCGCCGCTCTGAAGTGTCGTTAAGTCATTAAGTTTAAGTGGTTAAGTCCTGGTTTCGAACTCTGCCTGCTGCCATCCTCACTCTTCCTGCAGGACAGATCTATAATTATAATATATGTCACTATGACTATGTGGCTAGTCTATGAATACTAGAATGACTAAGACACTCACATTGACAGAGTTCTAGTAACTTCTAGAATAGCTAAGGTACAACCTAAGTAGATCTAGAATCTAGACTAGATATCTAGACTCTTAAGTCTAAAGTCTAAGTAGACTATCTAGCACTAGTCACTAGTATCATGTTAAGATCATGTTTTATAACACACCTACTTGCACTGCCTGTACAGCACTGTCAGCAGAGATTAAATATCATGATTAAATATGCCGCACTCCGGCTCCGCATGCCATTATGATGAGTTATGACTTTCAACTTACTTTTTTACTCTCTGTCTCTAGATTCTAGACCTCTATGACTATACTGCTATATAGTAATGACCAAAAGTTAACTAAAAAGTTAGAATCTATTAGTTTAACTAAAAAAAATTAATTAAGGCCAAAGTTTAACTAGAAAAAAAAAGTTTTGTTAAAATCGTATTTTAATTATTTTTTTTAGTTACTAACTTAAAAGTTTAATTACAATTTGTAAAACTTTTCAACATGTGGTAGCGATTGCAAGGTATATCCTTGTTGTGTGTTTTCTGATCACATGATATCATCAACTTTGATTATCAAAGAAATGATGCAGTTAACAACAATTTGGTCAGTCTGTATTTGAAGAGGGTAAAGTAGAAGTTATGGGAGTCAATATCTGCATTGGAAAGTAGCAGAAAAAAAAGAAGTAGCCAAAAACTTCTCAGCAGTATTATGAATGGGGTTGTTCCAAAGTTTCTCTCTCACATTTGGTGTTTCATTTCTGATAAACGTGTTAGGTCAATATTTAGTGGGTTTAATCAATTCATTTGTGGCAAATAATAATTTATTAACTTCAGGAACATCAAGTAGGCCTACACCCTTTTTATAGCTTAAACCTTATATGAAGTTGAATTGTATAAAAGATTCTAGTCTTGTGACTTATTATTGAGATCTAGTTCTTAATTTACAGTTAGGCCTATATAGATCTACAAGCATTAGGATAACCAACTCTAGAAAAAAAAAACATCTTAATCCACACCCTCCCTGACTAAAATGTAAATAGACTTAGTAGACTATGTTTGACTGATTTCAACAACCTGGTCAGACCATGTAGGCTTGTGTGCTGTACATGTGTTGTGGATGATACTACAAGACTACCCTGTGTTTTTTTCATCGCACGTTATGCAATAGTGTTTGCTTAATGTCAAGTGGTCAGACAAGAAAATAACACACTAGCATGGTTAGTCAAGCATGTACATCTATCTTTACAATAAAATAGTTACACACCCTCCCTGCCCAAAAAGTAAATAGACTGTGTGTCCGACTAATTTTAACAACTTAGTCAGATAGAAGTACACATGTAGGCAGCCTATTGTACTGTAGTGTGCAGTCCATAATGACAAGACCATCCCACGTTTTTTCCTTGCATGTTTAACAGTTATGCAATAGTGTTGTATGTTGAATGGTCAGACAAGAAAATAATACATTGGCATGGTTAGTGAACTATGTACTTTACACTGAAATAGTTACACAAGTCAAATGTTTCATAAAACTCCAACAATTATGTTTCTATTGTTTTGGGTTACTAGAAATGTGAAATTCTAAATTTCTATTTTATTTAATGAGATTTTAAACTTAACCTGTATAAGTAAGATTTTCTGTTATATAAGTTAATATAATTTAAAAAAATAAAAGTATCATTCTTTTCTAAAGGTTTTAATTCAAGGCTAAAATACAAGCACACAAATTTATTTAGATAAAGACATAGATTTTTTTTTTCAAATTTTAGTGTGCATTAATATTATAGATCTATGTAAGAAACATCTTGTGATTTTATTATGGATAAGTATTTCTACAATGTTAAAAGATCGAACCGTAGGCATACAGTAAAATGATTAGAGGTCTAGATCAACACCCCCCCCCCCCCCCCAAAAAAAAAAAGTAAAATGAAAAGAATAGTTTAATTATTATTTTTTAGTTTAGTTTAAGTTAAGTTTAACTATATTTTGAAATTCATGACAAACTTTATAAACTTTAGTTTTAGTTTAACTGCTTTATTTTAGTTGAAACTTAGTTTTAGTTTAACTTTTTAAATTTAGTTTAGTTATCATCACTACTCTACTGCTCTGCTATACTGAGTCTATACTCTATCAGTATGGAATATCAGTATCAGTATCAGTAGTTGTTACCAGTTGTACTCAGTAGAGTAGTACTTGCAGTGGCGTAGCTAGGGTATTTGATGCCCTGTGCAGGAGCTCCTAATGATGCCCTCAAAAAAAAAACATAACAGCAAAATGAAGACTCCCCACCCCCAGAACTTTAGTTTTTAAAAACTTCTATGTGTATGTATACACAAACGTCACATATAAGCAAATCAAGATCACGATATTTGGGACTGAGCTATAAAGGCGATATTTTTTTAACTCGAGCTCACCAGGTTTTTGTTTTGAAAAATTTGGTACTTCTGAAGAAACTTTGATTAGTCATTGAAGCCTCTTTTGCTCCAGACGAAACTCAGTTTTGTTAATTTAATGTCACTTGGAGGACTCAAGATTTGTTTCAATCTGAGGATCCAAAAGTTGGGATAGTGACAAAAAATCAAATTTTTCAGCCACTTTATAAGGTGCTCAATTTTGTGATAATCTTTTAAACAGTCCAGTACAACAGATAATAAATTTCCCTCGGTATCTCTTTCTTGTGTGTCAATACAGAATCTTCATTTATTTCGCTAGGCATCTTTTTCATGTGGCCAATACGAAGAGGCTTTGCACTAATCCCTAGGTCTGAGCATATGCTTTCAGCAAAGGTAATACTGGCTTCAGTGAGGTCCTCTAGAAATGGTAGAGTATGTCGAAAAATAGAGCTACATCGACTTCAGCTTCAGCAGCTCAAATTCTGCCAGATTTAGAGATTTGGACATCCTAGTGTTGAACTTTCATGAGAACAGCAAATATCTAAGTCTCGACCAGGGGTGGACTGGGTATCAAAATCGGCCCGGGCATTTCTATACCATCCGGCCCATAAATTGTATATTATATGATGGACATACAGTGAACACTATGTCCTTATAAGGAATAAAGACTTTATGTCCTTTTTAATCAAAAAACGTACACATGGTTACTGTGACCACTGTGTCCTTACAAGGAATAAAGGCTTTATGTTGCTTTTTAATCGCAAAGTGTATAGGCCCTAAAAGGATGAAGCTCTACATAAGTAGGCTATTACACTATTTCGGAAAATATGTTAGATTAAATTAGTAGGCCTTAGAGTCTGTAAAAGATTTTTTTTTAAATACTTAGCTATAAGAACCCTTCCCCTGAAAAAGGAATACTATGAAAAAAATTAACAATTTAATAGTGGCATCCATGCTGCCCTTATCTTATAAAATACAGATGTGATTTCAAAAAAGGAGATGCTTACTGTGGTCCTACCGGCCCATTAGGATACCGTCCCACTGGGCATTTGCTCGAATGCCCATATAGCCCCTGGTCTCGACCTCCGTAGTCTATTATTTCTGAACCATATGAACGTAGTTTTTCTAAAATAACCGCAGAGATTCCATAGGCATGCTTATTCTTAGTGTTGATGAAGCCCATGAAAGACTCGTCGTTATCCATTACCGTCAATGTTGGAAGCTAGGTCCGACTTTCAGATGCCAGGTATACAATAAAAAATAATCGAAAAATAGATGGCTAGTTTTAATTGTTGTTTGATCTATTTCCATGACCACCCATAATTACAATATAAATTCTTATGTATTTTTGTAAGTTTGGTTCGAACCCAGTGATGCTTCAGGAGTTGAGTCCACTAGGATAGTAATATCACTAACTCCTACAAAATGCCTTCATTTTTGTTCTTCCAATTCTTCTTCAAATTGTTTGTATGGCCCAAGAGTGCCAGATTCTGATTGGAGAGCAAAACAAATGATGCCCAAGAGTCTCTTTATGTAGGGCTTCCATTTTTTCCTTCTTGTTTCAATAAATCTTGACCACCGCTGTGAATACCTCCCTAACACATTTCCTCCCAGCTGTCTGAATGTTCTGCTAGTCTCTTCCTAATATTCAGTTCTTGGTGATAACCTCCATCTATCGTTTGATCCAGTGATGCCCAAAATATGGCCCCCGGGCCAGATCCGGCCCAAGAAGTGGTTCCATCCGGCCCACCGATACGTCATCACAAGGTATAAAAAATCCCCCCGTTTTTTTTTCTCCAAAAAAAAAAAAAAAAAAAAGGTTGAAAAATGTATCTTTACCTACATTAGGCCCCTCATTTGTTCTCGAATGGATTGGTCCCATGACCTTTAACATTTCTGAATTGAGAATCAACTAGGAAAAGTTACGGATCATTACTTGTAGAACATGATAAACCAACATGTTTGTTTATAAAGAAAGTGGAGTTGTTTAAAAAAAAAAAAAAAAAAAATATATATATAAACGGCATTCTGAAACAAATATGGCGGCATTCTTGATTTGAGCCGTGAATAAAAGATTGTTTACCTATGGGTACTAGACCCACGGGCTTCTAATCAAATAGTATCAGGTTAATTTCATTTCGTGTTTTATATCTTTTCGTTGATGTGGCCCGCGACACGAGTGTTTGAAATTAAAATGGCCTGCAGGACGAGTAAGGTTGGGCATCACTGGTTTAATCCATTTTCATGCTGATGTAGCCTAATACTTGATCTTGAGAAAAGAGTTTGCAGGGAAGCTAAACAGTTGTTGTTTTTTTTTGGTGGGGTAACAATTTCTGAAAACTTTTTTTGCCATTTAGTATTTTCCTTTGAAGAAAGTAACGTGGAAGTCTAAAAGTGCGTTAATTAGAGATGTAAACAAACCTAGTAAACTCAGGCTAGTCTTTAGTTAATATTTAAGTTTGGAAAGAATAGAAGATATCAACAAAGTAGCTAAATAAATAAACGTTTACATTTCTAAAGAATAGTCTGAGTTTGTGCAGTTTTTAACTGAGAAAGTTTAAATTGTCCTTTGTTTGATGCCCTGTGTGGCCCGCACCACCCGCACATAGCTAGCTACTCCACTGAGTACTTGTTACTAGTACTTCAACTTGTTTGTGAGTTAATAAAATTATAATATTATAATATTAAAATATATACTCATACAAAGTTATAGTTATAGTGTTATACTATAGTATAATTATAAGTTATAGTCTTATAGTTATAGTTTTATAGAATATACTCTATAATAATATAGTTACAGTTATAGTAATAGACGTAAAATCTAGATCTACAATTCTACATCTAGAATCTAGACACATAGAGGAGGCTCTTGTAGTTTGAACACCCCATCGAATTCTCCTTTTTGAACGGGTCGCTTTTTTTTTTGTTTGTAATTCATTTATTTTGATGTTTGGAGCTAAAAACAACGTTTCGGGACAGCGCATGTCCAATTTTAGATAAGTTCCGGTAATTTTGTTCCGTTTTTCCAAAGCAGGTGGCAGTTATTTAGATTCGCGGTAACCATGTATGTAAAGCTGTTGTTATAACCTCCCCCGGCAATTCATACCAATATAAGGGATGAAGGCTATATCATGAGCCTGTTTGATCATAGGCTGATGGGCATATCAAAATAAGCTTCCAAACATCTTTAGAAAGACATTTCAATCACATTTATACCGTTAGCTGTTAAATAAAATTTAAAAAAGGGGTGTCCAAACAAATAATAATGAATTCAGCTCATTCTCCTTTTTGAACACAGCAAAATCGTATTATGAAATATTATTGGGATTAATAAATCTATGATTTTTTCAATGAATAAACATGACCTAGATAGAGATATCTAGAATATATAACTTATGAATGAAAGAAAAAGTGTGGGCTGCTAATTTGAAGCCAGAGACCATGCCCACTGCAGGTGATCACGCAAGATAAGCTGGCGGTGAGGAGAGGTATACACTCAGCGAGTAGTGTCACAAACTATCCAACCAGGCAGTGGAGGGAAGGGGGAGAGAGTCATGAAAAGAATTATAAGCATCTATGGGAGGGAGGGGATGTTAAGGTTTCACAAAACGAACATCCAAATTATGAAAACAAGAAGAGGGTCCTTGGATGGGAGTTAAAAGAAAGACAGAGGAAATACAAGTAGCCTAGTAGAAAATATCATGTTTATTAAATTAAAAAATTAATGTATAGCTCTATAATCTATATAAATTTATTTCTGTCTGTTTCTACACATAGATTATATAGGTATTTAAATAAATAAACTATATATATATATATATATATATATATAGTCTATATAAATAAAGAGAGAGAGAGAGAGTGTATATGAGGAAATAGACTATAAATACATATTGCAAAAGTGAATCTACTTCTTTTACTACAATCTAAATAATTTTTAAGTAACACAGATATAATTTATTAGCAATTACATAGTGGTGTTCAACACCGGTGCTCACTGTTCAACTAAAGTTAAAGGAGAAAGCCCAAAAACTGCGTTCAAAATAGGAGCATGAGGTGACCCAATTTATTTTAAAATAAAATCTTGACTATGGGTGGTAATACAAAGGAACACAGCTATGTTTATAGTCCTTTAGTTGCAGAATAAGAATCTGCTTTCAGTTTTTTTGTAAGTTAAACCTTCACCAAATAAAAAAATAAAATAAAAAATTGACCTAGTTCCCGAAAGACGGTGTTCAGACAGTTCAGTTATAAGAATCTACCATAGTATACTCTAACTCTATAGATCTAGATCTATATCTAGATCTAATGAAATTTCACCTGAATTTGTGAAGCTCTACATACATATTTTGAATGGGGCCCAAATATGACTCGTTGTACCGCAACGTAACGCACTATTGCCAAGGGTGCAGCCATTTTGTTTGTTTACATATTTTTATTGTTATGGATATCTAGGTCAGTGACTGAGTTCAATAAAAATGAAAAGAAAAATAAATAAGAAAAGAAAAACAACGCTAGCTATTTTGTGAACACGTAGACACAGGTCTAGATCAGACTTTCAGACTCAAAGGTTCTCTAATGTTTTTGCACAGGGGACCCCTTTATAAGTTTATATAGCTATATATTAATATATACTATATAGCCCAAACTTGCTCACGAACCCGAGTACGTAAGTGAAAACGCTTCAAGTAGATCCTTTTTTATATCTCTTATATTAACTCTTATAATATTATATTATAATATAATAAATAATTATTAGTAGTCTAATTGTTACTGTATATTATATTATTATAGAATATTACTAGATTCTATTATTAGTTTCTTCAATTTCTTCATTTGTTAGTATTTGTTCTGTATAAAAGTTAGCTCTTGAGGGATTACGGGCACGACATGGCCTAAATTGAAAATACAAATATACATACTAATGCATGTTATGTTAATCAATGACTTAAACTCTGCCAAGTTGTTGGTTTTCCTGGCCGATTCAGGCAAGCCATTCTATGCTCTAATAACATATTATATTATATATATTTGTTGGGGTTTATGAACTGTATTGACTGTATGAATAGTGTCAGTGTGATTCCTATTGATTGTCTATAATTCCATAGATTAAAGAAGAATGTAGTATTTCACATGACCAAGGCTAGCAGATTTAGTTCCTGCATATTTTGCCACATCTAATGCAGATAAAGCCACTGTCTGCTGGGGGTCTCTATGTAAATTCTGTTTCTGCGCCTGTTGTCAGCATGGGCTTTTTTCATATTACATATGTGTGTGCCACAACCTTTTGCATGATCTCTCTGAGACCAGCTGCTTTCCTTTTTACCTGTCTGTGCGAAATGGATAAGGCTTATATATGTATTATATATATATATATAATAGACTCTGCTCCTTATTTTTAATAATTGTTATTAATTTACTTGCCGCTTGACAAACTTTATTTCAGATTGTCAAAGTAATGAATAATTCTTACACAAGAAGACTTATTAAACATAGCTTTAATGGTAAGTCATAGCAGTTCATTAAAGTTTATTTAATTTTATCATTTCAAATTACATTTGACTGTCACGTATTTTTGCAAGTGTGTTACATTAATTTGTTTCAATCTGTTCAGTTTTAAACTCTGTCAGGTTCATTGGGATTTTTATTTTGGACCAAACCCTTGAGCTCACCCGCCTCAAATGTGTACATGGTCTCAATTGGGAAAATATTGAATGTTAAACAACTGCTGTACAGAAGTGGTTAAACTCAATGTCACCAGACATAAATTAGACTCTTCGCCTTTAGTTTTTTTTCTTCTCTGAGCTGCCATGTATAAACCATTCTTGAGGCATTAGTCTTTACTCTGGTCCTGGGGTTTTACTTGCACAATGTTTTTCTGCTTTTTTTTTTCTGTGTTTTATTTGTCCTTTATAAAACTGTGTTTTAATGTAGCTTCAGACAGTTAATCAATTTTACCTTTGTAGATAGATTACTTCACTTTCATTCTAATATGAATAAAGCTTAGACATTTTCTTTTAAACAAAAATAAACTTGACTTTTATTAATAAATATTTGCAGCTTTCAATCTCAATGTAGAAGTATATATAAACGCACAAGTTAAATTACAAGATGTCATATCATTTACAAAATCTCAACCCATGTAAAATCCACTGTTCCCGCTATCCAAACTTTACACATGGTTCTGTTTTTTTTATTTCGCTCAGATAATTCCTCATTTTTATACACTCACGGTTCTATCGTAATAAAAATTACAATTATTTTATATTTACATTTGCTTTTTGATCTGTTCCTCAGGTGATCATGAAACTCAGTTGTCAGAATGTGGAGAAGCCAATCTTCATAAATACCTTATGGACTGTAAAAAGAATCCAGGTCATTCAAAATTTATACCTGTTGGTTCATTCACTTTAGAACATTTGCCTGAAGGTCATCATGATGATAGTTTATATAACTTTATCAAAGCTACAGCTGACCTGACAGTTAAGGTAATGGTACAAATGACCAGTCCTCGCAGACCTGAGCAGTATCCCTTCTACAGCATCAGGGGAAATACCAACTTGAGAACAGGGAGCGGAATTCTTTGTGGATTACAACAGTACACAGATAGTGAATATCGTCAATTACAACAGTACACAGATAGTGAATATAGTCAATTACAACAGTACAGGGATAGTGAATATAGTCAAAATTTAGGTCCCCATTCAGTGCTTAGCTTAAAGTGTCCATGTAAAAGATGTCAACATTCAGATTCACCTGCCTGTCAGTGGTGGAAAATTACTGTAGTTACAACTGCACATGTTATTTTTGATGATATTGAGGCCAGCCACACGTCTCTGAGACTCTTTTATGACATGGATGATTGTCCAGTAGTCGTTGTTGATACAGTCAAAATAATACATACAGACATTATCGCAGATATTAGTTGGTTGATATGCTTGACTTGTGACAAAAGTATAGGACATAAACTCAGCCAAACGTTTGTAAAATTCAATACTCACATATGGAAAGTTAGAAAAAAATATTTGGCAACTAGGGACATTGACAGGTTAGCCTTCATAGTGTCACATCCTCATGGGTGCTCAAAACAAATTAGTTTTGGCAGCTGGTTGGACAAACGCCAGGTTGGTAAATATCATTTCCAAAATAAGTTTACTTATACAACCTGTACTTGCCCAGGGAGTAGTGGTGCTGCCGTCCATTGTGTGGGGTATGACTGGTGTGGATATCATCTAGTTCTGCACAGTGGATCGATGAGAAGTGGATTAAACTACAGTACATCAGGTTTTGTTTATTGATAGATCCACATTTAGTTCATTGATGAATTCTCATGTAGTTCATTGATGGGGTCCACATTTAGTTCATTGATGGGATCCACATTTAGTTCATTGATGGGGTCCACATTTAGTTCATTGATGGGGTCCACATCTAGTTCATTGATGGGGTCCACATTTAGTTCATTGATGGGGTCCACATTTAGTTCATTGATGGGGTCCACATTTAGTTCATTGATGGGATCCACATTTAGTTCATTGATGAGGTCCATATTTAGTTCATTGATGGGGTCCACATTTAGTTCATTGATGGGGTCCACATTTAGTTCACAGAGGGAGAAAAAAGTATTTTAAACTTATTCAGCATAAACCTACACAAAAAAGGGAAATTTGTCTTTACAATTTGAGGTCACTGTTTTGTGGCTGATGGTAGATGAAAATCAAATGTGTATTACACAAAATTGTCAATACTTCCGTCATCAGACATTACTAAAGCTGAATGAACTCATGAACATCAAGCAGAAATGTTCTACATCTACCTCTCCGACAAGATTTGAACTCTGGGACAAGCTTTCAAATTTTCACCCTGTTTCACAACTTGATGCGTTGATAGATCTGTGTAGTTCTTTTTAGGCTACATGTTATGTACTAGCTGTGTACAAAATGGCCAGTGACCAACTGACCTTGGTCACTTAACTCTGTGCTGCTATTCTTGTTGTATTTAAGAGCAAACAATTTTTGTATTTATCTTTTCCCCTCCTTTTGAATGTTAGTTTTTGTAAACTTAAATTGTCTTTACAATTGTAGTTGCCTTTTTTTTTAGTTGGTGTTATTATCAAAATAAAATTATATATATATATATATATATGATAAATTATTATATATTTTAATGTATGTCTGTGTGAATGTTTTTAATATATATACAGAAGCGTGCTGGATGAGTGTAAGGCACTTGGCTTCTGATCCGGAGGTCCCCTAGGTTCAAATCCTGGTGAAGATTGAAAAGTAAAGGCAGTTGGTTGTTGTGCTGGCCACATGACACCCTCGTTAACCGTTGGCTACAGAAACAGGTGACTTTTACACCATCTGCCCGGTAGACCGCATTGTCAGAAAAAGGAACTTATTTTTTTTTACTTTTATATGTATACACACTAGCTTTACTCACTGGCTATGCCCCCTGGTGTGTTCTCTGATATATCAGAATAAACTGAAGATAGAAAATTCCAAAACGTCACATACAGATCAAACATTAGCCTAGCTCTCTCATGTCCTGTGAGGAAAAAGGTTGGTCTAAATCTTTTGACCCGTAAATTTACTTATTGTAAAGTATAGATTGTGTCCCTTGATTTACAAAGTACTTTTTATTACTTATTCTGTGCCCCCTTCTAATACTTGTTAGTGTTGACTATTGTTTTAATGACCCAAGTTTTATATTGTAGCAATGTGTGTATCTGGCCCAAGGCCCAAAGAGTAAAAAAAAAATGATAAGAGAAATGATTTTTGAAGATATTCATACTCTATTGGTTATTCACAGTAATCATTTCTTTTAGTAAACATTGTTAACAAGTCTACAGTGCTAAAACTAATATGCACCATAATAGAGTTTCTCCTCTTTAAAAATTAGTTTATTTGACCAATAGGTCTTTATTCTGTACATGTCCACCAAAAGGCCTTGGAAAAGCTTGCTATAGTTTATCAACATTTCCGTACTCTGTTACTTGACCTCCATTGTATGTCAATCTGTGCTAGACCTATACTTTTTTTTAAAGTTCAATACCATTTCCCCTCAAATTCTCTCTAATTTAACAATTCCAATGACACACACTTTCAAAAATCTGCAGCACTAGCTCTAATTGTAGACTCTGTAGAAATTGAAGAACTACATCTTTTCCAATTG
Organism: Biomphalaria glabrata; assembly: GCF_947242115.1. Lineage (NCBI taxonomy): Eukaryota > Metazoa > Mollusca > Gastropoda > Planorbidae > Biomphalaria > Biomphalaria glabrata. The sequence continues at coordinate 15,285,088 of NC_074719.1, forward strand.
ACTGCAGCTTATTGCTTTTTTTGCTACTATTTAATATGAACACAACCGTAGCACACTAATGAATTACAATATTTTTAATGTGCATAATTGTTAGTCATACATGCTGAAGTATAGGCCTAGTATATAGACATACATAAATATAGACTGGAAAAAGGAAAAAACTTCATGTAACTTGAAAACATGTATATCTATTGTAGTCGGATTTACGAATTCGGAAAAGTTGCATGATCTTCAATCTTAGAGATTAAACAAAACTGTTGTATAATAAAGTACACAAAATTGCAAGTCACAAATTTTCGTTTCATAAAACTCTTTTATCGGCCAGTCTATATTTATTTATGTCTATGGCCTAGTAAGACTACGCCCCCTTAAAGTCAGACTTCAATAACGTAATTGCCAACACATTATCTGTTTCGATGCTTATCATTGGGTTTATTTAAAGAGCAACACACAAGAGTTGTCGACCGTCTTTCTCCATTCCTCTCCGTCGTTTGCCTTGGATAGAATCTCTTTCAATGGCAGGCCTTTCCATTCTTTTATGTTGTCTTCCCCCCCCCCTGTCTGCCTCTTCTTCTTCTTCCTGGTACTGTTCCTGAAGGGAGGTCTTTGGGAGCCCCAAAGGCCTTGTAATTATGGCCATACAGTTTTAGTTTGCGTTTTTTTTTTTACAATAGTAAGCAGGTCAACGTGGGGTCCAATCACTGTAGAAACCCTGTCTCTAATCTCTTCGTTTGTGATGCGGTCTTTAAATGTGGTACCTAGGATACTTCTGTAGCATCTCAATTCCATTGTAGGCAGGCGGAGCGATTTTTTTCCTTCAAACTCTCGCCATTAGGCGCCCAAAAGCACTACCGGCCCTGCCTCTGGAATAGCAGACCTGTTGTTGTAATTACAGTGGGGTTACTTCCCATTGTTGAGGGCAATGTCTTCTGTAGAATGAATCAAGTTTTTAATTTTCGTTGATTATTATTGGAAGAGTTGCCGAGCAAATATAATAATAATTTGTTTTTAAGTTTCACACAGACAACTCGTTTAGTAATAACGGCCAGATGGCTCATTAAAAACACTCACTGTTATGACGTAGGACCTCATGGTAAAGATCAGGTAGACCTAATTTCGACATGACTGTTATTGACAGATCTAAAGTGTACCGGTAAAAGTATTGTTATTATTTCCATTTTAAATGTAAACGCTCGACGAGTAATCATTTAAGCTACGTCGTATTTAAACAATCTTGATGTCTACAGTTTAAAAATCTCCATCCACTCCTCATTCACATCATGAATAAAATAAAGAGGTAGAACGTTTTATCATCTCATTGTTTCTATCCAACGAGTTCATGTCTTCATCACTTCATCCTTTTTTTTCCTTTCCTGATTGATGGCGACGTTTTCATTACTCAATAGTATCCTTCCAAATTGAAGGCATCACCTCATCATTTCTTTCTAAATTGAAGGTGACATTCTCACACCTTTGCAGGTAACACCCACCCGATTGCACTACGATTTAACCCGGAGTTCTCTGATCCTTGGTGGAGAATCGGATCCTTCCCGCGGAGGCCAGAATATCCTATCAGAAGTACATAAGCCCCGCTGCTTCCAGGACAGGTGCAAGTCGTATAGGTGAACTGACTGTAACACTCGCCCACTTTGGTTCTGCTAGTCCAACGACCAATGCTGATCTGTTTGGCACACCCGTGGGGGTGAGAAATAATTATGGCTAATCTGTCAACATCTTTAAGAGAGGAGTACTTATAGTAAGTTGTGCGCCAGAGGTCGTCAATTTTTTCATTTAAATCTTCCAGCCGTTTTCCGATACTTTCATCACAAGTCACACATTTTATCTGGCATCTGTCCCTTTCTTTACTGAATTCACTGATGCTCACGTGGTCTAAAACAACAAATCGGCTGTCTTCGCTATCGAAAAAAAATCTCAGGGTAACCTTGGCCGTGTCAGTTTCCTCAGAAACTACATGTGCAGCTGTTTCGATAGTTATCTCCCACCATACATGGCTGGGGGTGTCGGATGGTTGACATTTGGGGCACGGGCACTTCCGGTTGTTAACGTTTTGCCTTTCGTATTTATCTAGCCCATCGACATATTTACAAACATTCGAGACTTTTCCCGTTCCGGTTCGGAATCGAGCTTTGCCTTTGAATGGATTGTCTGACCTAGCTGCACAGCCATGTTGAACGTGTACTCTGACTGTCAAATCACTTAAAACATTGATGTAATCAAACACATCATCAAAGCGATATGGTTCGGGCAAATCCTTGAGGCTAAATTTCCTGACGGGGATGAAGTCTGTATGGCCTGGGTTCTTGTTGCAGGTTGTAAGACATTTGTGTAAATCTGCTTCATCGCCTTCTATTGCCTCAGTCTCGAACTGACCTACACAATGAAAAGAAACAATGCAGTCACGTATTTATTATAGTTTTATTATCAGTGACAAAAAAAAATATTTAGATCTCAATTAAATAATTACCAAAAAAAAAGTAAGAATATATCACTCAGATGTTAGTCGGACGTTTAGAAAACGTAATTGGTCTAATAATTTTATATGCCTTTAGACATTTTAGACCTTATGAGAGCGCTACAGGTGATCCTTGGACCAGTTTGCGGTAATTTACTTTATTATTTATTCACTTTCAATAGGTGTGAAATGCAAAAATTTTCACATTGCAACTAAAATTAAATTATATAACAATCATCTCAACTTTCATTATGTAAAACATAAATTCTTGTAATGTAAAAGAAACAAAAATACATTCAAAAGAAAAAAATCACAGCCGTTAGTGTCAGTAGTTGGCACGAGGGCTCAGAACAAACGTTTTTCTTTAAGACTTGATCATAGATACATGTGTCTTTCTGTACATAAAATAATTGTATATTTGTTTCTTACATATAATTTTCTGTGAACGTTATGCAATACTTAAAAATGGAACTTTGTTAAATCGTACTTTCAGCTAGTGACTAGCACAACTTTGTTTTCAATTAGTTACTAGCACACTTTTGTGCTAAGGTTTTAATTTTAAAATCTGAAGAATCCCTCTACAGCTTTGCAAAGTGGAAAACATTGGCAGCTAGATTATGCTTGCTAAAAGTCATTGATAAAGAAGTCATTGCTTTGACAGGAGTAAAGAATAAAAAATAGGGTCATCTTTCACAGATTCCTTTAGTTTGAGAAGCCCTATTACGTTTTTTATTCACTTCAAATAAAACGGCTCTCGCTCTGATTTTAACGCCCCCTTTCACCTTATAGCAAGTGAATTCCATTACCAACTTCAAAAAAATAAATATTTCAAAGGCCCTTATTTTCAATCTGAACGTGAAGATTTCTGCCCTAAAGACTTAATCACAGAAACAGATGAGATTGACGTTAGCTGCCCTAAAGACTTAATCACAGAAACAGATGAGATTGACGTTAGCTGCCCTAAAGACTTAATCACAAAAACAGATGAAATTGACGTTAGCTGCCCTAAAGACTTAATCACAGAAACAGATGAGATTGACGTTAGCTGCCCTAAAGACTTAATCACAAAAAGAACCGAAAAGTCTTGAAAGAAAACTACACGTCCAACATGTACATATTGAAATGTTACATTTTCAAATACATTCTTACTAGAATACTTAGAACGTTTATCAGCAAGCTTGTCGTCTGTCATGCTTATCCTTCCGTTGCATTACCTGCAATATAGATATATATATATATATATATACACATTTAAATTACAAGCAAAATAGGCCTATAGAAAAATACATATTTATTAGCTAACTCATTCCAAAAAAGTTAATATGGTGCTAAAATAAAATAATGTTTCATAACCAATTTTAAAAATTAAATAGTTTGAAATGATTTTGTAAAAAGAAAAAAAAGACACTAGCAAGAACTGCACTAACCTTGTACATATCATCTAAACATTTCAAACTCTCTTATAAATATACAGAGAAATGGATGTGTAATTAACTCTGTTTCTGAGGATACCATAATATAACCATGGAAACAGTGGGAATATAAAAGAAGTTGAATATACGTTGAGTTTTCCAGTAAATCAAAGGTCCACTTTAGCTTGATTGTTGATCTATTTCTAAGTTTAAAAGTTCCTAGAGATCAAAAGGTCCTAGTGGTATTAATGTTAAGCCTATCACTTTATGTATCCAATGGCTTATGCGGGTGTGGTCTAACCAGCAGAAACAACACTCCAGGCAGAGACACACGGAACTGTATCAACTCAAGTCAACTAGTTTCACTGGGGTACTTGGTCTCGTACTTCCAAGTTTACTTTAAACCATTTAGTGAATGGTGCTGGTGTTGTCTCTACAGAAGAATGAAATTATTTGTATGATACTTTGAGTCTAGATATATTCTTGGCAGATTCATACAGACTTTTTTTTTCGGAGCACAAAATAAACTTTTAAAAGTAAAGCTTAAATAGAGTTGACCCCCAAATCGTGTTTCTTCTTACTATTATTTTACTGACACTCTGTAACTGTTTAGTCCAACAATAAACAAAAACAGGAAACCATAAGTAAAATGTGTTCAATACAAATATAGTGACTACGTTATCTATCGCACGTCTACCGTAGAGATATAAATAAATAAGCTTCCTAGAAAATATTAACAAGATAAGAAAGAGAGTTTGTAGGCGGCTAGTAGGTGTCTTCTGTTGGTAAGCAATGTGGGTCATCTTTATGTATATACTAGCAAATACCCGTGCTGCACTACGGTTGAAATAGTTGGTAAATGTTTATTTTTACCGGGGCTTTTTTTTTTTTGTCTTCAATGTTAGGGCCCGCTCCTCCCCCCCCCCCCCCAACCACTCACTGTTATGACACTTGAACTTTAGAAGTTCCCCTCCTCCTTAACTCTTTCCTTCTTGAATCAAACTGGCCACAAACAATACATTTAGACTCTGTACAATCACTTCTTTGCCCATCCCTTGTTGGCCTTAAAGAATGGCACTCTGGGAGACTGGGACTGCCCGCAAAGCTTCCCCAACGCACTACACATGTTCTATTTTCTGTGTCCCCAATGAAATTCCTCCTCCTGCCAGCACCACACACCTTTGGGCACTAACATTCTTCAGTGGAACGACCCTCAGCTGCTGCTTAAAGTTAACAGAAACAAGAAATAGTAGGGAAAAAATATTTTTGAAAAAAAAAAAACTGAAAATTTAGATTCGTGGATTTGACATAATGATAGTATTAACTTAATGGCAATGTCTTCGATGCCGAAGATTATGGATGAGTGTTAGCTAGTGTTTCACATGACTACGCAAACCCAGTTGCGACTCGAATATTTTCCTCATCTCGTGCAGACAAAGCCGTTGTCCGCAGGCCGTCTATTTAAGATTGCTTTCGTCTTTTGCACATGCCTAAAGTAAGGGCCTTTCTTCGGGTCTCAAATGTGGTACCAGGGGACTTTGTGAGAGCTCTCCGACTGTATCTTTCAGAGGCCGCCCGCGGCCCGCTGCCACCTACTTAATTTCCTCTATGCCAATTAGGGCGAAATTGGGCCTCAATTGATCTTTATAGCTCTTTCGAGGGGGGGGCTCTGTTTCGCCGTCTTCGTTTCAGCTCGCCAAAGAAGGTCGCTCGCGGTCGTCTCCCATTCGGGATTAGTGTCCTGAGCCAGCCAGGAAAACCACTCACTTGGCCGAATTCAGGTCCTTAGTTAACATGCATGACTAGATTGACCTAGGAATTGCGTAGGACATAATCACCTTAATTTTGGAAGTAACGTCTGTACTTTGTAAGATAAGAAGACTCAGTGCAGCAGTTGAATGTTAATTAGTGCTTCCATGCAGTCCTGCAGAACATAGTTAGGCCCTATTTGTAGTGTAGTCTAGACGTCTTGTCAGCGTATGCCTATTAACATTATACAAAGCCTGTTTTTCAATACAATCTAACTACATAATCTAAATTAAATAACTCGCTTACCTTCATATTCCCTCTACGGCTCTACATATATATCATCGTCAGTATTCACAGCTATAATGTATCATAAAGAAAATCCTATTTGTAGCTAAGTGGTAAATTTTATGCATTTAAATCCAAACAAAAAAAAAACTATTACATTATTTTACATTATATTTAAATAACATATTAAACATTTGGCTACATTCACTCTGGCTACAGTCTATAAATAGTTCATGATCTACTATCACTCATTTTAACGCTTACTATTATTTCAATTGCTCTAAAAGTTCTAATATTGGCATTGTAAACCATGTAGAACTAAATGTATATTATTTTTGTTCTAAAATTGTTGACATATCTGGCATGTTTCATGTTTTAAAAGAAATACGTACCGGTTTGTCCCAACAGAACCTCGCAATGACGCCAGAAACAGGAAGTTTCCTACATTCAAATTTATAACATGCAGCCGGTCCGATAAGCTTACACTTGGCTTACAGGATATTGTAGGAAGACTGTATCACATGCTAATTTTAATCGCATGTTGCTCATGTCTTTATTAATAGAATGAATTATGTCAGCTCGTATATTTATACATTTGTATTTACTTGTTGGGGATTTTCACAATAATTTCCTAATTATCTATCTAATTTATTGTAAATAAATAAATACATTTATATATAGGCCTATATATATATATATAAGGTTAGGCCTACATATAATGTTCGTGCATTCATTGGGGCCGCTTCGGATAAAAAACAAACAAGGAGAGCGTCTAACAAGGTCAAAAACAACCAACACACGATATCTGCGATACTGTTTCAATGACTACACATAATGAAGCTTTTATCTTTGCTGGTATAACGTTAAATATATTGTTTTAATTTATAACTGTAGGCTATGTGGAGATAATGAGCTAATAATAGAAATATAGATTTTCTATTTGAATTAGTCATTATAGTCATGAGTGTCTCAAAAACACGCAGTTTAATCAGGAAATGGGGGGGGGGGCGGTCGGCCGAGTTCTATCGCCCCTAACACTCTCCCCCCGCCAGTGGACGTGCCCAATCTAGCTGTGGCGCGTGTTCCCCTCAAACGTAATGGTTTGCAGGCTTGTTCAGTCCATGAATCAAAGGTTTAGAACACTCTCCCAATTCAGTTAAGATAAAGCATATTGCTTCACTGTATTTAAGAAGAACATCAAGGCTGAACTGTGTAAAACTTTTTTAGATAGGTTGCCCTTTTAACGCTCACCTTGATGTTTGTTATGTTCTCATAGCGCCTGGAGTCGACATTTTGTTTGCTAACGGAGCTTTAAAAATACAATTTATTATTATTGTAGAAATGAACAAATATTCATTCTCTGGTAATGTCGTGGTCTTTTAGCATTACATTTAAAGAGTCATTCATATGACGTCAAAGAAAAAAAATTCCATTACCTCACATTAGGCTAGTACCGGTACCATAAAAAAATGTCTTTATTTACACGAGATATTTAACGAGGGTTCATAGACATTGGTGCACTGAGTTCTAATAGAATTTATTTAAAGAGGATCAAAGCCGCATTGTTTTTGCGTTTTGTCTGTCAGTCGGTCTGTCCGTCATCTTGATATAAAAAAAACAACAACTAAAAGTTATTAAAAATTGATTAACCTTTATTTTACGTTTCAAAACATCGCAATAATTTTTATGTATGAACACAATTGAAAAGTTTATATAATAGATCGTTCCGGATGTTTGTATAAATAGTAAAAGAAAAAGAGAATTTCAGATAAATGTAATACCGTTAATTAAATTTTTTGGATGGTCTCGTATAAAAATTAGATGTACTACAGCCATGTGGAGAGATTTTCATACCTTACTTTGGTGTTTGGATTCTGTTTTCCTTAAAAATCGTAACATAATATTAACGATAATTAGATTTTTTAATGTTTTAGGTAGAAAGTTAAATGTATTGTAAGAGAGTAGTGAGTTAAAATATTTTTCATAAAAATCCGTAAAAACATTATTTCGTAAATGAGAAGATTATTTGTTTATTAATTAGAAGAGGGAGTTCAAACAATTATTTGGTGTTAGTAGATTTTTTAAAAAATTCGGAACTTTCTGGCTACGATTTGTAAGAAACAAAATCCGGAACATTCTTTATCGATTACAAAACTTCTATGTTATGTTTCAGCAAGAAAATTAAATGTCTAAAAAGTAATGTTCAGTAATCAATTCTAGTAAATTACTTTTTTTTAAAGCCCTGAACAACCTATTGTCGATATTTTTAAAATTTGTTTAAAGATGAAAATACGGAACAATTTGATATTGATAACCAAATTATAGTGACGCATTGTCAAATAATATAAGTGTAATATTAGTAAATTATGCGATTTCAAACAATCATTAGGCATAATTCATGTTTTATAAAACAATATCCGGAACATTTTTACACTTAATGAAATATAAGTCAGTATAGAGATTTTGATTTAGCATTAATATGCTATTTACATAAAAAACGGAACAACATATTATTGATAATGTGTTTCTGCAACGTTTAAGCATGGAAATTGAATGTAATATAAATTAGAAGAGCAAACAAACATTTGTTGGGGTTGATTAGTTTTGCACAAAAAAAAATCCGGAACAATCAATTTTTAGATAATTAAAACTATTGAGATGTTACGGGAGGAAAATTAAAGAGTAAATCAGATTTTCAATTGCTTTTAGAGTTCTAGTTGTTTTAATCTAATCGTGACGGACAGACCGACCAACAGACAAAACGCACAAAAATAATCTTCTTTTATTCGGATGGGGGCACTAAACAAAAAATAAATAAAATCTGATTTTTTTAAAAAGTTTAAGGAATTGGTTTAGCACCTGATCATGTTGCGACGTTACGCTACTGCACGAAAATCGCTGCATAAAAAGTCCATTTTAAAAAAATGTGCGTGATATTTACATACAAAGTGCATTATTAGCCTTTATAAATAAACAGAAATGTTTTCTTTTTAATTTTAGCAGCTAGTTGACCAGAAAAAACATCTTTAACTATTATTTATATTTGTTGTAAACATTTCCTGTACATTTTTAAATTATATTTGACTTGGTGATACTGAAAATACACAAAAATTGTCCATCTTTGTTAGCATATTGTAACATTGCCTCCCTTATATTTACGTAATTGTTTTAGAATTGGTGTATTTTTATGAAGAAATCGCTTGCATAATTAATTTTATAAATTAAACGGTTTGCTTTTAGAAAATCAAAAGTAGCCGTTGCACCTAAACATTTCAAGCCGCATTTAATGATGAAATAATATTTTTCATATCTCTTCTAGTTTTCGAGATCTGAGTGTGACAGACGGACAGACGGACATTTTGCACAAACCTAATAGCGGCTTTTTCCCCTTACGGGGGCCGCTAAAAATAGTCCCTTTAACAGTGTGTATTAAGGAGTTTTCTGGTGATGTGGCAGGTCCGCATCAGTACCGCCCTCTGACAAGCAACGAGAATATCTTCTTAAGAAAGTGTCTGCGAGGTCAGTTGTCACTAATCCATTAGTTTAAATAACAACAGGGTTATTTTGTTATTTTAGTTAAGGGGAGGTACACCTAAAAAAATTATTTTCTTTAATATTGATCAGAAACTTATCAAAATTGGTTGGTTGGTACAGTAACTCACCCTGATAAAAAAAACCTTAGAAAATTGTGTGTCACTTTTGTGGTTGCCATGGTAACGGCCGCCATCTTGTTTTTTGTATATGATTTTTAAAATGCTTTTCCTTTCTTAATAATCAATAAAAAAGACTCAAACTTTTTTATTTTGAAGAAGGAAACATGACTCTATAATGTGACATCTCAATTTTTATTACAATTCTATTTGTTTTCACAAGATTTAGAAGTAAAATAAGTGGTATAGTTTTTTACAAAAAAAACTTTTTTTTAGAGATGTCAAAGACAATTATTTTGAACCAATCGTGAAGTTAGTTTTTAAAAGATCTAAAGTAGACCAACAATAATAAATGTGTGCAATTGGGAAAAGTTGTATCAATTATTTATCAGTTGTTTTATTTTAACGCAATTTTTATCCTTTTGCCATGCTCAATGCGCTAAGGTCCTTAAAGCTAAATCACAAAATTTAGAAAGTCTTCAGGACAGAAAGTAAAGTAGCAATTATACATAAAACACTGAACCATAATCTTCAAATACAAATTAAATACTCAGAAAGACACAAAGATAAAGTCACATTCCTCATCCCATATGCTAGGACAAAATTGTACTAATAGGCCTACTCCTTCTTCCCTAGTGCTATTAGAGCATGGAATGGGTTGCCTGAGCTAACCAGGAAAACTAGTGACTTGGCAGAATTTAAGTCATTGGTTAATATACATGACTGAATGCATGTCGCGTAGGACGTAATCATCTTCTCTTTTGAAGTAACGACTGTATTATATAAGATAAGATAAGAAGGTCCAATCACTTTTGTGGACTTATTAGGGGAGTTCAGGGGGGTATCTGGAAGAAGGTTTCCGTGCTGCCTTTTCAAAAGCAATTAAAAAAATAAAATTTGTTCGAGCCTGAATTCGAACTCCAGATATTGAGCCTCCTAGCAAGTACTTATAAACAATATAAGGTTTCATCATATTTTTATAGCTATAGATTGTTACTTTCAAATGACCTAATTCTCTACACAATCTTACCCCGCCCTTTTTTATTTAGCTTAGTACATTCTCTATATAAAGCAAAATTAATTAAATAAGACTATTTCATTAACTAATTGGTTACTTTTTTTGGTCACTCTGTCTGTCTGGTAATAAGTTTGAACACGTTATTTCTCCCACACCCATTCTCGAATCAAGTTGAAACTTCGCACAATTATTCATAGACGTAGACAATAGAATCAATAAAAAAAAAGATTAACCAATTAGTCAATTAATAACAGGTTATTAATTATTTTGTGTGATACCAATGAAGGAAATTATTCTTTCAATATTCACATATATGGTTATATATGTCGGGTTTTGTTCCCTTTAATAATTGTACACGTTGTTTCTCCCACACCCATTCTCGGATCAAGATGAAACTTAAAACAAGTATTTATTGTACCTAATAAAACATGCATCTATAAAACAATGAACCAATTACTCAATCTCAATTAATTATTGGTAATTAATTGTTTTGAATCATATAGTTTTAAATGTGACGTTCTTCCCCTTAGATAAGTTTTTTTTTTTTAAAGGTGCAGTTTTGTTATACTTTGCTTGTTTTCAAGCTTGAATACATGTCAAAATCCTCTCTAGATCTAGATCAACTTTCACACATCGACATTGTGGCCCTCCTTACCCCTCCACTATCATGAACTCAAGACTTGCTTGTTTCCCTTGTAGGCGTATCTGAATGTAACAGAAGCCGCCTTTGTGGGCCTACATGTCTTTACCTCGATCTTGAAATACAACTAGATCTACTATTTTAATAAGTACAGCTCACTCTTTGCAATAGAGACTTAAAAATTAATAGATCAGGCTTTTCACAATGAATTGATTGAACTACATCTAATAGACTGTTTTATTCAGATGTGAGAGTCCGCTCATCTACCACACCAATAGACAACGCCACAAAGAGTTTCTTGCCCCTTCTGTACATGTCTTTCAAGCTGGTCGGTAGGGATGCGGAAGAGATTACAACTGTCTAACTATTGACACTGTCATGTACTAGCTGCACTGTCCGTCCAGCCACAGGGACAACATGTAAACAACTAATTGGACAATTTCGTGGCCACGAGTGTCCCCAAAAAATGTTGGTCAAAATCTATGTTTGTTTGTTGTTCTACTGGACATTAGCAGGTAAGTCTTTCTCCATATGTTATGTAGGAATTTGTATATTTAGATTCGATTAGAGCAGTGTGCTATTGAAGTAAGTTCTTTGCAAAATGACATTGTCTTTGGTATGAATGAAAACTAAGAAATAAGAAAAAGAAGGATAATTACAAATAAATATTTACATCTAGCGATGCGCGGTGGTTGAGCGGTAAAGCGCTTGGCTTCCGAACCAGGAGGTCCCGGGTTAGAATACTGGGATTTTTAATTTCGGGATCTTTGGGCGCTTCTGAGTCCACCCAGCTCTAATGGGTACCTGACATTAGTTGGGGAAAAGTAAAGGAGGTTGGACGTTGTGCTGGCCACATGACACCCTTGTTAACCGTAGAAACAGATGACCTTTACATCATCTAACCTATAGACCACAAATTCTGAAAGGGGAACTTTATTTTTCTGACATCTAGGAAGCGTAATACCATCTTAATTTTAATAAAAAAAACTTACAAAAGAGGCTTATAAAGCAAAGTAGTTAGTTAACATGCTTATACATGCGTCTACCTGTTACCCAATTCGCCACAAAAAGAACAAAACACTTGAAAGATATTAGAACTTTGGCTCGCAAGCCATTGTAGACTTCTGGAGTCGGTAATCGAAATACCTTTAAACGTAAAAGGTTAGTAGCAGAGCAGTTTCCTCCTAATGATCCAATATAAAATAATGTCGTTCCTTTAAATTCAAAAAGTTAAAAAGAGTTAAGTTCTCCCTTTTAGTCTTTTGCGATCTATAGGGTACATGATGTTAAGGTCATCTGTTGGTTTGGTTTTTGTTGTTGTTGTTGTTTTTGTTTTTGGCTAACGGTGTAAAATGTGCTGGGTGTCACAACGGCCAACCGCCCTTAGTCTCTCTACTTTCCCCAACAAAATTCAGGTACCAAGTAGAGTTGGGTGGACTCAGGGGCGCCCTAAAAATCCCGAAATTCAAAATCACAGTCTACACCGAGATTCGATCCCAGGAGCCCGCAGGCTCGGAAACCAAGCGCTTAACCGCTCAATCACCACGCCCCCACATTTCTAGTTTCATTTTGTTGTAAGAGTCAAGAACTTGCCCTTAATATCACTTTGTTAACAAGTTTTTGTTGGAATGATAATTTTCTACCCTTCGGGCTTAAATGAAACTTTAGTTCTAAAATACTCATACAATAGAGTAAGACAATTTTGTTTCGACTAGAACTATTATTAGCCTATATGTATAACCTGTACCTAGACGATAGTTAGGCCTACACGACAAAATAACGAGCGACAAAGTAGCGTCGACAAAATAGCACTGGCAAAATAACGCGAAAGTTCTCGACAAAATAGCGCAACACAAAACAGAGCTGACAGTATGTATATCATGGGCGTAGCCAGGGGGGGGGGTTGACGAAATGAAATCCCCAGGGGGGTTCGAGTTTAAAACCCCCTACCAGGGGGGTTCTAGTTTAAAAACCCCTACCAGGGGTTTTGAGTTTAAAAACCCCTACCAGGGGTTTTGAGTTTTAAACCCCCTACTTGGGGTTTTTGCAGTTAACTCCTCCTCTTCTATAAAACAAAAAAAAAAATGCAAACGAAAATCCCCTAATTCCAAGAGCACAGTTAAGGGAGATTTTGATTTTAAACCCCCCTCCAAAATTTACGATAAACCCCCTCTTCAATATAAAAAAAAAGCTAATTACGCACTCAAAATGTTATGAGCGTAGCTAAATGGGTTTTGACTTAGTTTTGAGTTTGAACCCCACTTCACATTACCAGTGACAGATTTTTATGGAAACAGCTTGACGTCAAATGCTCCGAACGGCGCGGGAGGGTCTAAGTCAGTAAGAATAGCACAATAGGTTTTTTAAATAAAACTTTTTAATAGGAAAATGCAGTGTAGATACCTCAGAATATGTATTTTGTTGGCTTTCAATACCAGAAATAGTGCTTGGCGGCGGGGCGAAGCGTTGGGGGAGCTCCTAGCGCTCCCCCAGACCCCCTTGCTAGTAATGGCGGGGAATCTACAATTTTATGGAAACAGCTTGACGGCAAATGCGCCAAACGTCGCGGGAGGGTCTAAGTCAGTAAGAATAGAACATTAGATTTTTGAAATAAAACTTTTTAATAGGAAAATGCAGTGTAGATACCTCAGAATATGTATTTTGTTGGCTTTCAATATCAGAAATAGTGCTTGGCGGCGGGGCTTCGCTCCGCGCTGGGGGAGCTCCTAGCGCTCCCCCAGACCCCCTTGCTAGTAATGGCGGGGAATCTACAATTTTCCCACTAATTCATGGAAGAACCTATTCTAAGGCACATTCTTCCGAAAGAATGAAGGGTCAGAATGCAATAAAGAATATGTACACACACACACACACATAAATACATATAAAATTTCGCCCAAACACCCCCCCCCCCGAAAAAAAAACCTTGCTACGCCCATGATGTATATATATATATAAAATGATATATAATGCTATGTATATTACACGCTGGCCAGTGCACATAACACGTATGCTACCTTATGGCAAAAAGCAATCTTTTTTGGCTGTGCTGAAAGGTGGTCGGCGTAACAGGATGAGACAAGCTGGCGGTCGGGCGGTCAGCTGACCATTGCATTTCTTATCTTGCTACTATGTTTGGTTTAATCATATGCCGTAAGTGACCAATATACAGTGCACTGAGTGCTGTCTGCCACGAAGAAGTAATTCCAGTATACAGTGCACTGAGTGCTTTCTGCCACGAACAAGTAATTCCAGTATACAGTGCACTGAGTGCTTTCTGCCACGAACAAGTAATTCCAGTATATAGTGCACTGAGTGCTTTCTGCCACGAACAAGTAATTCCAGTATACAGTGCACTGAGTGCTTTCTGCCACGAACAAGTAATTCCAGTATACAGTGCACTGAGTGCTTTCTGCCACGAACAAGTAATTCCAGTATACAGTGCACTGAATGTTGTCTACCACGAACAAACAATTCAGTGGAGGGACGTCACCATGAATTTCAGCTGTCTAATGATGGTCACAACACTTATGTCTACAGGCTGATCAATCATTTTCTCAAAAAACAGGATGACACACTGAACAGGATTCTTCAATACAGTAATGGAAAACGAAGCGAAGTCCAACTTGACAAACCTCTGGCAGATATGTTGCCAAAGTAGACCAATAGCAACAAGCCACTGATTGAGTTTTATGTGGGGTTGCAATGGTTGCATGCAATTTAATTCCGTGACAATCCTTTATGAATAGTGAAGTATAGGGAATTAACATATTATGTGTAATTTTGCCTGCATGTTTTTCCAATGTAGGCATATTGTATGTTGTATGTTGTATTTGATTTTTTGAATTGTGTTCTACTGGGTTTGCCTAATCATAATCTACAAGAACTGAAACAATTGCTAAAAAGGAATTTTAAAAATGGTAATAAAGACGGGCGCAATTTAGTCATGAGAGTTTCTTTTTTTATCATCGCGTTTTTTATTTCTCTCTCTAGGCGCTATTATTACAATCTCAAATCGCCCTACGATCATTCTTGATTTCAGTTCTCGCCACGGGTTTTACAATTCTGGCAGAAGGCGGCCCAGCTACTGAAAGAACGACCGACTTGTCCCTGCGTTGTGACGTCACAGACCTGTCCCCCGAGGACGAGCTCGTACGAGTCACGTGGTCCTTTTACGACAGACAATTTCAAAACTTCGTCGAAATTTTCACCGCGGACCTAACGTCAGACGTCCCAGCGTATTCCTTCTCTGACAGCTGGAATGGAAGAGCCTTGTATGAGGCTGCTGGAGTAGGAAATATTCTTTTACATGCCCAATATGTCTCCAAAGACCTCATGGGAGATTATAGGTGAGTAGTTGGCAGCATAAGAGAAATGTGTGAATCAAGCGCTAGATGTGAGTTGTTGTCAGCATAAGAGAAATGTGTGAATCAAGCGCTAGAAATTCCTTAGTTGTTTCACCTCAAACAGACAAGGTCTTACTATTTAAATAAAAGGCTGCCTTTGATCATTTTTAGTCCTTGTTATTAAACAAGAGATGTTCAGATGTATTTATGTAATTTATGCCTAGTAATATGTTTAGACTTCGCTTTGTCTACACGATGATCTACGATTCAATTACAGATTTCCCTGAAGCGAAAAGATCTTTGGATACCATCATATGCGAGGCAAAATAATCTTTTTTGTATAGCTGTGTTTTACACAGCAAAGTACACAGAAATAAGTACACAGAAACTATCTTTTTTGTTTTTAAAGAGAATCAGTTAACACGAAAAATCAGCCAATGACTAGACATCATGAGTAGGCCTACATGCAGCGACACTCTCTCTTCCTTTGTCCTGCAAACATTCATTTTCTAGACAGCTAATAAAATGTTTCCTTTAAGCGCTAAGCTACT
This sequence comes from Biomphalaria glabrata, assembly GCF_947242115.1. Lineage (NCBI taxonomy): Eukaryota > Metazoa > Mollusca > Gastropoda > Planorbidae > Biomphalaria > Biomphalaria glabrata. The sequence goes on from NC_074719.1 coordinate 15,301,212, forward strand.
AAACTCCGGATGGAGACCCCCTGATAGGCAGCCAAGCGGTATATGATGTATATGCCACTCTGCCACACAACCCCTAATTTGTCCTAGTATATGGAATAAGAAATGTAGGCCTTCTTTAATCTTTGCGTCTTTCTGAGTATTTTGTTGTGTTTTTTGGAATATTCATTTCGTTTCGCTAACAATCATATTCTTTTTTTTTTTTCAATACCGTGTTGAAGGTGTCAGATCAACTCTTTGCTATCCAGTGGAGTGGCCAACGTTCAAGTGGATGTTTATTTTGGCCCTGGAACGAGCGTCATGACCACGCCTGGTGGAAGAGTAGAGCAACAAGAAGGCGACAGCCTCACTCTGACTTGTACAGCGCAGTGCAACCCACCGTGTGCATATAGGTCAGTGTCACATAACTGTCTATAGTCTATGCCAGTGATGCCCAACCTAATTTGACCCGCGGGCCATTATAGTATCCAACACTCATCTCGCGGGCCACATGAACAAAAAGTTATTAAATGAAATGAAATTGTTCTGAAACTATTTTGGTAAAAACCTATGGATTTGATACTTAACTAATAGGTTATTTGACAATTATATATATTTGTACGCGTCGGACAACAACTTCATTTCTGTATTTAAATGTGAGCAACACCAACTCATTTTGTGGTCTCGTTTGGATAAATATTTCCATGGATCCCCCAATATGTAAGCAAAGTTTAACAATCTTTTATTCGCGACTCAAACCAAGAATGCCGCCATATTTATTTTATAATGCCGTTTTTTATGTTGTTGTTTTATTTAACAGACACACTTTCTTTATTAAATACATATGTTGAAAAAAAAGTAAAGATCTGCTAACTTTTCCTGGTAGATTCTACATTCAGAGTCCCATTTCACAAACACACAAATGTTACATGACACCAATCCATCAGAGAAAAAGTGAGGGCCCAAACGTAGGTAACGGAATCATTTTTCAACCTTTTTTTTTGTTTGGAAGCTATATTTCTACACATAGTGCTGACGTTTCGGCGGGCCGGATGGAACCACGTCGCGGGCCGGATCTGGCCCGCGGGCCGTATTTTGGCCATCACTGGTCTATGCATTTGAGTTAAGATAAACCTGTATGACTTTTTCGGTTTAGTCGCAGACCCAGGGACTTAAGCTGTCAGTTATTATACGTACATTGTCTAATGAATAAACTCTTAAATAAACTTTCCTGTCAGCGTTCATTAAAAGAAAAGAATTAATAATAATATTAATAATGATGATAATAATAATCTATTAATTATTTACATGTAATTAACGTTATGTTTAGATGATCTAAAATCCATGGGAACCAGCTGGGAAGAGGCCGTGAAAGTCACTTATGACCGATTTCTGTTGAAAGAGCTTGCAGTCCTATACATCAAAACCTTGGAAGGACTTAAGTCACATTACTTTTATTTGTAAGCTACTCCACTACAAAAATGTCCTTCTAATTTTAAAATGAAGCATTAAAGTACAATTAGTTTACTAAAAATGAAATATTAAAATGACATTTGCCTAATATAAACGTTTTAAAAGTCCCCAGTTCTGTGTTTAATAAAAGACAGCAGTCCAGTCAGATGTAGCTATAGTTGTCATTGTTATTCACCTTCACGGTCCCTTACTGACTAGTCTGTTGGACAGTGGTTGGGGCAGCACGCAAGATTTGTCTATCTCCATTCCTCTCTGTCTTTTGCCTTGGATAGATCCTCTTTCAATGGCAGGCCCGTCCATTCTTTTATGTTGTCTCCTATCTGCCTATTCTTCTTTTTCCTGATACTGTTCCATGAAGGAAAGTCTTTACGAGCCCCCCCAAGACCTTATAATATGTCCACAGAGCTTTAGGTTATTGTTTATTGTTAAAAGCTTTCAAATGTATATTTCAGGTGGTATAAGGCTGGGAAAAAAATCTCGGACGATGCTATTCTAGAGATGACCGGTCTGACGAACGCAGACGCTGGACTCTATGCCTGTCAAGCCAGGAACGATGCAGGGCGCAGCATCAAACCAGTAGATCTTCGCATCTCTTACCAAGCCTCTCTTGTCTCCGTCAACATAAGCGGAATTGGTGTGGACTTGAACACCGGTTTTCAGAAGCTGGCAGACACAACGCATAACCTTGTGGCCAGCTGTGAGGTCAAAGGTTGGCCTGAGGTCAGTGTCGAGTGGTTTAAAGATGGAATCAGCAGTTGGCATGTTAACTCCTCGGTCATTACCCAGTTAGATTTGGACAGAAAGCTGAGTCAGTTTGATATCAACCCCCCTACTTGCTCGAGTAATGGCGAGTACACATGTAAGGCATCTAACGGGTTTGGCAGCCCTGTGGCATCCAGTGCGATACTCAATTTAGCCTGCTCGCCGTACGAGACAAACCACTCCAGCAAATGTCAGTCCAGTTCGTCAGTGGATTGGGTGGTTGATATATTTCAGAGTGTTGAGTTTTTCTTGTGTTTTTACGGCTACCCGGAACCTGTGGTCGACATCGTGGCCGAGACGGATGTGTCTAAAGAAAGCGTGTACCATTTGAAAGTTGTCTGCGACAGACACGAGAACCAGTGCGAGGCCAAACTCCAGCTGAACATTACAGGGCCCCAACATTATGGTACTTATCAAGTTAAGATTTCAAACTCACAAGGATTACTGCACAAGAATTACAGGGTGATTTCCCAGCAGCCTCCAATATCGCCAACTTTCTTCCACATTGTCAATTCAACTCAGACTTCCGTTTGCTTTGCATGGGACCTGCAGTTTAATGGCGGCTCAAAGCAAACATATTCTTTGAGTTACAGACAGAAAAATAATTTACTAGAACTTAAGTCAGACGATGATAGGTATTTAGTTGTAATGATCGAGGAAGATGAACCATTCGCTAAGGCTCAAAAGGTGATTGGGTCTTGTATTCACAATTTAGTGCCTTACTCTGAATACGAAACTATTTTAACCTCATCCAACAAATATGGCCGGTCCAAGATTTCACACAAAGTGACATTCTCTTTGCCAACAATAGACAGGGGGCCGAGTCTAACTTGGCTCCAAAACCCTCATTCGGATACACGCACTAATGACGATGAACCCAATGGAGAAAGTGGAGATTTGATCATGAGACCTGGTGGAAGAAATCGTCAGAAGTCTCCCAAAATTGAAATCACAACAAAAGGCTTGTCCCATTTAAAAGACTGGAATAAAGAACTGTTGGACAAATATAACGACCTAGATGACGACACGTTAGACGACCATGATGACGTAGATGAAAACGACTTCCAACAACTTTTCGACTCATTTTTCGCCCTGGATGCATTAACAGATTTAAACAGCAGCTTTAAACCCAAAGCCTTCTCCAACTTTTCGGCTCATTTGCGAAAACTAGTCAATAGCTACGCGAGGACTCACCAAAATGGGAGTAGACACAGCTCTCTTAACAAACTTAGCCTGCCAACACACTCGGCTGGAGATTCGACCAGCAAAGGCTTAACTACAACATTCTCCACTGCAGTGGAAGATTCCCAAGAGCGGACAGGTTTCTTTATTTCCCTGATTGTGTCCGCCTCCTCAGTGACTGCTATGTTCATCATGGCTACAGTGATAACACTGGCCTGCAAAGGTTTGCTTAAAAAACGTCGGCGGTTGAAAGAGTGCCAAAAGAGACACATGAATAGAATGAAAATGAGCAGGGGCGAGACTGATGGAATGGAAGTGGTGGTTGGCAACCCCCGAAATGACCATCTTCAAACTGTTGAAATTGTACCCTTTGCGGACCTCAACACTGTACCTACAACATCACCGGCAAACAGCATCCTAAGCGACATTGGAGGCTTGCATCCATCAACCTCCCTAAGACCGAGACTCGCTACTCCTAAACTTAGCAGCTCACGCCAGAAACTAATCTCTTCGTCTCTGACCATGGGAGAGCACGAGGACTACTCAGCTACGCATGATAACAACGATGTTCCTGAAGTGAAGAGAGCGTCTTGTCCTTCGTATCTTGACCTCTGCGCCGGTGCAAGCAACGTTCCTCCAATAGAAGCGCTAGGCACATCTGAAGTTCTCATCTCGCCCAGGTGTGTTGACATGTTCTCTCTGTCTCGTGTGGATACCCTCACACCACCACTGGGTCACTACTCTTCCACGGACTCCATTGACCAGACCAGCGTAAAACAGCTGAGCGACACCGAGGATTCCACCAAGTACCTTGACCTCTATGAAGCTCTAGCCGTCAGGTCCAGGTCCAGATCCCCTTCAAATATTTACGACCCGGTACACTTTGACATTGTTAAGATTGAGCCCATATTGCACTCTGATTCAACGCACACTGCGCATAAATTTACCTCAGATGCTTCTCAAACTATAAACGAGGCGGTTAAAAATCAAGTTATTCATCATTCTAGATTGAAGAAGCAATCAAGTCATCCAAACAATGTGACTTCCCGAGTTCAGTCTCTTGTCCAATGTTTAGAGGGAAATATATTAGTCCCGGCATCCCAGAAGTCAGAAAGACACCGAAACACTACAATGGTAAACTACCCAAAAATTGTTCATTCCATCAATCGGACTATTATGCCAAATTATCCTGACCCCAGAAAATCATTATCTGACGGCTACTTAAAACCGAGGGACTTAAGTTATGTGAACGCTCAATCCATGAAAGAAGCTTCGTCCTCTGCCAACGTAATGCCATCCAAGGTTAAAACAAAATGCAAAGTGAATGATACTTCGATCTCCAAAAATAGGAACTACGCCAACATGAGAAAGTCTAAAACTCAAGGCGGCGATGAAGTATTCTGCATCGATAAGATGATCAAAGGCGCAACCAATCAAAGCTCCTCACTTTATGAAGAGGGTGTAACGTTTGCAAAAGATTCTCATTATGTTGATGTTGACAAGTGCCTGCACTGCCGGCCTTATATAGACATGAAAGCTAAGTTACACTCGCAAAAGAAAAGTCTAAAAAGTTGTTTTATAGATCATTCGGTTAGTGAAAGAAAACAATCTCAGAAACAAAAATCCGATTTATTGCGCGTGAAATCGTGTGATTTTATTCGTCCTCTGAGTGTGGAATATCTAACTCCTTTTGTCAAGGGCCCAGTGCTGTCTAAACAAAAGAAAGGCAAAAGTCTAAACAAATGTCAGAAACATCAAACTCAACCAAAATGTGAAATCCATGATCATGCGAGTAGTACTAAAGACCTGACATCTCTGGATACACGGCAAGACTCGCTCAACAAAACCAATGACGTCAAAGCGTACATGGTTACAGACTGTCTGAATATTAATTTCCCAGAGGACAATTGTATCTTTGGCCCACGTGACCAATCTCAGCCAGATCAGTCCAATATTTATGATGAGGTAATAACGCCTGTAGCCAACACAAAGTGAAGGACAACTTCAGGAGAATGCAATGGCTAGTGGGCTTCATAATTCAATAGGGCTTGTGCCGCCATTCATAACTGGGACAGACATACAGAATGCTGGGTTGTCGAACATTTTATCTACAAACATTCATATCCATTATAAAGTTGTGACTTGGTCTAATATGGCTTGTATCGTGTGGAATAATGACTTCTGTATAAAAAGGAAGTAATGGAATCCATTCTGTAAGAACGTTTGCAACATTAAAAAAAGATATCTACAGCTTTATAAATGTTCCCCATAACTATTTATTATATCATTATCTTAAATAGAAACATGTACATTTAGAACCAAAATGAAATTATGGTATAAGTTGTGTACAGCTTAGTGAGGCTTGTTAAATTAGCACACTGATTTGTTTCATGATAAGTCCACGATGATACACTGGTCTGTTAAAATCTACACTATACTAACATTGTCTCAGTCATGAAAAGCACAAGATGATACACTGGTCTGTTAAAATCTACACTATACAAACATTGTCTCAGTCATGAAAAGCACAAGATGATACACTGGTCTGTTAAAATCTACACTATACTAACATTGTCTCAGTCATGAAAAGCCCAAGATGATACACTGGTCTGTTAAAATCTACACTATACTAACATTGTCTCAGTCATGAAAAGCCCAAGATGATACACTGGTCTGTTAAAATCTATACTATACTAACATTGTCTCAGTCATGAAAAGCCCAAGATGATACACTGGTCTGTTAAAATCTACACTATACTAACATTGTCTCAGTCATGAAAAGCCCAAGATGATACACTGGTCTGTTAAAATCTACACTATACTAACATTGTCTCAATCAAATAGTTCTTACAATTCATCAAGAAGAAATGGCCCTGAGTCTCAATTAAGAACAGCTTTTTTACTTCTAAGTGTTTCTGTGTCAGAGCCCCACTACCAAACTATTTCAGCATTCTGAGCTACAGAAACGCGTCCAGGCGGCTACAGAGAGAAGAAGAAAAAAGAACCGAAACTAAAATGTGAGAGTCATTCAAGTCGCATGTAGTACGGGTAGTAATATCTTTTTGTAACGAGCCTGTCACATGATGGCTGAAAGCTGGGTACAATCACGACTTATTGAAATTTCTGCGAAAGAATCTTGTTGCAGACGACTCTTGTGAAAACGTATAAGAAGACTTACTACTAGTAAATTGAAATGGCATTACATTCAACAATCACAAAGAGGAGTGGCTCAACCAGGAGAAACAGGCAGAGCTATGTACAAAGAAATGACCATGCCTAAGTGGCCAGTATTAACTAGGAACAGAACACACACCTTAAAAGAATGAATCTCATACACCTACCCCTGTTAGACACTGCACCAACCCTTATAATTTGTAAACCATATCCTCTTTGAATGCCCTGTCCTAATTCACCTTAGGCAGACCCTACTTCCACTACAGCCCACCATAACCAACACCCTGTACGGCAGTGCTGAACAACTGAAGAAAACAGCACACTATTTTTCGTTGGCAGTCTGCAAAAAGAGCTAACAGCTCAGCAGCAAAAACGCTGGCTAGAAGAAAAATAATAAAGTCATTACATAATTTCAAGTGTCACTTTTTTTTTCCTAACCTCAAATAAGCATTTATAACTACAATCTGTCCCTTAATTTAACTTTAAAAAAAAAAAAAAAAAAGCCTTCACGACCCCTTAGTTTGGGAGGGGGGGGGTCTCCACAAGGTTGATAGGCATTGACATAACTAAACATTCCATTAAAAGCGCCCATACTTATTTTTTATATGTCTAAATGTCCAGACATACCTACCGTAACCTAACTGTTATAATGAAATGTTTTAGATAGCCCCAAGACTCTACTTTCATTGTAATGTTATTTAAAAATTAAAAATTTCACATTTATTTTTTTAGGCCTTGTCAGCGATTGAGTTAATTCAAGTACATGTGTACAAAAAAACAACTTTGACAAGATATTTAGATTGAAACAAGACAAACAAGAGATAAAAAATTTTACCTTTATTTGAAAGAAACACAATAAAAGTCAAATTATATGATTCATTATATATAAAACAACTAAATAATAGTCTAACTTAGATGCAATTATTCCTTTAACATCAGCCTACAACTAACTACAGTAGGCAACCCTTCCCACCCCCTAAAAAACACTTGTCTACTTGAGTGAACAAAATAGATGTGTTAGAGTGTAATCTTTCAATGCCAAATGAAATAACTCTAGAAGTGAGAACTGTCAAGATTACACACTGGAATAACAGCTGAAGATGCTCAAGACTTTTCTCCCCCCTCCCTCCCCATCAATTATTATAAAACTCTGCAGGCATCAAATTTCTACTTCAGTTAAGTATACATAGGAATTCGACAACTAAAAAAAAATTCACATATGATATAGTCTTCCTATAAAGTTAATTAAATGCTAAACATGAACACCAATATAGGCTAAAAACAATGATGAAAAGTCTCTTCAATATGGAGTTGAAACATATGTCTAAATGTGTCATTTACATTTATTTTAACAAGACAAATTTTGTTTGACTTTTGCTGTTCTGAACATGCCAATCGGCTTTGTTTATAATGATCACAAGTAACAGCATTCAAAAAATATTACCTGAAATATACTAACTAATCTAATAAGTTTACAGACTGTCAGTGAAACTTTGACAGCGAACTGCAGCAAGGAAGTGTAGATTCATTAACCTTAACCATGAGGTTCTCTGCTGAACTTTAAAAGAAAATTGATTCTGGACATTTTGGATCACATTTTAAAAATTCACTCCCCAAAAAATAAGCCAATTCAAATGTATACACATTCCTTACAAAAATGTTCTTGAGACTAGTAATATAAAAATAAAATACTTGACTATAGGAATAATAAAAACAGTAGAGACACAGAAGAGAGTACACAAATCTAAATAAAGAATCCAGCAACAGAGTGTTACTAAGATCTCACACCGTAACACTCACTTCTTGCCTCTGCCTCTACCCCGGCCTCGTCTTGCTGTACCACTTCCTCTGGTCTTGGCAGCCGCTTTAACTGGTTCACTAGCAGCAGGTGTGGCTTGGCCTTCATTTTCATTGTCTGAGGTGACCAAAGAATCTTCTTGTTTCTCATCTGTAGGTACATTCTCTTCAACTTTAAGTTCAGTCACTACATCAGTCTTAGGATCTGATTCATTCTGTTCACTTTCTGCAATTACAACATCTTATTATTCTCCAAAATAGGCTTATCAGTCATGTACAAAATTATTTTTTTTCTAAGACACTGTACAATAGACAACCAATGGCAAATTACAGTTTGCAATTGTTTTTCAAGTTAAACTTCTGACCAAAATTGATTTCATGAATAGGAAACCTTTTCTTTAGTATTGCAGTAGCAGCACAACATCAGCCTAACATAATGTATAAATAGTGTCTACACTTCATCACTATTCAAAATGTAGTTGAATGAATCAGTTATCATTTTTTTGATAAATACAATGTTAAAAAAGATAAGTGACCCTCCCCCAATGGGGTACATTTATTGATTTTCATTTAGATATATTTCAGATTTCAATGAGAATTAAAACAAAGGTTCACCTAAAGGTTTAGAAGTTGGAAATAAAATGTATAAACACAACCACATACACATGTAACAAATAGTACAGGAATACTTACTGTCTTCTATTTCCTTCTGTTCATTTAGCTCCTTTCTGTTGATTTCAACTTGAGCCTCTGCCATTTCACCAGATAAATACACAAAACTGGAGTTGGCATCTGTATCATTCAATCCTGAGTCAGCAGTTATGTTAACATCATCATCATCATCCAGCAAACCGAAATCATCATCCTTAGCCAAGCCACCATCATCATCTAAATCTTCCATGGGCAATGGGTCATCATAATCTTCTTCATCAATATCCTCCTCTACTCTCTCTTCTTTCTCTTTCTTGTTTTCCTCAGTTGCTTCTGATTCTTGTTTGTTGTCTTCTTTTTCAGTGCTTGAAACATCTTTGGATTCCTCATTGGCCTTCTTTTCTGCCTCTGCAGCAGCTTCTTCTGCTAACCTCTTCTCCCTAGCTGCAATCTTAGCTTCTGTCGCCAACTAGAAGAAATAATACATCTGATGGTTATTGTAAAGAAGTTTTAAATTGAAAGCAATGTTTTTTTAACAAAACTTTAAAAGACAGAAAAGAAATTGTAACAATGAAAGTATAGAGGGTTCTTGTAAAAGCTGAAGGTCCAGAATTCTTTTACTAAACATTTTAAGACTTTTTCAAGTTCAAAACATATATTCCAGCAAGATATTCTACCCAGAAAATAAAAGATTTTAAAGCATAGACATCTATGTCTTATCCAGGTAGACAGCATATTGAGCTATTAACACACAAGAATAAACAAATAAGCACACACCTTGCAAACCATGATTACCCATAAATTTCGTATTGTGTTAATACAATTCCAGAATAACTGTATAACTATTAGATTTTCTCCCTTAAATGCAAGTCAGTTAATAAACTGGCTTAGACATTAAATATTCTAAATTTATTTTCACTAGGTTATAAACATTTTATTAAGGGTAAGCATACAAGATAGAAGTCTTAATACACTAACTTTCTTTTAGAAAGGCAACAAATGTAAATAAAAAAAAAAGATATTGAACATGCATCCACCTCTGCCCAGGGGTGCCACCCATGAGACCAAGTAAACCCTGAAACCAGAATTTCCAAATTTTACAAACCCTGAAATCATAAACCCCAAACTTTACCAACCCTGAAACGTACCGCATATACAATTTAGGCACCAAAATTTTACGAAAGAAGAACAGTATTAAATTACTACCTAGATCTATATCATAATATGCCCCCCATGTTTTAAATATGTAATTAGTAAGCCTATCATTATAATAAATAGAGTTTGTGTGTATTTATTGATAAAGCTTGTAATACAAGTTAAGAGGATTTAGTACAATTTTATATTAACAATGTTTGTAAACCCCCCCCCCCCCCCCCAACACAGTTATTTTAAATGATGTTTCTCTCTTAACATTTTTTCCCTCATTATTCATTTAAAGCAGCCTACTTTAATCAACATTGATAAAACTGATTCCATCAATGTACACGCATGGACCTGCAAATCTATTGCAACAAGATAAAATTGATTTTGAGATTTAGTACAGATCTACTCCAAAATGAACATTAAGATTTAGTTTCTAATATTTAAATGTAGACCTAGATGGCTAGAATGTGCTGGACTGCCTATACATAATTATAATTTATTTGTATAAAAAAAAAACTATAAATCTATTGACCAATCGATCTATTTTTTCCAGGCGAATGCAAACTTACTAATTTAATTCTTCAATCATTGATTCTAGTTCTGATCTAAAAACGATATAAATATCCTAAATCTAGATCCTACTTCTATAATACTCTAGACATAGGCTAAGGCTCTATGTCTATATGGAACCTATACAAATTTTAAAATATAAAACACGGGAAAAAAAAAAATTTCTCACTCGTGAATTTTTTTTTCTTTCTATTTCTAGATCTAGGACTAGCCGCTAGGTATGCGAGTAGATCTAGACTATTCTAGACTATATCTATACTAAATACAAGACTTTACAGTCTAGATCAGATCTAGATTGATCATAGAAATAGATCTAGACTCTAAATCGAGCCGATTTGAGGCGCGTTCCGTAGATCTAGAAATTCTCTATAGATCTAGAATGTTTACACTTTTTTGTCACTTAAAAAAAAAATACTGTACCGGTAAATAAAGCTTAGTGCGCATGCAAAGTGAAAGTCTCGCGAATAGCGAGATATGAGACTGGTCGATTTTGTTTAAAAATGGCGGCTCGCGCGTTCGGAACTAACAAACTAAAATTAACGGGGGAAAATGACCAGAAATTTCGAAAAAATCTAAATCAACTAAAACCCTGGATTTTTACAAAATTGTAGAAGGCAAACCCGGAGGGGGGGAAAATCGGACCCTACAAAACCCGGATTTCCGGGTTATTCCGGAAAAGTGGCACCCCTGCCTCTGCCTATTCTACAAACTACAACTCTATAAAAAGTAAGGAATGTAAACCCTACCTTAAATTTCTCATAATGTGTTTCACTCTGACAGTGAGCTCCTTTGGCAGACTTTTCATTGTTATAAAACTTGTGGCAGAGTTTACAAAAGAAACCAGTGACAGGAACAATGTAGCTTAAACCTGGATTAAAGATGGAGAAATTGATTAAGTCATAAAACAGAACACTAGTGTTAAAGTATAATTATTTTCTATTCATCGAGGTATTTTATCAAGGGTTTAAACATCAAATCATCATCTAGAAAATTAAGTTTTCATTAAGAACTCTTAGGATTAGAGGAACACTATGACATGCTATACTACAACACATAGAGAATAATAAGTAATAAAAGTGTTCTTTTTATTAATAAATTAATAGGGCTTCCTGTTTCAGTATGGCAATACTCTCATGAAGTAACCTCCCTAGTACATACTAGCAGCTTGTTGTTCTCAGCCACTTTTTGTTTCATCAACTTTATTATGTTCAATTTGTTATTCCTCTGCATTATTTTAATTTTCATATGTGAGAGTCATTTAAGCATTACAAAATTATTTTCTTTTATTTATATATATTGTCTTTTAACCTTTTTTTTTCTTTTCTTTGCATAATCATTTCACCATTTCCCTTTAAACAAAGCCAAATAGAATATATACTAAAATAAAAAGGTAAGTTTTAGTCAGGGCCAGTCCTACAGATTGCGGGGCCCTATGTGAAACGGATCGCACTGGGCCCATTCTGGGTTGTGATAAGGATAATAAGAGAAAATTAAGATTTTGTATTACAAAATAAATTCGTCTTTGCATTTTATTCATTCTTTAATAAGTACAAAATCAATGTTAAATTAACTTTACAAGCCATCTACAGTAGATAATAGTTTTCCAACAAAAAGCCAATAAACATTCAGATCTGCCTTTCAGATTTTTATCGACTAGCAAAATATCGCTTTTTTTAAGAGGTCGAGATAGATTTAGATTAATATTTGTATGCCAGTCATTTTGCCAATGACTATTAAAGTAAATTAATAATTTGAACTTCTTGCTTTATTATTACATTTTTATTAAATGAAAACTGACAATGTCGGGGTTTTTTTTATCGCTAGTAGGATTGGCGTTCTCCATATTGAATAGCAATCTGAAATAATTTTGTCTGTTTTTAAAGCGATTTGCATCAGTTTTCAGAAGATTTTAATAATTTCAGGAGATTTTCATGACTTTTTCATATATTTCACAATTTCAGGAGAAATGCAGGAACCCTTTAATTATAAGTTAAAATTGTTTAATTTAATAATTTACACCTAGAATTCGGGCGGGGCTTATGAAAGTGCGGGTTCCACAGTGGCCTAAGACCAGGCCTCTTTACAGTCTAATACATTTTACTTCTTCCTGAAAGATTCAAACCCTATGAAAATCCAATGTGTTCATCTAGTTATTAGAGATTTCAATTGCAATAAGTCATTGGTTTTCCTGGCTGATTCAAATTCTATTCTTTAAATTTTTTTAAAGTATATTTTTTCTAAATAACAACTTTCAGTTTACCCATGAAAGTTAATTGAACTAGCAAAGACAAAAAAAAAAAGGGTTGGTGTTAGCATGTATATTATAGTACAATTTTATATCATCTTTATACATTGTAAAGAGGGCACAACTTACCAACAGTCTTTTCAGCATTGTATTCAGGTATGGTTAAATCCTCCTCATCCTCCTGCTTTTTCTGGAAATCACAAAAAGACAAAATGCAAACTAGTTCAAAGTAAAAGTGCAAAATAGGATAACTCTGTATCAACTAAAATGTTCACCTTTGCTTTCTGCTCCCTTTCTTTCTCTCTTCTGGATCTGTCCCTGGAAGTGCTCCTTCTTCTGTGTTTCTTAAACAAAAAACACAAGACCAGATACTATTAAAAATCATTTTTTTTTAACAATCATTAAGAAAAATTCATTGCACAACATCCAAAATTGATTAGAGGAAAGCTTTGTTTTCCATGTCATGTTTGATTCTAAGACTTTGATAACACAGAACTGAATCATTTCTTTTAATCAGAAAGATGCAAAACTTGTCCTTTCTACTTTCATTAAAAAAAAAAAAAAAAAAAATTTATTTCGAAAAGGAACAAAACTAATTCTCACCTCAGATCTTCTGTCTCTACTACGGCTCCTAGATCTACGTCTTTCCTTTTCATCCTTTTTCTTTCCAAATATTTCAGCATTCTTTGAAACAAAAAAAAAAATGTTTATTGCAAGATTAAGATTCTTTTTTTCACACACAAAATAAAACAGCTAACAAACAAAAAACAACATAAATTTGAACAAACAGAATTTTATTTTTTTAATTCTTGGTTTAATATATTATTTTAAGGTTTGAGGAATTTATTTTTATTTTAAGTGTATTTTGCTTGCCTTTTTGTGTTCATCAGTCTCTCTGTGTTCTAAAACCTCAGTAAAGTTTTTAAAGTCATGAACTTTACACCAGCCACATCCTCTGGTCACTTGAAGTTGTCTTTGCTGTCAACAAAGAACTCTTGATGAAATAAACTAATGATTGCTAACAGAATTAAGATAGCTTACATTAAGTACACTTACAGTGTGAATCTTGGAGAATCTGTGTCTCTCCCAAGGAATAGTCAAACTGTTGTTACAAATCTTGCAGAAGTAGTCAGGATTCAAACTTTGGTAAAATAAGAGAAAAGCTTAGAATTAGATTTCTAGTTAAAAAACTAACAAATACAAGAGCTAACAAAAAAAAAAAAAAGAAAGTAAATAACGTTTCTGTGGCATTTTACATCTGGAGAGACAATCCTTTCCCTTTGCTACTTCTCAGATGATGATCATTGATACAAAACTGCAGGCATCAGTAATTGCCAGACACTGTAGCACTTTCACCCTTCTTTCTACTATATTCTGTATGCCATCTGCAATCCTGGACCATTTCCTTTATGTTTGCTCTCTACCTGGATCTATCCAGTGCCTCATTTTTTCCAACTGTTGATGTCAATTTAAAGTGCATTGGTTGTTTTTTTGCTTACATCAGTGGGAAACTTGTGGCTCTCCTGCCTTTTATTGGATCACTATACAGAATGTCTTGTGGGAGTCAACCTTGCAGCATTCCATGAACATGTCCAAGCCAACCTCAGTATCTACTGTAGATAACACTATGGATGTCCTGGCACCCTGCTCTTAAGCATCAGAGGTGGAAGGTAAGCATTTTCCTACCAAGAGTACGTTGATCCTGTTTAACTACCATGCTCATCACACTTTGGTAGTGTTAGTCAGCAAGGTATAGTCTCACATTCTATTCTGCAGCTTGCCTTGGCTATCCTGTTCTTGATGTCTTTAACATGTAGCACATCGTTGAAATGATGGGAGCCAATATAGCAAAAAATGGTCACAATTTCTCATAAACACGATAAACATTGAACTCAAAGATGTTTAAAAAAAATCTCTGTAAGAGCTTCAATGTAAATCAGCACACCTGTTTAAAAGTTATCAATTATTTAGGAAAAAAAGAAAATTCTCACCCTCCTCTACCCCCTTCAATTTTACGCAAATGCTCCTCAGCCTTAATCCTAAATTTGAGCTGATTGCTCTTCATCTGATGCATGGTAAGCACACTGTTCATCAGTTGTGTATGTTTGGGGCTATTCAGATGTCTTCTAAAACTCTCTTCATCATAAAGGGTCTTGTTACAAACATGACAATACAGGTTGCTATCTCTGTCATGCACCTGTATATATACAAAAACATTGGAAACAAATATATAATATAATATACTTGAGATTATAAAGAAATATATAATTTAAAGATTATTTATAAACAAATATAGGCCTATAGTTAAAAGTGTGTTAAAAAATAACTAATAAGAAATGCATTTGGAAAATGAACGTTGGCTTAAAACAAGAGCAATGCATTAAAACAGTTACATTAGTTTGGACTTTTTTTTCTCACTGTCTACAATATTTCAAACACAATATCTACTTGACTTACATCGTCATCTGTAGGTTCAGCAGGATTATAAACATCATCTCTGTCTCGATCTAAACAAAGCACCAAGAGAGAACTTAAAAAATGTTGTTGTTTTTACTTCTAATGACAAGTTGTATATTGTACTTCTGAAGCTTACGATTGTTCAACTATTACAATACTTTTAGATTCATATACTAAATTCTAAACAGAGCAATGTGCACTTTGAATAAAAGGGCACTCTTAAAATTTTTTTTACAATTTTACATTTTAAAATAGATAAAAGAATCCACTTAAATTTTAATTAAATAAAAGTACTTTGACCTATTTTCTCAAAATTCATTCCAAAAAAAAAAGAAAAAAAAAAAAACAAAAAAAAATAAAATAAATTCATTATATTAATTTCAACACAAAAAAAAAAAAAAAAAATCCAAAGTTTAAAGGATAATGTGCTGCTAACAAAGCAAGCCTCCAGTACTGTTTGATTTGATAGAACAACGGAAAAGAAAGACTGAAATAATAGATTCAGTAAACAAAAACTGACAGGTGAAAACCTGAAATCTTGGTAAATTTTAAAAAGTAACATCAGGTATTGGAGATGAAACAATGATGAATATATAGATTAGCTGCAGTGAATCTAGTGATTTATGTTTTACTTTAAAGTTAAAAATATCTGAGAACATCACCACCTGAAGTGAAACCTTTTCTTTTGTGTATGGCTTTGTCATAAGTGAGCACATTCACTTAACTTTCCATTTAGTTAGCTTTCCTTTTTTTTCCTTGTGTTGTTCAGATATGGAGAAAATAGAATTGTGAAAGCAGAAACAGTGAATAATGAACCATAAGGTATCAATACCCACAATGAAGAAAACTCATCCGCACTTCTGCAGAAAGAAAAGGGTTTTACCTGAATCCCAACGACTATTATGTTTTCTATCTCGACTTTCACCGCTTCTGCCGCTGTCTCTGCCTCTAGACCTATCCCTATCGCCACCTCTCTGAAGATCCAAGTAGAAGTGAAGAGAGAATGGTGGCCAATAAAGGGAAGGCGCAATGAAGAAGAAAAATGACAGCATACAAAAAAATATTCAATCAAAATCTTCAACAGCTTGAACATGTAGGTCATTGCTTTGAAATCTAAGAAAACTGACATTTTACTTTGTAAGTTCAACATCAAGACAGAAATTATCTTGAATATGTGGAATGCTAATAAAAAAGTGTATTAGTTTCCTGCTGAAAATACAATTTAACAGGTAATAAAACAGTCATTCACATTCTTGAAAATAAAAAATTGTCAAAATCTGAGAATATAAAGTAGCAAAAAAAGAGAGATGAAAAGTGTAAAAACTTAAGTTTGTAAAGCTATTTTAGTGAAGGGAACTGAATTAGAGTTGACATCAGTTTCTTCAGGTTTAATGAATTTCATCTTTTAAAAACCTCCATCCTTTTACAAGGCTCAAGGATCAATACAGTAAAGAAAAGCAGAATTGTGCTCTAAATTTCTAATAAAATATGTCATTTCAGATATTATATCCTAAGTAATGAAAAAAAAAAAAATAAAGCATATATATAAATATTTTTTAAGTTATATAAATAACTAACACTATCAATGATATTTATAATACATTTGAGGGTCTCACCCCAGGAGAATCATAGCGTCTTCTTTTGAAATCATTATCTCTACCGTTCCCACTTAGCCGCTTGCGGTCATTTCTCATTCCACCAACATTTCTGCCTCCCATTCCACCAGAGTAGCCTTGAGATTGCTGCTGGAGAAAGGAAATGTTTCCCAATGATCCATCTCCATATCCACCAGCACGACTGAGTCCCGCTTGTTGCTGGAGAAGCTGTTGCATGAGCAGAAGTTGACTGACTTGTGAGTTGACCATTGGCTCATAGGAACCACCACCTCCACCATAGCCAGGACCTTCTCCTAAGAGTCCATCTCCTATTCCACCTAGCAATATATCCAAAAGTTGTAGAATATATTTCAAAAGTAAAAGAAATCTTACATGTAATTTAATATTTTTTTAAAGCTTTTTCAATACAAATGAGAAAAAGTTGTTTAATTGAAAATTAAATTAAACTTAAAGGGTCCAGTTGAAATGATATAATATAATAATATATAATATATAAAAATTAAGTAAGGAGTTTTTTTACAATTATTTTTACCTCGATAGCTAGGGCGCCTATCTCTGCCACTGTGTCGTTGTCTGTTCATATTGTTATTCTGCTTTAAAATAAAAATATATTATATTTAAACTAATTTTTTTATGTAATTTAAGTAACATAATACAACAATAATTAATATTAAATTAAAAATACTATATTTTAACTGGGGTCTGAACACACAAAAAAAAAAGGGTAAAATTCAGATCTCCACATTGGCACATGCCTGACTGAGTGGGAAAGAACAAAGATCTTTCACAAAATGAATTGTTTACTAGAAAGAAATTAACACATTACTACACTATCACCAGATCTAGATATATTATAATATAAATAATATAATTATTATAATCATGCATAATATCGCCTATTACCGAAATAATCATTAAATTGACTTTTTATTGAGTAGCTGTTCTGTAGTCACAGATTAATAATAAATTACTGTAGACGTTACTATTTAATAATGATAATAACGAGACTGTCTTGATCAAGGTAGACATATATAACTAACTTTTATTTCCGTCCGATTCTTTGCTTTCGCATAAAACATAATCAACAAACAATGACGTAATATCTTCTAATATTAACACATCCTTCCTTTTGAAGCTATCATCACATCCTTCCTTTTAAAGTTCTTAATACTTATATTTACAAGGAATTTTGACAACTCGACCACTTCTGGTTGTCTTGACCGGCACAGCAAGTTCTCTAGATGTCGGTTTATAATTGTCTGTTTCTTTTGTTCTAACAGTTTGCTGTTCATTGTCTTCGTCGGTGTCATAGTACCCAGAGATGTCTTCTTCGTAGCTCTTGTTTATAAACCGTTGATTTCGTCTGTATGTTTTCCCATCATTTGTCTTTATGATGTAAGATCTGGGTGATGGATGTTTCTTAATGACGACTGCTTTCTGCCATGTTTGTCCTAGATGAACTCTCACCTTCTCCCTGACAGAGTAGTCTTTAGGTAACCTTGCTTTTGCATCGTACCTCACTTTGCTTTTCCTCTGTCGTTCGTTGAGTAATGTCTCTGCATTTTCAGCTACCGATGGTTTCAATAGTTTGGGATCAGTTGGAATGATGTCCCTGAGTCTTCTACTCATCAGCAGTTGTGATGGCGAATAAAGCAGTCCGCTTATCGGAGTATTTCTATACTCGAGCATAGCGAGATATGGATCTTTCCCACTATTGTATGCTTTGTTGAATATCTGCTTTACGATACCAACATACACCTCACTTTGTCCATTTGATTGAGGGTATCTGGGACTTGATGTTGTTATCTTGAAACCCCATTCAGAAGCAAACTCTCTATATTGATAGCTATTGAATGGCATATTGTCGCTCACTATTTCTTCTGGTATGCCATGTCTAGCAAAAATACCTTTCATTGCCCTGATAACACATTCTGCTGTTTTGTTCTCCAGTCGTTTTATTTCAGGGTATTTAGAGAAATAGTCCACAACTAGCAAATAGTCATTGTTTCGCCATTCAAACAAATCTGTCGCAACCTTTTTCCATGGTCTGTCTGGTACAGCATGAGGTAGCAATTTTTCCTTCACATTATTTCTTTTGAACGTTGCACATGATGCGCATTTCATTATTGTCGAAAAAATATCTTTAGACAATCCTGGCCAAAACACACTCTGTTTTGCCTTCGATCTGGTTTTCTCAAGACCAAAATGACCTATGTGCAACTTGTCGAGAATTTCATTTCTCATACTTGAAGGAATTATAATTCTGTTCTCATAAAACAATATTCCATTCTCTTCATGAATACTGTCTTTAAATGACCAATACACTTTCACTGTTTCATGAACTTGAGTTTTTATCTTTGGCCAACCTTCTCTGACATAATTCATTACAAGTTTTAATTTAGCATCAGATTCAGTTTTCCTTCTAATTTCAATAATCTTCTGATCACTTCCCGGAAACTGCTGTTGCGCTATGAATTCTCATAACCATGTCATCATTTGAATTTGATTGTTCTTGACCATTGATGTACGCATGCGATAACGTATCAGCTATTTGCATTTTTGAACCTGGAGTGTAAGTTACTGTTAATTGATATCTCAACAGTCTTAACATCATCAACTGAAGTCTTGGTGAAATCTTATGTAAAGGCTTAGTCACAATAGTTTGCAAAGGTTTGTGATCTGATTGTACAGTCACAGTTCTTCCAAAAATATAATGGTGAAAATGTTCAGCTGCAAACACTATAGCTAACGTTTCCTTTTCTATTTGTGCATATCTACACTCTGTTTCTGTCAATGATCTTGACGTATACGCAACTGGTTTATCTTCTTGCATTAAACATGCTACCAACCCTTTAGAAGAAGCGTCACACTGAATAGTAACTGGCTTTTCAGGGTTAAACAATTGCAGAACTGGAGCTTCACTAAGTGTTTTCTTTATTAGTTGGAAAGCATTTTCTTGCTCTGCATTCCACTGCCACAATACATCTTTCTTTAGCAATTCACGCAATGGACTGGTAATTGTTGACATGTTTGGAATGAAACTTGACAGAAAGTTCAACATCCCTAGCAGTCTTTGAATTCCTGTTCGATCTGTTGGTGCTGGCATCTCCATTATTGCTTTGATTTTAGCTGGATCTGGACGAATACCATCTGCTCCAATTTGTCTTTCGAGATAATTAACACCAGAAAGTTTATATTGTATCTTGTTCTTGTTGAACTTTACATTGTTCTTTCTAGCTCTCTCCAGAACATTTTCAAAAATTTGATCATGTTCTTTTTCATCTTTTGCTACAATCAGCATGTCATCTGACATGATATGTACACCTGGGATGTCTCCGAATACTTGATAAGCACGTTTCTGTAATACTTCACTAGCTGAGGATATACCAAAAGGCATTCTCAAGAATCTGTATCTTCCAAACGGAGTATTGAATGTACATAAATAAGAGCTTGGTTCATCCAACTCAACTTGCCAATATGCATCCTTTTGATCAAGTATACTAAACACTTTTGCTGCTCCCAGTGAACTATTGATTTGATCAAATGTTGGTATAGTGAAATGTTCTCTCATTATATATTTGTTCAGTTCTCGGGAATCTAAACACAACCTCAAAGAATTATCTTTCTTCTTTGCTATAACCAAGTTATGAACCCATTCTGTTGGTTCATCAACTTCTGTGATCACTCCATCTTGTTGCATTTGTGTGAGTTTTCTTTTTAATTCTTCATAGAGTGATGGTGCAACTCTGCGCGCACATTGAATAACTGGTTTTGCATCTGACGTCAGTTTAATGTGATACTTCATTTTGTATGTACCGAGTCCTTCGAATACTTGCTTATATTTTTTCATCAACACTTGTGGAACTTCATTTTGTTGCTTGACATCGTGTACTTCAACATTTCTCTTTGCCTCAATTAGTTTTAAAGCAATAGATGTCTTCAGACCTAGTATAGGATTTATACTTTTCTTGATCACGTACAGATCATCTTTAACTTCTACATCGCCGACTTTAAATGTGACCGATGCAACTCCCTTCATTTCTAATGCTTCATCCCCCAATGCTCGTAGGGTAGTATTTGAATTCTTTAACTGAGTATCAGTTTCTAAATTGTTCCACGTTGACTCTGATACCACATTAGCTTGTGCTCCTGTGTCAATCTTCATTTTGACTATTTTTCCCATAATATTGACATCAACCATCCAAACTTTGACATTGTTGTCAGTACCAATTGCCTCAAACCACAACTCATTTACTTGGCTTGCTTGACTTTCATCTTCCAGTGAATCAACAGCCTTGAAGTGTTTCGACCGACATTTTACAGCGAAATGATTTCTTTTTTTACATTTTCGGCATGTCTGTCCGAATGCTGGGCAATTGTATTTTCTGTGAGATCCACCACAAGATCTGCAATCTCTAATGAGACTTGTTACATGATTCTTTGCCATATTTTCCTGTGAGGTTTTGACTGGCTTTCTATCTTCTGTCTTCTTTAATTTATTAGCAGCATCCACATGTAGTCCTTTCATATCTATCATTTGGTTCTGGGTATGCTCGTCAGCACGAATTATGCTTGCTGCTTTCTCTAGTTAAGTCTACATCTCTCAGAAGTCTCTCTCTCACTCGATCCGACTGTATGCCACATACCAATCGATCTCTGATGAGTTCATCTCGAAGGTTGTCAAACTTGCATTCTTTTGCCAAATTCTTTAACTCATTATAATACTGTTCAAACGTTTCTCCGTCTTTCTGCTTTCTTGAAAAGAATTTAAATCTGTCATACACAGTGTTGGACTTAGGCAAAAAATAATTCTGAAACCTTTCAATTACTTTGTCTACAGTCTCATCTTCACATACTTGAAAAGTATTGTAGATGTCTCGAGCGGGTTCACCGATCAGGTGTAACAATAAAGCTTTCTTCACTGGCTCGGGCTTCGTATTTTTTTCAGTGGCAACCATAAACAGTTCAAAACTTTGTCTCCATTTTTTCCATCTTTCAGATAGATTACCGTCTAGTGACAATGGTTTAGGAGGATCGAATAATTCCATTATTCGTACAGATTCTAGATTCTATGTCTAGATCTAGATCTAATAACATGAACTAACGACACCACAAATAAAATGTACTTTTAGCAATTTAGAAACCACTAGATCTAAATCTACCTGTTACCAGCACTTTAAAGCAATGTGACACTTAATCTAACACCAGATCTGACACAAGATCTGAAAACAAATCTGACACCATGTTCTGTTGTCACAGATTAATAATAAATTACTGTAGACGTTACTATTTAATAATGATAATAGCGAGACTGTCTTGATCAAGGTAGACATATATAACTAACTTTTATTTCCGTCCGATTCTTTGCTTTCGCATAAAACATAAACAACAAACAATGACATAATATCTTCTAATATTAACACAGTAGCCTAACAATAGTTTGAAAATGATTCTAAATGAATAGTAGATCTATCAGTATCATTTTGTATCAAATCAATGTAACTATTAGTAACTATTTAGTCTATTACTATCATTATCATAGTTCTTAGACATTTTTAGTAATAATAAATAGACTATTTCACTAATAATTGTCACTAGATCTAGATGTCTATCTAATTCTAATCTACGTTTAATTAGACTAGTTTAGTACTAGAGGTCTAGAAGTCTAGATCTAGTAGTTTAGTAATTAGTTATAGTTTATTTAGTTATTAAAATACTCTCTAGTCTCTAGTGACTCTAGACCTAGCCTAGACTAGAGTGACTAGACTGACTCTACTCTGTCTCTAGACAGTCTAGACTTTACTCTTAGTCAGTCTTAGTAGAGTAGTAGATCTAGTGAATCTAGTGATAGACTAGATCAGTTACTAATAATAAGTACTAGTAGATCTATAACATAGTATAAGTCTATATACTATATTACTATATGATATCATCATATAATATATTAAATATATGATAGTTACATAGATCTAGTATCATCATGATATGAATTATGTATGAATCTAGATCTAAGTTCTATTTTCCAGATAGATCTAAATAGAATGAAATTACCAAATAGAGTAGATCTAACTTTAAATTAGGGTTTATTTATTCAATGCTACTGAGAAATGAAAATAAAAGATATTGACAATTTAAAACGTTTATTGTCATATGCGCATGCGCGTTCTTCACCCTTCATTGACAACTTTAAAATAATGGTTCCGTAAGGCTGTTATAGCCGGAAGTGGAAATTGTTCAAATCCGAAACTAATGATGGTGTTTTTGGTCTTTAGCAATGTAGTGCTCTGGTTAAAAAGTGTGTTTTTTTTTATTTGAGATATGAAATTTAAATTTTGATGACGGAGAAATTTAATTTAAACAAGTGCCTCGAGTGAGAGTTTCTTCGTGGCTCATGGTAATGGAATTTGAGAATTTTATGTGAAGTAGCCAAACTCAACGCCAACTGATTCATGTCTCGACTCCATATTGAAAAACTGCTGCAAAACATTTTTTGACGTCCAGATTTTCTGTAGAAGAAGAAATCATAAAGAGAAGAAGGGGCTGGATTGGACATACTTAGCGCAAATCGCTAACTAGCATCACGAGGCAGACATTGATAAAAAAAAAAAAAAAAACCGCAAGACAAGTGAAAGAGAGGGCACCCGGCGACGCGAACTAGAAGCAGACACATTCATGTTTGGTTACACCTGGAACAAGATGGAAATGATGGCCGAGGACTATCTAGATCTATTTTTGGCGGTCCACACTCCAATAGAGGTGACGGGCTTTAAGTAAGTCTGTCTGTGGAATTTACGTCTCGAGAGAGGCCAATCCTTGATACACAGTTGCGGTCACGGGTTTGGCCAATGTAATAAACCAGGCGCCGTTGCATTTTCACCTTTCTTTCTACTACTGTTGTGTATGGCATCTGCAATCCGGGACCCTTCCTTTATGCTCTCTCGCTCCTTGTGGATTGATCCAGTGCCACTCAACACCAAACTGCAAGCGAAAGCCAAGTTGATTTCGGTTGTTGATTTCACATGTGTGTGTGTCTTATCTTATCTTATATAATACAGACGTTACTTCAAAAAAAAAAAAAGATGATTACGTCCTACGCGTCATGCATTTAGTCATGCATATTAACCAATGACTTAAATTCTGCCAAGTCACTGGTTTTCCTGGCTAGCTCAGGCAACCCATTCCATGCTCTAATAGCACTAGGAAAGAAGGAGTATTTGTACAAATTTGTCCTAGCATATGGGACGAGGAATGTGCCTTTATCTTTGTGTCTTTCAGAGTATTTTATTAAATTTTGTTTTTGTATTTGAAGATTATGGTTCAGTGTTTTATGTATGATTGCTACTTTACTTTTGAGCCTTCTGTCCTGAAGGCTTTCTAAATTTAGTGATTTTACTAAAGGTGTTACTCTAGTCAAATGTGAATATGTGTTTGTTATGAATCTCACTGCTCTATTTTGTGTCTGTTCCAGTTTCTTAATGTTTTCTTGAGTTGAGGGGTCCCAAACGGAGGATGCATATTCTATTATTGGCCTAACCAAGGTTAAATAACATTTTAGTTTTATGTTCTTATTTGATTTATAGAAATTTCTTTTAATAAATCCTAATGCTTTGTTTGATTTTTTGTAGTTTCATCAATATGTGGATTCCATGATAGTTTTTCATTTATTATAACACCTAGGTATTTTGCGTTTTTAGTCTGTGTTACTGGTTTGCCATGAATAAGATAAGTGGAATTAATTTGTTTAAGTTTTTTGTTACTCTTAACAACTGACATTTTTCTGGGTGGAAAGACATCCTCCAATTTGATTCCCATTTCTGTAATTCATCTAATTCTCTTTGTAAAATATCTGTGTCTTGTTGTTTTTATTGTTCTGTATATTATGAAATCGTCTGCAAATAATCTGACTTTTGTTCCTGAAGTAATGCAATTTGGTAAATCATTTATGTAAATTAAAAATAGTGTGGGCATAAACACATTCCAAGGGAAATTACAATTCTTCATTAAGCAGGCAGAAAGGGTGCACCTTGTCTACTGCCCAATATGTATCGCTCTGCAACTTGATCAGCACTTATTTGTGTGAGCTTTTTCAATGATAAATCGGGTGAAACCCATGGTACGTAGGCCTAACTGTCTCACGGACGAACTCCTAGATTGAGTGCACTGCTCCGACTTGGTGTCTCGTCTATGCTGCCAGATATTTAGAACTTAGTTTCGATTATCTTATCTTATGATACAGACGTTAGGCCTACTTAAAAAAAAAAAGATGATTACGTAACTACGCGTCATGCATTTAGTCATGCACTGACCTAAATTCTGCCAAGTCACTGGTTTTCCTGGCTACCTCATGCAACCCATTCCATGCTCTAATAGCGCTAGGGAAGAAGGAGCATTTTTACAAATTTGTCCTAGCATATGGAACGAGGAATGTGCCTTTATCTGTGTGTCTTTCTGAGTATTTTATTAAATTTTGTTTTGTATTTGAAGATTATGGTTCAGTGTTTTATGTATTATTGCTACTTTACTTTTGAGTCTTCTGTCCTGAAGGCTTTCTAAATTTAGTGAGTTTACTAAAGGTGTTACTCTAGTCAAATGTGAATATTCGTTTGTTATGAATCTCACTGCTCTATTTTGTGTCTGTTCCAGTTTCTTAATGTTTTCTTGAGTTGAGGGGTCCCAAACAGAGGATTAAACTTCAAACAACCATTTAATTTATTAAGTAGGCTACTGGATCCATGGTTCTCTAATCATTTTTTTCTCTGGTCTAATTCATTTTTTTTTTGGTATCTTTTCTGTGATGAGGCTCGCGGCACATGTCGAAAATTAATTTGACCTGATCATGGAACTATAACCTGATTAAGTTTGGGCTTCACTGACCTGTATCATATTTAGCCTATTTTCTGTTCAAGTAAAAACGATATAAGCCAATGTGGAGACAAATTAAATTGATAAATTAAGTATTGTTGTTTAATATAAAAAAAGGAATTTCAATGCCACAGGATCGATTCAGAAAGCTTTTTATAAGAAGACTTTTTTTTAATGCGATTCTAGTCGAGTGTAAGTAAAGTTCACATATATATATATAAGGCCTTAAAATGCGATCTATGGGGCAGATGATGTTAATGTCATTTTTTTTTTTTGGCCAACGGTTAACGAGTAGGGTGTCATGTGTCAGCACTTTACTTTTCCATCTAAAGTCAGGTACCCATTAGAGCTGGGTGGACTCAGAGGTTCTAAAAATCCCGAAATTCAAAATCCCAGTCTTCATCGAGATTCGAACACAGGAACCTAGGTACAGAAGCCAAGTGCTTAACCACTCAGTCACCGCGCTTCAAGTCGAGTTTACCCTCTTCTTGAATGTAGTGAAGCATGTTGTCTGTTTATTGTCTGTCTGAGATCAATGGGTAGTTAGTTTCAAACTTTTGGTCCATGTACTGAAAAAGCCCGCAAACCGTAACTTTTGAGGGAGAAATGTGGCACCACTAGAAGCGTTGAGTCGATGGAGCGCAGGACTCTTTGGGAACATATGGAGTGATCAGTTCAATAAGGTACAAGGGCACTTTTTTTTTAAATTGTAGATATACTGATGACACGGGCTATTTTTTTAAATCTAGTAGAAATAGTGCACTGTAAACGCCTGGAGAAAATTTCTGAAGCTCGGTGAACAGAAAACGTTTGACGATGGTCTCCGCACTGTACCTCCTGGCTGGGTTTATGTTTGCCTGTTCACGTTAGGAAAAGACATTTAAGGCCTATCAGGAATCAATTACACTTACTTTCGATGGTACACGTTTGATGTACTTAGGAATTACTCTGGATCTCAAACTGGGCTTATCCGATCATGTGCGAGAAGTACGAGAAAAGGCAAAGTCCTAGGTGCTCTCTAATTGACTCAGTGAGAGCTTGGATTGAGTTTAGACAGTAATACAGACGTGAAGCTCTTCGCTGTAATAATGAAAGATGCATACATACTACATTTATATAGGCAGCACTAAGGACACATTTTTAAGTTGAGAAAATGGTGAATTAAATAGAACAAACATAATGGACTGCACGAACCAGTTACCATCCGATACGACCTCCACCTAGCGGGAATGCAGTGCCAAGCGATCTAATCACATATCATACCATCCAATCTTTTTGATCAGTAGCATTCACAAGCATGCACTGTCACCAAGAGGCCAACCATCAAAGGTCGAAACATTTTTCTATAAAAAATGACATGGGACGCCTACCGGACGACACAGCAACACATACTAGGAATGACGGGATAGTCGGAAAGTGCTGACATATTGGCGAAACTCTGATCAAAACTGGACCCTCCAGAAGAGCCACAAACTTTTCGAGATTGCTGGAGTAATTATTTGCAAATGGACCAGAGCTTGGTGGCACAAGAGCTGGGGACGTTGTCACAAAAGTAGGGAGGTATGGACAAATTTTAGAAGTCCAAACAGATCGGACGAAAGGAGTAAGTAGCAGCTAAACAGGAAAGAACAGGTCACGATTGCTCATTTCATAACAGATCATTTCCCCGTTGGTGCCTGTCTTTCTAGAACTAAGACAAATTTCGACTCCCGTTGTCGACACTACAATCTGGACACGGAAACAATGGAACGACTTTTACTTGAATAATAATGATTGATTCGCATGAAGAGCTGGTCGGTGACAGAGAATGAGATACACAGCCGCTTACCTTGACCGTGTTACTGGAGATTAGTTCTCAATACGGTGTCTTTAGAGCAATGAGACTATGACGGTAGAGTTGCTGGAACTGTAATCTTGCTCCAAAGTTTTTTAATTACCAATAATTAATTAAACTATTTTTTTTTACTGATTCTTGTTTTGTCAGGTAGAAATGTACAGACGAAATAGGCCTATTACCAATATAGATCAATGACACAGTCGGAAATATCATTGCATTAAATACCAAAAGACTCTGTCTGGAAAAATTTGAAATTTGAAGCATGATACCAGTTACGAAATGTACGAATACAATTAGGGTAAGAGGATTAAACAGAAGATCATAACTAATGTTTTGTTTTGTATTTTTAGTTGATGTAACAATGCAATTTCAATTTAAAACTTGCATTTATAACTCCACTTTCACTTACTGGGCAAATTATTTGTAATATAGTAATATTCAGATATAACTTGTTAATCTGAAAACAAAGTCAGTGCTGAAGTGAAATTTCCCTACTCCCGAAAGCATCTGAAATGCTTATTTTTGGAGATCATTACCATGTGGAAGCTTTGTAGAATTAAGAAAATCGGCCTAAGAAAAAGGTTATGCCTTTCACTTCGTATCAACATACAGATGCAAGCAAGCCTTTTCATCCTTGAAAATGATCAACAACAAACTGATTCAAATTTTAAGACCTGTCTGTGGCATTCAGTTACAAATTTAACTCCTAATATTACAGATTTGGAGAAAAAAAAGCAAAGTCAAAAATCTTATTAAAGATAGTTATCTTTAGCTTGCCTGTATGTGAAATTATTTTTTAAAACTGCTATCAGAGTTGATATATTATTTGATATATGCATTAAGAAATAATCAATTAAAATTATGAAATACTTTAAGGGACAGATGTGGGGGGTTAAGACTTGTGTGGTACATCTGAATTAGAAGTGAAAACATTGGCACATGAAAGCAAAAGGGTGGCCACTCCTAGAGATTCTGAAAGATTTTCCTGTTTGTATTTTTATAGATATTTCTCTTACTTGATTGATGCTTGCTCACTTTACTTTTTTTTTTTTGGTCCAATAATTGCAGTAACAAATTTTTATTTTATAAGTAACAATTTTTATTTTTATTAAAAAATATTCACAATTCAGAAATATTTCATTAAAAATCTTACAAAACAATTTTAATGTTCAATAATGCCTCAGGAAAAAAGGGTTATCTTTTTCCAGACATAAAAACTAATTACAGTTACAATTTAACACATGTTATGATGCAATCAAAATTCAGCAGTCAATATCTATTAAAATCTGACCTCAAAACCAATGATGTTAGGTATTGTCATGTTGTTTGCACTTTGGACTACCGTTCTGATGGTCAATGGTTCAAACCTTGCAGCACCCATTCCTTGACCTCCTGCATGAGGTTGATATATGTTTAGTTCTGAAGGAATCTGATGTGCCCATAGAAGAGAAATACTAATAGCAAGTTATTTACTATCTACTAGTCACTACTTTATAACTATGATCATTTATTTTTTGAAAAAAAAAAAAAAAAAAGATTAGCTATAAAAATTTTTCATTTGTACTAAACATATATGTAAAACTTGATAGGAACAAAAAAAGTTCACAATAATAAATGATCAGTAATTTTTAATGAGTGAATAAAAATACTAACAAAACTCAAAACTAAATAAGTACATTTACATTTGTAGGGTTGAAGCAGAACTTTTAAAAACCATTAACAAAGAACTATTATCAACAAAACATTACAAATAATTTATAAGTAAAAACATTATCAGTTGATTTTATTCTACTTATAAGAAGAAACAAAAGTGTTAAGATTAATTGTCACTTCACATATAGAAAAATAAATATTGACTACGCAAAATTAAAAAGTACAAACTATATTGTGTAACAAAGATATTTGTTATATAACAAATATAAGTATTGCACAAGGAAGTACTTATAAGCTGTAGAATAGTCAATGCCTACATGCTAATATCAAATCAATACTATGTTTAATAATTATGTAGGATAGAAATTGAAAAATCCAGCAGCATGTTTACATATGCAGACAGCTTTACTAAATCAGCCATCAATTTCATACAATGTAATATAGAGGTTGAAAAAATCAGCAGTATAATTTCAAAATATGTAGGATTAAAGTTGATAAATCAGCAATTGATTTAAAAAAAAATAATTTTTGCTTAGCGCAGCTTTTATGCTATGGATTGCTCAGTAGCTATGGTTCAATGTCTTTATTGGACTTATGGGGGCGTATCTGTGAAAATGAGCTACTGTTTTTCACTCAGCAAATACAACTCAACTATAGACAAGATT
Source organism: Biomphalaria glabrata (assembly GCF_947242115.1). Classification (NCBI taxonomy): domain Eukaryota; kingdom Metazoa; phylum Mollusca; class Gastropoda; family Planorbidae; genus Biomphalaria; species Biomphalaria glabrata. Next base: position 15,331,275 of record NC_074719.1, read on the forward strand.
TATAGTCAAGATTTAAACTTGAGCCCCATTGATAGGTAGCCAAAAGGTTTATGCTACATCCCACAAACTATGTAGTAGAGAAGTTGAAAAAAAAACTAGAAGTATGATTGCAAAATGTGTAAAATAAATGTTTTATAAATCAGCAGTATGATAAAATGTTTTGTAGAATAGAGACTGACAAAATCAGCAGTATGATAAAATGTTATGTAGAATAGAGACTGACAAAATCAGCAGTACGATAAAATGTTATGTAGAATAGAGACTGACAAAATCAGCAGTATGATAAAATGTTATGTAGAATAGAGACTGACAAAATCAGCAGTATGATAAAATGTTATGTAGAATAGAGACTGACAAAATCAGCAGTACGATAAAATGTTATGTAGAATAGAGACTGACAAAATCAGCAGTACGATAAAATGTTATGTAGAATAGAGACTGACAAAATCAGCAGTATGATAAAATGTTATGTAGAATAGAGACTGACAAAATCAGCAGTATGATAAAATGTTATGTAGAATAGAGACTGACAAAATCAGCAGTATGATAAAATGTTATGTAGAATAGAGACTGACAAAATCAGCAGTATGATAAAATGTTATGTAGAATAGAGACTGACAAAATCAGCAGTATGATAAAATGTTATGTAGAATAGAGACTGACAAAATCAGCAGTACGATAAAATGTTATGTAGAATAGAGACTGACAAAATCAGCAGTATGATAAAATGTTATGTAGAATAGAGACTGACAAAATCAGCAGTATGATAAAATGTTATGTAGAATAGAGACTGACAAAATCAGCAGTATGATAAAATGTTATGTAGAATAGAGACTGACAAAATCAGCAGTATGATAAAATGTTATGTAGAATAGAGACTAACAAAATCAGCAGTATGATAAAATGTTATGTAGAATAGAGACTGACAAAATCAACAGTATGATAAAATGTTATGTAGAATAGAGACTGACAAAATCAGCAGTACGATAAAATGTTATGTAGAATAGAGACTGACAAAATCAGCAGTATGATAAAATGTTATGTAGAATAGAGACTGACAAAATCAGCAGTATGATAAAATGTTATGTAGAATAGAGACTGACAAAATCAGCAGTATGATAAAATGTTATGTAGAATAGAGACTGACAAAATCAGCAGTATGATAAAATGTTATGTAGAATAGAGACTAACAAAATCAGCAGTATGATAAAATGTTATGTAGAATAGAGACTGACAAAATCAACAGTATGATAAAATGTTATGTAGAATAGAGACTGACAAAATCAGCAGTATGATAAAATGTTATGTAGAATAGATACTGACAAAATCAGCAGTATGATAAAATGTTATGTAGAATAGATACTGACAAAATCAGCAGTATGATAAAATGTTATGTAGAATAGAGACTGACAAAATCAGCAGTATGATAAAATGTTATGTAGAATAGAGACTGACAAAATCAGCAGTATGATAAAATGTTATGTAGAATAGAGACTGACAAAATCAGCAGTACGATAAAATGTTATGTAGAATAGAGACTGACAAAATCAGCAGTACGATAAAATGTTATGTAAAATAGAGACTGACAAAATCAGCAGTATGATAAAATGTTATGTAGAATAGAGACTGACAAAATCAGCAGTATGATAAAATGTTATGTAGAATAGAGACTGACAAAATCAGCAGTATGATAAAATGTTATGTAGAATAGAGACTGACAAAATCAGCAGTATGATAAAATGTTATGTAGAATAGAGACTGACAAAATCAGCAGTATGATAAAATGTTATGTAGAATAGAGACTGACAAAATCAGCAGTACGATAAAATGTTATGTAGAATAGAGACTGACAAAATCAGCAGTATGATAAAATGTTATGTAGAATAGAGACTGACAAAATCAGCAGTATGATAAAATGTTATGTAGAATAGAGACTGACAAAATCAGCAGTATGATAAAATGTTATGTAGAATAGAGACTAACAAAATCAGCAGTATGATAAAATGTTATGTAGAATAGAGACTGACAAAATCAACAGTATGATAAAATGTTATGTAGAATAGAGACTGACAAAATCAACAGTATGATAAAATGTTATGTAGAATAGAGACTGACAAAATCAACAGTATGATAAAATGTTATGTAGAATAGAGACTGACAAAATCAACAGTATGATAAAATGTTATGTAGAATAGAGACTGACAAAATCAGCAGTATGATAAAATGTTATGTAGAATAGATACTGACAAAATCAGCAGTATGATAAAATGTTATGTAGAATAGATACTGACAAAATCAGCAGTATGATAAAATGTTATGTAGAATAGAGACTGACAAAATCAGCAGTATGATAAAATGTTATGTAGAATAGAGACTGACAAAATCAGCAGTATGATAAAATGTTATGTAGAATAGAGACTGACAAAATCAGCAGTACGATAAAATGTTATGTAGAATAGAGACTGACAAAATCAGCAGTACGATAAAATGTTATGTAAAATAGAGACTGACAAAATCAGCAGTACGATAAAATGTTATGTAGAATAGAGACTGACAAAATCAGCAGTATGATAAAATGTTATGTAGAATAGAGACTGACAAAATCAGCAGTATGATAAAATGTTTTGTAGAATAGAGACTGACAAAATCAGCAGTATGATAAAATGTTATGTAGAATAGAGACTGACAAAATCAGCAGTATGATAAAATGTTATGTAGAATAGAGACTGACAAAATCAGCAGTACGATAAAATGTTATGTAGAATAGAGACTGACAAAATCAGCAGTATGATAAAATGTTATGTAGAATAGAGACTGACAAAATCAGCAGTATCATAAAAAGATATCTAGGAAAGAGATAGAATCAGCAGTATGTTTATATAATATACAAGATAAAGGTTGACAAAATCAGCACTATTTTTATTCTATGTAGAATAGAGGTTGACAAAATGCAGCACTACGTTTAAAACTATGCATGGCTAGTGTATGTGTCACAAAATAGGAAGTTTGTTGACATAATTTCATGAAATAATAAAAATTCAGCATTTAACTTTTTATAAAACCACATCAAGTGTAATCAAATAAGCAGCAGAAAGTTATGCTTTGACGTGCAAAATGAGTTAATCTCTAAATGTTTATTTGTGTGAAAGTCTAGTTAAATTTTTTGTATTATATATAAAAGTATATAATTTGTAATAAAAATTGCTCCAGACACAATAATAGCAATTCAGAGATATCTACATATAACATTCATAAAGGCAGCACTAGGGACCAAATTAGTAAAATGGAGAATTAAATATAACGAAATAAGGGACTGCACTGACCAGGGTGGAAACCAGTGACCCTCTGATACAACAACTACATTTAGTAGCAAAGCAGTGCTGGAAACTGACCACCACACCATCCTGATGTCCACCACCACCCAGAGGTCAATGGTATTGCGTTATATTTCATTCACCATTTTCTCTCATTTAAAAAATATGGTCCCTAGTAATGCCTTTATATCTGTTACATGTGTACATCATTCATTATTTCAGCACTTAGATTCAGATTTGTATTTCAATTCAGAGATAGCTAACAGGTGTAATCCATTCAGCTAGATGCAGATAAATCAAATTTAAAACTTAGAAATTACCAAATGTATGAACTACCCTCTGAAGAATAAAAATTGAAAATGATTTAAAATTTAAGAAATACTTATACAAGTAATTTAAAATAATTATTGTAACTTAGGTGCTGATGGCAATGTAAAAAAACTCATATATAGGTAAAAATATTAACTAAAGACATTGACAATCAAAGTAAAAATAATCATTAAAACACCTAAAATATTCACTTTTTTTTTTCTTAGACAATAAAGTTACAAAGCAGACTTTTTATCTGATTGTATAAAACATGATTCATTAAAAAAAAAACTTCTAACAATCTTTGAAGCAAACTACAAAACACAAAGTAGTCTTCAGGTAGTGCTGACAGTTTGTTCTGTTACGTGGATAGAGGAATTACTTCTGTGCACCTCTTTCACCTCCTCTTCATTGTGCTGTAAGCTGCTCTGGTGCTTTCCATTGCCCATAGTTTCAATATATGTTTCAACTCTGGTCGGCTTATATCAAAACAAAAATGAGATACAGTCATGTAAATTTAATAAAACATTTTCCGAATCTTTAAAAACAAATGTGAAAAAAGAAAAGCTAAAATATATAACTAAATATAAATTGATAAAAAAATTTTAAACCAATTAAAATCCTTTCAAAATCTTAATCCTTCAAATAAAAAAAGAATTGATCATAATTAAACAAAATTAAAAAAAAAGATTAAGGAAAATATTATTTACTAAGGAAAATTATAAATCAACAAACAGCCATTTATATAGATGATACAAGAAATGTAAAAATCTTGTATAGAAATATTTCTATTTTTAGATGATTGTTAAATATTTTATGCCAATAAAAAAGTATCCCTATTATGCAGATTTAAATTCTCTCTCTCTCTTTTTTTTTTTTGGAAGCCAAAATATTTGGTTAAAAAATGTAAGTAAATTTTTGTGAAAACATCTATCCCTATAAACCTTTAGTTATGTTTTTTTAAAAGTAAAGCACAATTACATAAATATCTACCTATTTTTTTTTTTTACAAACTCTAATTTTAAATTGCCCTGACAACAACATTAAAATTTAGCTGGTGTAAATGAATGGACATGAATGATCAAAAATATATTCTCAGTCAACAATGTATATTTTTCTAAGCTAATTGATCACAGTGCCTTTGAATAGAAGATATATATCACAGAACCTATAGAAGGAACAATAAAAAAAAAAAAAACTATTTATAATCTAAAAACACCTTTAAAGAGTGTTTACAGTAAAATGGAATTTAAAAATTTTTGTATATGAATGAAAATACTGTGATAACATACAAATACTGATAAATCTAGCGATTTAGTATATTGTATAAAACGTATGCAAGGACGGGGATAGTCAAGGGTTACATGAACAACATTCGATGCAGGGAATAAACTTTGGATAGAATAGAAGTAGGGAAATATATATATATATATATATATATATATATATATATATATATATATATATATATATATATAAGTAGTTAAAAACACAAGATGCATTTCACAATAAAAACAATAAAAGAAAAAAGATGTCTTCTGAGGCTTCAGTAACTTTTTACTTAATTAGAAATGGCAGTTCAATGTACATACATGTTTAATATTTGGACAATAGTTACTAAGTCTAGAACAGTGTTTCTCAAACTTTTTTGTCTGGCGGCACAGTAAAAAAATTTCGCGGCACACCACGAAGAGCAACAGTTGTTTTATAATAAAAATAAAAAAAGATTTTATCTGTTTTTAAGTATTACATTTAATGTGAAGGGTGTGCCTGTTTTTTTAGAGCAAATGCGATCTAATGGAGGCTCCAGAGCCGACAAACAAACTCGCATTTACATCGTCTATTGTAAGAAGTCTCTCTCTTTTCTTAGACTTGATTTCAATCAGTGCTGAAAATCCTAACTCACCAAACCATGAAGATGCAAATGGTAGAATTATTTTGATTGCTTTTAAACTGACTGCAGGATATCCAAAGCACATCCAGGCTTTTCTCTGCAGAACTTGACTTAAGAACTGCATCGTTTTTTAAATCAATGAGCTGCTCTGCTTCTTCAGTTGTCAGATTTGTAGCTTCATTGTTTCCAAATGGATAGATGACCCATCCATATTACTTCCAACTGTTGGAAATTAATGCTGCAATGCTGACTGCAGGTGTTTCAAAGTGTCCAGAATTTCGGAGGTGATTTGAAGCACATTCACTGTAAGTAGGAAAGCAGGACTCCTTTTGAGATTTTACTTTGCCACAAAGACAATTTTTCACCAAATGACTTTCAGTTTTGAGGATGCAGTGATGATGGTTTTCTATGGTCCTTGAAGACTTAAATTCAATTAATTTAATTTGTCAAATAAATCAGAGAGAAATGTCACCTTAACCCACCAGATCTCGTTATGAATAGAAAATCCAAATTTATTTTTTTTCCACCTCCAAGAATGAAATCAGCTCAGCCTTGAGTAGGACGACACCTTTAACACTTTTCCTCTGGAGAGCCAACGAACGGTGTGATACAGGAGACATTTGTAGTCTGAATCCATTGCTTCACGAGCTGAGAGAAAAGTCGGGATGCAAGCGGTCGAGATTTGATGAAGTTTGATGAACTTCAATCACTTGATCCAGAACAAACATCAAATCTTTCCGCAAAGATTTGAAGGCAAGAGCTTCTCTGTGGATCATGCAGTGAACAACTAATATATTTGGATTTTCTTGACGCATGTTTCCCTGCATGGAAGGACAGCCATTGGTGCAAACGCTGACACAGTTTTTCCACTGTAGTTTGAATAGCAAAATGTTTTCGTTCACCACTTCGCCTTTGGTCGTAGTTGGTAAGTCTTTGCAAAATAAGAATTTGTTGACACATTTTTCATCCATTATGAACCGAATAAAAGCTAGCAGCTGGGCTTTGCCGCTAACGTCAGTGGATTCATCAACTTGACGAGACCACAGCAGAGACACTTCATCGTCAGTCACGTCCCCCGAAGTGTTCGCAGATTTGATCTCGTAAATCTGACGATAAATCTTCAATTCTGCACGAGATAGTATCATTTGACAAAGGATCTCTTTTAACTTTTTTGGCGGCATCAGGTCCAAAGATAGTTTCAACAACTATTGCTAAAGCTCTAGCCATGACTGATTCAGCGTCCTTGTGTGCTTTCTTGCGTTTTGCTAATAACTTTTCTGGCAGCTTTAGGTAGTTCATAAGTTTCTTAGCTTGTTTATTTTGTTGAACCCTTATGTTTTCCAAGTATTCCTTCGGTTGCGCTTTTACAGCTGGATGTTTAGTTCCCAAGTGTCTCTTCAATTTGCTTGGAACAAGCGCTTCATTCGACAGAGTTGGATTGCAGATCAGACAGAATGGCAATGGAGCATCTTCAGGTCCGAAGATATTAAACCATATCCGAAGTAATCTTCTTTGTACCTTCGTTTGGTTCCTAGCTTTTCATTTAACGCTTTCGACGTTTCATTCTTGTTTACGTATTTCTCAATGGATAACAATGAATAAGGCTTAACGCTTAATAATGCTTATTGATAATTTGTGAGCATACACATAAACAATTTACATGAAACACATCGCTTATTATTATCGTTACCAATTCAAGAACTGCTGTGCGTCTGCTAAGGCGGCCTACATTTGAGTCAATATATGTATAGTGTGCCGCGGCACACAGTTTGAGAAACACTGGTCTATAAGGACAATCTAACAGGATGTAAAAGAGACTTGAGGTCTAGGATTATCATCCTTATAGTTGGTTATACAGTGTTATCCAGTTGCTTTATGGACTCCTTCAGACACCCATGTAAATGGCGAGTCAACTATGATTCTTGTCTAGATACTTAGTCAACAATGGTGTCAAGAATCTATCTGTTCATTCCTTACTGACACTTTCAAAGACATCCAAGTAAATTCAAGTTATCTATTAATTATTTGATACATTTTAAACATAAAAAAATATATTTGCTAATTTAATAACACAAATTGCAAGCTGAACATCAAAACATTTAATATTACATGGGTCACAGACAACATTTAAAAGACATATGAATTGGGAAGTGCAAGAACAACATGGGAAATGAATTCAACAAATATTTGGAAAAAGCATGTGGAAAAAATAATAATTTATACATATCTTATATTGTTAACTGCTGCACTACCGTATGTTAAATGTTTTAATATAAATATTTTTTTTTTTTTTAATATTTTTTTTGTTCTAATTATTTATAAAAAAAAATAATAAAATTGTCAATTTCCTTCTTACCCTTAAAAGTTTTTTCAGAAAATAATTTTTCTTGTAAAACCACAAATGATGAAATGCAATAATAAAGTTCACTTGGATGTTAAGATGTCTGAAATTTTTGCTCAACACATATTTTAAACAAATAAAATACATTTTAGAGGCAAAAGTTCTATTTCTTTCTGAGTAATTATTTTAATTCTAAGTTGTAATTCTTATAACAGACGCAATCATCTTCTTTATTTATGGAATGTCTGTAGTTTATAAGATACGATAGATAGTTGCACGTAAAAAGCAAGTGAAGGAAAAAATATAAGTTACTCACTTGTGAATCTGTTTCAGTTTTAACAAAAGTAGAAAAAGAAAGGGAAAGAAGAAAAGGTGTTCAACAGGGAAAAAAGTGTTCAGTCAATTTGTGCAAACTAAATATTTAAACAATGAGTCTATTTAAGAAATGTTTCTATACAACAGATGTATAGATGTTTAGAAATTATCTGGTGCACCAATACTTTGATTTCCTTTTAAAACACAGACTGATATCACAGAAGAAAAAAAACAACAAAAGGTCCACCAACCATTTAAAGTGACAGGAAGATTGACATTATCAAAACTTTTACTAGATTTTTATGGAGAATACCAAGAAACGCCATCACACTAACATTTCTTAGAAATAGATCAAGTGCTACTAATAAGAATTAGTATGTAATAGAAAATACAAGACCGGCACATGGATAAAATTGAAAAATGAAATGCTGTCAAAGTTGAATAATTATACAGACTGTAAAATAAATTTGTTAATATATCAAGATTATTAGATGAAGTGATAATGGTCTACAAAAAATAGGAAAATTGCACTCAGGTGGAAAATATTCTATCTTGCATTTTAAAATGCCCTGGATTTAAAACTACTAAATGATATTGCTTCAAGGATGAATCAAATGTTAAAACGTCCACTCTGAGCATTGCTAAAAGAAATTTCTGTGTTTGGCATCATCTTACGGATGCTTGAGCGACGGTCTCTAGACTTGAGTGATGCCATGGCTTTTTGGGATATTTTGTTTTTGTTTCTGATAAATTTAAGTTCTTCTTTTTCTTTTTCCTGTAGAAGAAAAAAATTTGTTACATAGTTGTCAACTATACTGTACATTACTACTTGAATTAAACAATGACTATTAGTATCTTTATACATACAAAGCACAAGATAGTATTTTAATAATTTAGTTAAGCCTTCTTTAATAAATGTTATGAATGGCTGTAGATTGAATGCATAAATAAATTAATTGTTATGAATGGCTGTAGATTGAATGCAGAAATAAAGTAAATGTTATGAATGGCTGTACATTGAATGCAGAAATAAAGTAAATGTTATGAATGGCTGTACATTGAATGCAGAAATAAAATAAAATGTTATGAATGGTTGTACATTGAATGCAGAAAAAAAGTAAATGTTATGAATGGCTGTAGATTGAATGCAGAAATAAAGTTAACATTCAATAACTCTCAATATATATTTTTTTAAATGTACTAAATTTACCATTTTAAAATTGTATATAAACAAATGTGAGAACTCAGGTACTGTAGATTATGAGATAAAATATTTGTGAAGAAGACATGCACTTTGCACCATGTATAGTTAGACTTACAGATTGATGCCAACGAATCATTAAAGCTCTTTCATTGTCTCCAAAAGGAACAGAGTATTTGATCATCTGCTGTCTCCTACTTTCTGTAGTGACTGTCTGCTCCACAACAAGAACAATGTTGGCCCACTGGAAGAAGAAAGTAGGCAGGACAGTTTATTTCTGTATCACTTGTTAAGACTGCCTAGACATAAGGTCAAACAGGAATGAGTTCAACACTGCTATGCTAAGCCTTAATGATGCATCCAGTATAGACTTTTTTTTAAGGTAACTAGTACTTCTAGTGATTGATTACTTCATTACTGAACATACATATTAAATATAAATGAATAGCAGCACCAGGGACCAAGTTTTTAAGAGAGAAAGTAGTGAATTAAATGCTATGAAAATAAAAGACTGCGCTGACCAAGGCTGGAACCAGTGACCCTGCAAACAACAACACCGCCTAGCAATAACACACTAAGCGAACTTAATCTCTAGACCATCGAAATGTCAAAAAAAACACTCTTCTGGTCCAGAGTCATTTCGCCCGTATGCAAATTACCACCCCAGTGGACTCTGTCATATCTCCTCTGTTAAAAACTATTGACTTAGGATAAAAGTTTTATATAAGCCTACCTGTCGAAACCATTCTTTCTGTGTATTGGTGACCATTTCATATGTTCTGGCCATCATGGCAATTAGCATATTGATTAGAAGTATAGCTACCATGATCATGTAGACAATGAAAATTATCTGAAATCATTGTAGAATTATCTCCCTTTTCACATCAATGCAAAAGTGAAATTACTTTTCACTAACATCAATTAAAAAAATAATAAATATAATAGTTAAAAATATATAGATCTTTATATAAATAAATAAATAAATAAATATATGTGTGAATAAATAAAGTGTTAATGTGTTAATTTCTACTGTATTCTATTTAAAAAAAAAAGAAAAAGTTCTATCTATAATACAGAATTAATTTACTATGGTTATATTATATGAGTCAATAATACTGAATTAATTTACCATAGTTTTTAAAATGATTGTAATTAAAAAAACAGTTTTAATTGATATTTTTTTAATAGTAGCAAAACAAAAAATTAATTGGCAAAAAGCATTTAAAAACAAGAAAGCTTTATAAACAGAGTTAGTTTATTGCAACAAAAGCTTTTTTTTTTACCTAAGAAAAATGAAATTTTGATAATCACTCAAGCCATTTAGTCAGGTTTTTGTCTTGAAAACTACAGAGTATACAATCAAAGAATATCACTGTTATACAAGTATACCCACTTTGATTGTGTTTCGGTAAGGATGCGGCAGACCTCTAAACAAGGAATAGAGATCTTCAAAATCTCCTACTGACATAGAGAACATCCCAACCACAGCATCCATGGGATTGCAGAACACTGTGCAGTTGTCTAGTTTTGTGCAGTTTGAACAAGTTGGGTCGGAATGGAAAGCAACATAAACAGCTGGGAAGGGAAAAAGAAAAACTAAACTACATACAACACAGTAAAATAAACAACAGCTTTCAGGTGACGCAAAACCATTACTGGTATCAACTGTAAGATAGCACTTGATAAAGCTTTCAACAGATTTTACTTAGAACCTTGCAGTTCCAGTTCATAAGAATATTGAGTGTATTAACAATTTTTTATATTTCTAGACACTTATGATTCCCCAACTGCATTTACAATGAACTAGATATTTCAGTAAAACTGAGTTTAATCACTTCCACTGTCTACAAAAAGGTGTTCAAGCCAAACTTGAAATCAGAATTAAAAGCAATTGATACACAGAGTAACACACTAGCCTAATTGAAACAGTAGAGGACAGGAAAAGGTGATAAGTTATTATTTATTCAGTGTGCAAATAAAGGAATGAATAAAAGAATAAGTAAATGTTAACAAGATGAACTTCAAATTATTTACTGATAATAAAAGCCAAAGGAAAAAAAAAAGAACATTTTTAATGCAGACACATTTAAGGATGAACATTGATTAAAAACAGTGAAGTAAACTTATTTAGCTTTTGGTTTAAATGTCTGATACCTTAGCTGAACAATGTCAATGGAATTCAAGAAATAACAGAGCCAAAAATCAATGTAATAATATTTGGTTAGCTGTGGTTAATTGTGAATTTTCATTTAATTAACAAAAGAATTACCTTTTTTTTTTAATTTTTATTTCTCAAAAAGAAAATAACTCCCATATGCTTATTACAGTTAACAACACTACAATGGAACAAAACAACTAGCAATGGAGCTTAATGTGCAAGGACCACAACTGTCAAAGATAAACTATGTCCTTAGTTAACAATTGACAGAGGCAATGATTCATAACTTCAGCTTTTTTCAGAAAAAAATAGAAATAAAGTTTGGAATTACATAGGCTTGTAATGCAGTGGTCCTTACTCATGGCAATAATATACATTTGGTACAATAAAATATTTCTTTTAATGTATTGGAAAGAAAATATTAGCTTACTATAACTGTAACTTATCAACAAGCCTAAACATTAAGCTTCAAAAAGTTATAAGACATTCATTTATACCTTATTCATTAGAGAATCTAATTGTAGTCAGACTCATTAATTTTCATACAAACCATTTTATGAATGTGATAAAAAGAAAGAGCAACTGAATGTTTACAAATAAGAAATATTGTATTGAAGTACTTCTAAATTTACAGATTAGAAATGAAATTTAGTGTTATTTATATTTCTCTAAATGTTAAGTGTATAAATATTGAAACTACAGGGGAAAATTATTCAAATCTCTTAATTCTCAACATTAAATTTTGTGTGTGTGTGTTTACGTATAAACATTAATTGTTATTGTATTGAAAAATTTATCAGCAAATGAATTAAGAATAAAGCAGAAAACAGAAAACTAAAAATTATTCTAAATTTAAAAACTATTAATATTTTCCCCTGTGGTCTGCAAGGAAGTGAGAGATATAGGAAATCAATTCACTACAACTACAGCAACTAGACTGAAACCAAAGTTTGGTAGAAAGACATCAAACAAACTTGTGGCAGTAATCAAACACAGGGGCATACTTTAGCCAAACTTGGATAGTCAGTGTCTTTAAAGCGGTCATAGAAATCCCCAAACTGACCCAGCGACATGACAATCATAGCCATGACTGCATCTTCTGGACTACCAAAGGGACTATCTTGCTGGTTCAAAAATATGACATACATTGCTGTAAATGAAACATAGATTAATACAAGAAACAAAGCCAAAAGAACTTATCTTTAAACTTTAATAAAAAAAAACGTTTTTATATCTGAGCAATGGAGATTACTGTAAATTAATTGTTTAAATTTATTTTTTTTTCATTTATAAGTTAAATTTAATTAATTGAACTGAAATTCTTCAAAGGTTTGTCATGAGGAAATATGCTTGGTTAAAAAAATGTCCAAAAAGAAAGAAGGTTATCTGTAAAGAAATCAATTATTATAATTCATTGTACAATTTATATATAGAGAGATATGAGATAGTTTAGATACACAAAAAAAAAGAAGATATCGATAAATATTTACATGCAATACAGTAAACTGTTCAAGATATAAGAGTTCAATGACTGTACCAAAAAATGACAAGAAATGTTAAGGCAAACAGGCTATGGATGCAGAGTTATAATATATCTACAAGAAATTCAACATTATCATGAAGCAACACTTTTTAGCACTATTTTATTCCAAATAAACATAGAAGAAAACATTTACAAACATTTCAAACTTCGAAAATTCTCTTACTATTAATGTTACATACATTCTTTGTGTGTTGGTGGTTAAAGTTGATTTGTGATACGTTGCAAGCATTAGTTGAAATAATTAAAGAAGGAAACCTGCCAGCATGTTGTCAGTAAATGTGGTTGATGTTTAATTAAATATTAAAATATTAGAAAGTACTTACACTGTGAGAAACCAATAATAAACACAACATAGATGATAAAAAACTGAAGCAGGTCTCTGCGAATCATGTTATAGATCATGACTATTGAAGGTCCAACAATACGAAAGCCTCTATAAATAGAAAAATATTCTTGATGAAAAAAGTGAAAGATAGCTGAAAAAAAATAAAACAAGTCTAATATTGAAAAATAAATGACCAAAGAAATTTATTGCACATGAAAATCTTGCATATAACAAATATATGAACAAAATGGTTCTGTTATTAACATTAAATTGCAAAGAATGTGGTCTTAAATACTAGTGGAAAATCAATACACTTTGAGGCCTGGATTAAAAGTCCCTGAATACATGAAGCTCGTAATGGTAAATGGCCTCATCTTGGGTAAGTAAGGTTGACTGAGCCAGTCACATAACACAATCTCTAACCTTTGACCTACAAACTGGTGATGTTAGCATCCTCCTCCCCTTGAATCCTTTGTACTTAAAACTTTAATAATACTGACCTACAGAAGAATAAAAAGTACGGAGCTGTGCACAAAATGGCCATGACGCCAACAATATCTTCAAACGTGGGACAGCAAGCTGCTCTGCCTGGTAACATGGCAATCACAAATAAACAGGACATCAAGAAAAGAGTTTTGGCAGGAGCACCTGTCTATAAGGAAACAAGAATCACAGCTTTTTATTTTGAAATGAATTAATCAGTTTTAAGATATTATCACAAAGAAAAACAAATAGTTCTGATAATGCCATATAGAGCAATAGTGAATTCAAGAGAACAATAATGATCAAGATTTTATTAAAACAAATCTGGTGACAGACATTAAGCATTGTAAAAATATATATATTATCTTGTCTTATCTTAAAGCCAAAAAAATTACAGATGTTCTTCAGAGAAGAAAATAATAATGTCCCATGCATAGACATGTGTTAATCTAGTCCTGAATGAGAATAACATTGTTCTAAGTGATTGGCTTTACCATGGTTAAGGAGCACTTCTAAGAATTATTCCTAGCATATGGAATAAAAAATGTGCCTTTATCTTTGTGTCTCTCAGAGTATTTTATTAGGTTGTTTTTGTATTGATAAATTATACTTCAGTATTATTGCTACTTTACTTTTTAGTCTTCTGGGGTGTCAATATGTTTAGTGATTTTACTAATAGTGTTTCTTTTGGTTAAATTGAATACCCATTTGTTATAAACCTCACAGCTCTTTTTTGCATCTCTTCTAGTTTCTTTATGTTTGAAGGGTCTCAAACATAGAAAACTAAATTGTAATATTGGTCTAAGGTTAAATAGCATTTCAGTTTTCTGTTCTTGATAATAAAGATAACTTTAAAAAATAAGACAAGATTATAAAAGTTCAAACTTTTTGTTTACCAAAGTGGAGAAGAACACTTTAAACCCTTGATGGTAAATTTCCTTCAATGCTAGAAAAATGTAGATGACTGCTGCTACCAGAGTTATACTCTCTAAAGTCATTCGAGCCTAGGACAAAAACAATTTTGGCATTTTCATATTTAAAAATATCAATTGAGGGAATTAAAAAATCAATAATACAGTTAATACAAATAAATATTATATTTTAATATATTGCAGATGAATTATAGTTGTAAGGGGCTAAGTTCTACACCTGACTCAAGAGTTGTGTTACTGAGACAACATGGAAAACATTATCCTAGATAGCCTCTATCCCACTGGTTTCACATTTCTGCTAGATATTGGAACTGATAAAAATAAAAAATAAAAAAAAACAACTAAAAGAAGCAAAATGCAAAACAAAGATTCATGGGATAGATGATAATACAGGTTTGTTTTTGAAAAAAAAAAAAGAAAGAGTTAAGGGAACAAACACACAAAAAAAGGTCAATAAAAATTAAAAAAAATAAAAAATGTAATGCTGATGTGTGAAGAAAAAACTTATAAAAAAAAGAATTTAAGATTTGAACATACCCTGACACTAAGACCTAGATATGGACGAGAAAATATAAGAGACAGCTATAGTAGGCTATGAAATCTTTATAGATAAGACTGGTCTATATAGACAAAAGATACAACCATAAAGACAGGGTTATAATAGGCTATAAAGACAACTTTAAAGACAAGGTTATAAAGGGTTATAAAGACAACTTTAAAGACAAGGTTATAAAAGGTTATAAAGACAACTTTAAAGACAGGACTATTTAGACAATAAAGACAACCAAAAAGAAAGGGTTATAATAGGTTATAAAAAAAACTTTAAAATCGGGCAATGTAGGTTATAAAGACAACTTTAAAAACAGGGCTATGTAGGCTATGAAGACAACTTTTGACATGCTAAGAGAACAAAGACATATTTTCTTAAGTAAAAATAAAAAGAAGTATCTACTCACAATATCTATGACTTGATAAGGAACAAGAAGATAGCAGGAATCAGCTTCAGTTTGGTTACTATAAAGGTCACAGAAGCTGGGCAATGGACTGGACTGGTCAGTGGTACAAGGGTTTTCACCTCGCCGCAAACCAAAAGCAACAGCAAAGCAGATGAAGTATAAAATGAATAGAATAAATCTTCTGTAGAATCTGTGAAAAAAAAAGAAACCTATTATACCTTATGATTTAAACTTTAAAAAAAATTTAACTACTGATTTTTAATTAATATTACTCAAAACATATTTTTCTTTATGATTATCCTTATTTATAATAGTTATAAATTTCATGATATAAAGAATGTTTTAATTCATGGTCCTTCTGTTGTCGTTTTTTTTATAATTATGCAAGGGTAGCACAAAATCGAAGAAATGAGCAAACAATACACTGGATGAGATACTTTAGATAGCAGTAAATATAGAAAACTTTATGAAATTCTTCTGCTATAACAACATACAATTAAGCTATGATCAAAGTAAATAGGTCTGTTCTAATGTGATGACAATAACCAATGTTTAAATAAACTAGCAGAATAAGGGAATGGAGGTAGAAAAACGAAATTGATCAATTCTAATGTAATAATAATAACCTATATTCAAATGAAAATGGGCCGTGAGTTCAATCTATTAACTAATTCTTGAATGTCTTTAGTTCAAATAAACAATGAATACCTGAAGCCTACAAATGTTTTCCATTTCTCTTGCAAAAGTTTGACTATGACACCGTCCATCATTTCAAGATGACCTTCAAGATTCTAAATATGCAAATGTAGAAACAAAGAAAAATCAACAAAAAATGACTAATAAATAACAGTAGAATGGACGAGCATTGGGGGATGCAGCTTTCTTTTATTTACAATAATTTAAGTGTTATTCTACATAACAATTCAGATTTAAAAAATTACATGTATGTCAATAAAAGACTAATAAGGCTCTTTGACAACCATGTTTAGTTAAAAATAATTCTGTTAATAACTGGAAGAAAAAAATAAAATTAGCTAAACTACACTTACCCCTTTTACAATAAGATGAAGTGCGGAGTCCATGTTGATCTCCCCTGTCCGAGATATTGTATCCACATCACTCAATGGGTAACCAGCAGATGTAACATTGCCATACAGCCAATAGACTTCCCTTACCATTTCTAATATGTGTTCATACATCTGTGCATTCAATATAAAGAGTTAAATTGTCAGTACATTAATCACATGTCAATAATAACATTTCAGAATGGTTCAAAGACAACAAACTGCATATAAATGTCAGCATGAAATATTGAAATGTGGCTTACATTTTTCCTGGCCAGCTTAGCAGCCAAAGTAAGTGGAGTAAGATTTTGTCTGTTTTTTATATCAAGTCTGCCACCAAAACTATGCAGTAGGTCAAACATTTGCTGCAAATAAAATAACACAGATAAAATGAATCCTTCCAACATAAAGTAGAAACATGGCTTAAGGTATTGGCATGGTTCATAGTACATGTCAAGAAAGTTTTTCATAGATTTTTAGGCCAATATTAAGAATTTCACACCAGAAATAGCATTCAAAATGAGTAACACCAAAAAAAAAAAAAAATCACTTACATTATTTCAACTTACAGAGAGAAAAACAACTATATAAAAGGTAATGAAAGAGAATGTTCTTATGCTTATTTGTGTATTCTTTAAAGTTCAAGTTTGTACTTTGTGGAGTTCATTGTGCTCTATAAGCTATACTTAAATCTGATCACAAACTTAGGGGTGCACCAGATAGTAGCTCCAGACAAATATTCACCATTTTTCACTATCTGGCCATATCTGGCTCTGGGAAAATATTGCTGCAGAATAGTTGGTCAGATAGAAAAAAGGACACCTTGTATCTACATTATTATGTATTAAGTAGACCTTGTTCCATTAATGTCTGCTGTAGAATGTATTAACGTTTACATTTAAAACATAATAATGCCCTTAAAAATAGGGCCTACATGAATATGCACCAAACATCTTTGATTACAAAGGTGTGTTAATTAATATAAACAGAAATGAAACTTTACATTATAAATGGGCTTTACATACATAGCTGGCATATTTTTTCATTTTGTTTGTCATAAAAACATGTCAACAAGGTGTAAACTATCCTACCGCCCAAAAGAGGAAAAAAAGTGAAGTGCACTTTGGGTGACCCAAGCAAGGGAGAGAAGGGCTGCATGAATGTGTGGTAAGGGGGAGGTAAGAAAAATCTCCATTGTAATGACAGTAAAGCACTGCTGAAGAGGAGGGAATGTGGCATAGTGGGGTCATGGAGAAATGGAAACAATTAAATGAATGACTCATTGATCAGTTGATGGAAAGGAAAGGGAAAAATTATAGTTGGGACAAAAAAGTTTTGGTAACAAAGTTTCTCTTCAGCTTTCTGTAACTAGATTTAAATCTCTAGCTCTTACCATTGAAATTTTTAAGGAATTGACATTGGCTTACAAAAACTAATCATAATCAATTAAAAAAAAAAGGTAGAACTAGATATAATTTTTTTTCATTTGCTCACTACTCCATCTATCTCAAAAAATATTTACTCGTATATGCCCATTTTCAATTTTGAATAGACTTGTGTTTGATCCAGAAAGCTAGATCTAGATATACATCGTTGTACGCATTTCTTTCAGTGTCTCAAAGGAAAAGGAATCAGTCTGAATTGATGTCTTTCTCCATAAAAATTAAGTGTTGGATATCTTAGAATGACCATAAAGCTAGATAAACAAAGTTCTCAAAATCTTATTTTTAAAAAGTTGCCACGATGACAAAAAAAAAAAACAACAACACATATTATGGGTGAATTAAATACACAAACCCTTGGTCCAGCATTGAAATCCCAAGTTGTATGGTTCAATGACATTTAAAACCTTTTAGTTAACTTATCTGATTTATGTGAAAATGTAACTGAAATAAATGTAAATGCAGAAAGTGTGTGCCAGATGCAGCTAGATTGCTAATAAGTAAATTAGTTTATGCTAATGACATGTTTTGCAATGAATGTAGTTAAACAATTATAAAATGGACATTAATGAAAATATCTAGACCAACAGTTCTTCTAGCTCACCATGTTGTCATAGATAACTATGTACCAACAATCAACAGTTCTAGCTCACCATGTTGTCATAGATAACTATGTACCAACAATCAACAGTTCTTCTAGCTCACCATGTTGTCATAGATAACTATGTACCAACAATCAACAGTTCTTCTAGCTCACCATGTTATCATAGATAACTGTGTACCAACAATCAACAGTTCTTCTAGCTCACCATGTTATCATAGATAACTGTGTACCAACAATCAACAGTTCTTCTAGCTCACCATGTTATCATAGATAACTATGTACCAACAATCAACAGTTCTTCTAGCTCACCATGTTGTCATAGATAACTATGTACCAACAATCAACAGTTCTTCTAGCTCACCATGTTGTCATAGATAACTATGTACCAACAATCAACAGTTCTAGCTCACCATGTTGTCATAGATAACTATGTACCAACAATCAACAGTTCTTCTAGCTCACCATGTTGTCATAGATAACTATGTACCAACAATCAACAGTTCTAGCTCACCATGTTGTCATAGATAACTGTGTACCAACAATCAACAGTTCTTGTAGCTCACCATGTTATCATAGATAACTGTGTACCAACAATCAACAGTTCTTCTAGCTCACCATGTTATCATAGATAACTGTGTACCAACAATCAACAGTTCTTCTAGCTCACCATGTTATCATAGATAACTGTGTACCAACAATCAACAGTTCTAGCTCACCATGTTGTCATAGATAACTATGTACCAACAATCAACAGTTCTTCTAGCTCACCATGTTGTCATAGATAACTGTGTACCAACAATCAACAGTTCTTCTAGCTCACCATGTTGTCATAGATAACTGTGCACCAACAATCAACAGTTCTAGCTCACCATGTTGTCATAGATAACTGTGCACCAACAATCAACAGTTCTAGCTCACCATGTTGTCATAGATAACTGTGCACCAACAATCAACAGTTCTTCTAGCTCACCATGTTGTCATAGATAACTATGTACCAACAATCAACAGTTCTAGCTCACCATTTTGTTATAGATAACTATGTACTAACAACCAACAGTTTTTCAAGCTCACCATGTTGTCATAGATAACTAGCATGTGCATCACTGTGTTTCCATTGCAATCTTGTAGGTTGGGGTTTGCACCTTTAGCTATAAGTAGTCGAACACATTCCTCCTGGTTGAGGCAGGCAGCAAAACTAAGAGGATAGTCACCCCAATACACATTACTGAGTTCAGGAAAAAAAAAAAATTATGCTTTTACAGAGCTATCGCAATACCAACTTGATAGCAATAATTAAATATATTCAATTATATATATATATATATATATATACACACACACATATATATATATATATATATATATATATATATATATATATATATATATATAAATATTATAGTATATCTTAGTATATAACCAAATTACTTCTACAAACATGAAAATTGTCTTTAATATATATTAACTTATGAGAGAAACAAAAGTAGAATTTCAAAATTCATCCATCAACAGGATGTGAATTCAATTAAATGAATAGAACTATTTTTTTTTACTAAAATTTGTTTTATTAATGGTACTAGCAAAAAAAGTTGTATAAATTCATTTGTCTACTTTTCCTTGGAACTATTTGAGCTGGGATGTGTTTTCAAAGAAATGGAACTATAAACTAAAAATAGAATGATAAAGAACATAGTACAATGTTGAATATAAAGCTATCCAACTGACCCTTCATAGTTTGTCTCTTTACAAACATTGACCCATTCGTGATCAAGGGAGTCTGTCCTGGAACTCTTCTGGTCATCTGGTGTGAAGAAGTTGCCACAGACTCTGGCTTCAAAATCAACTCCTTTATCTAACAGAAACTTTACCATTGCTGGATCCTCATTGACTATTGCTATATGAAGAATGTTCTCCCCTGTAAAAGAAAAAAAAATTATACAGAATTCAAAAGTTGTCTGAGGCAAGATGTAGAATGTTTTCCTGTGTTTGGCAATAGGAGAATTCAAAATAATATACACAATAAATTAGCTATCTGTAACTAAGATGTATGCTCCTTTGGAAAATTAATAATACAGTGGTGCATTGATACAGCTCACAAATGTGTTTAGAGTTATATTTTATCCAAATTACAACTAGGCAATAAAATAACGTTATTTACAAGTGTGGATGATGAATATGGATGAAATGATTGATCATATAAAAGCCATATGTCTGCAATTATCAACAATAGCCTCATTTCTTTTAAGTACCATACAGGTTTAGAGCACACACAGAAATGTATTAAAATCCAATGGAATTTGTTTAATGGTCTCCTTCAGTCACGAAATGACTATGAATCATCTCATGGTAATGAGATGAATGTCTGGGCATTAGTTATGGTCAGAATGATGTTGCCCACACAGAGTCTGGGCATTAGTTATGGCCCACATAGAGTTCCTGCTATGTCTATGGGTTGTCAGCTCCTGATTTTTCCTCAGGGTTGACTCCTGAAGCCTTTCCCATGTTTGGGTATTGCTACAAGACAGCAAAGGTTTTAATTCAGTTTTTCTTCTTCTAAAGGATAGCCAGCCAAAGCTAACAAGCATGAATCAAAATTTATATTTAACAAGGTTACAAAGACAGTTTGTGTAGAAACAAACTGAAAATCGGTCCCTGAAGTGGTTCGCTCAGGCAAGTTTCAATATAAAGCCCTGCTGCAGATTCTATTGTAGTGTTTCAATTAAGGACATGATATCACAGGATATGGAGTTTTATAACTATTATTACATATATATTGTAAATATTCATAAGTATTCAATGAAATGACAGTAATGATGATATGGTTCAATGTTAGCTATAAAACATTCATACTCTAGATTAGAAAGAAGTAAAACATTCAAACTCTATATTAAAAATAAAACATTCAAACTCTATATTAAAAGTAAAACATTCAAACTCTAGATAAGAAGTAAAACATTCAAACTCTAGATTAGAAGTAAAACATTCAAACTTTTTGTAGTAGCTGTCAAATATTTAAACTTTTTTGTTATTAGTAGTAAAGCATTCAAAATTTATAATAGCAGTAAAACTTTCAAAATTTATAATAGGGGTGAAACATTCAAACTTTATAATAGCAGAGAGCCATTCAAACTTAATATAATGGTGAAACAGTCAAATTTTAAAATTGCGGAGAACCATTCAAACTTTAAAATAGCAGTAAAACATTCAACTTTTATAATAGAAGTAAAACATTCCAACTTTATAGTAGCAGGAAAACATTAAAACTTTATGATAGCTGTAAAGCATTGAAAATTTATAATAGTAAATCATTCAAACTTATTAATAATGGTGAAACATTCAAAACTTATAAATAGTGGTAATTGTTGTGAAATATTAAAACTTCATGATAGCAGTAAAACATTCAAACTTTGTAAATTTGATAAATTTGATGAAACATTCAAACTTTATAATAACAGTAAATCATTCAATCTTTATAATGGAAATGAAACATTTAAACTTTGTAATAGCAGTGAAAAATTATTAACACTTTACAATAGCAGTGAAACATTCAAACTTTGCAGAAAAGAAAAAAGTAGCTGTTGCAACAGAACTTTGAAAGATCTAAAATATTATGATATATTTTTCAATATCATTTCTAGTTTTGATATCTGTCAGGGAGAGGTATGGCAAGAGTGAATATGTTACTTTGATATTTTGGTATGATACTCCCAGGTTATAAATGTGAATAGTCTTGCACATGTTATGAATGGAATGATTTAGTCTTCCTAGAATATGCAAGAGAGTGTGTTAGTCAGTGAAGTCTTGTCCCCGGTCCAGGAAGGTTGGACGGTTGCTTCCTGGACTGGTGGTTGTGTATAATATTGTGTATATATATCGAGAGTTGATATTATTTGTGCTCTATCGGATATTAAAGTATTATTTATATTTCCATAGATATCTGGAGTTGAAGTTGAATTTGATCTAGTATTACTTTATTTTTATTCCCGAATAGCTGGAGTTGAAGTGTATTTGTTTAGTAATATTTAATTTAATTTAAGTTGAGCAACAAAAGGAACCCGACTATATCTAAATGGAACGGACGGACGGACAGACCACACAAAACTAATAATGGCTATTCCCTTTTGGGTGCCACTAAAAAATGCCATTTCAATATCCTTCTTTGAGCCTTACTGAAATTCTATAATGTAATATTGTGATTCATTTCAAAGGATTAGAGGTTGTATCTTCTTTAATGATAAAACTGCCAAGCTTAAAGCCTTTCCTGACCCATTGTATTTCTATATAATTTTGTTTTGCATTTAACTTTAGAAAAACTCATTTCAGCGGAGGGTGTAATTTAAAGTATTTTTAACAAAATTCAAAAGACAAAATAAATTATTGAGTAAATTTTTTCAATTTATTCATTGTTATGTATTAGGGTAGCTATTTAACACCTTTAATGACATTGGATAAATAAGGGACCAGGTTTTGTAATTCTTTATATATTTTCAAATATTGGAAGTTACTGCTCTAACACACTATTTCCTTTTTTGGAATACTTTCTAACTAAAGATAAATTGACAATATACAAGCTTTAACTCTAACTAATAATGCCTACCATTTTTACACCATTGTTGTATCCTTGGACACAACAGTTTTAAATATTCCAAAGATTTTTTAATCTCTCCCATTATTGTGTTAGTTAAATATTGTCAGATAAATTTTCTACTATTGTGGCAGTTGATGTATGACCAAATCTTAAGATAATTAACAGTAGTCAAACTCTACTACAGTGTGTAGTGCATTTGAGTAAAAAACAACAACTATGTTTTATATATTGCCTCTTTTACCCTTAGAAACATTGATAACTGTTTTTTACATCAGTGTGGTCAATTACTTTGAATAAAGTTGAAGTAGTGGATTCCGTTGATTCTGTAACGGAGAAGCCTCTAAGGAGCAAAGACCCTAGAAAGGCCATGGGCAGTCATCCCTATGAAAGAGGCTTGACTAAGGCTTCCTACTGTTTTAGATCACTTAAAAAACCATATTTTTTTTTCGACATGACATAAATAAGACTGGCAGTAGCCAATGTAAAATATGTGTAAAAATATTTATATGTACACCCACACACAAACAAACACATTCATGCACACAAAAACAACACAAACAAATGCACATGCACGCATGCACACATACACACACAATATATATCAAAAGAATGTTATAACTGAGAAAAAAAAAAGAAAAAATATTTTACAACAAACCATAATATTCTTCTCCAACATAAATGTCATTCAGCATCTTAGGGAAAAACATTAAAAGTCTCTTGGCAAGATCAGCGTGTGTCTGTGTGGCATTCAGCAAACATAAATGTAATATATTCTCTCCAACAGTGCCTCTTTTCTCTAGGTCCCAACACTGAAAGCGAGACTTATGATCTGTAGAAAAGCAAAAAAAGAAAACTGCAGTTCTAGACAATAATAGTTAAAGGCACTAGAGTTTCTTAAAAGATTGGTAAGTTTAAACAGCAAGGCAAGCAGAGTTAAGTAGCCATAGAATTATGAGTTTGAAATTTTAGTTACCAAGTCAAGGCCAACAGCAGTGACTATTTCATTGCAAATTAATGTCAACACACCATCTAAGTTATTTGTATTTCAGAAAATAAAAATATAATTCTGAAATCAAACGGTTCCACACAGAGAAAACATGTAAGTATTGTCTCCAACTCACCATGTCTTGAAAGGAAGCCATCAATCTGATTGATTTCCAACTGCATGATGTTATCTATCCTGGCCTGATCTTGTGCAGACTTCTGTTTGTTCTTACTGGCCTTTATACCACTCTTCTGCCTGTCTTTATTTCTGATCTTCACCAGGTCAACAATAGGTATATATTTACCCTGGCCTCCATGATATAAAAATGGTTTGACATCTCTTTGTATTCTTTCATCCAAATCTAGAATACAAACACACACACACTATTTTAGTCATCTAGATCTAATGAGTTTAAAATGGTTATATACAGAAAAACAGTACATAATAACAATGAAATCTAATAGGCCTTTGAAAGATTTTTCTGGGGTTATAAAAATCTAGATATATTCTATCTGTGTTGTAATACTCTTAATTAATTATAAATATTTTTATAGTTCTTGATAAGTACAATATGAATTTTACTCATTAGCTACTAACCCCCCAAAGCATTCTCATCCAAGAAAATATGAACAAATAAGTGTTACTACTGACTGATTCTTCTACTTCTGCATTTTTATTTTCAAGTTGGAAGGTAGAGATAACCAGTCCTTTATAGGCTTTATCTGAAATAAACTGCATCTAGATCTAATGCTTTCACATTACGCAACCTTCAAAAAATGTTTTTCTTCTACACTTAAAGGGGTGCTTTATGGGGCAAGTAAAATTCATATATATATATATTATCTTGTTCAAATTGATTAAAATTTTAAGAACTGTCTGTTTTCAGTTAAATATATATATATAAATCTTACTTCTCTCTATTATATATTATATTATCTTCTTATCTTATATAATACAGACGTTACTTCAAAAAGGAAGATGATTACGTCCTACGCGACATGCATTTAGTCATGCATATTAACCAATGACTTAAATTCTGCCAAGTCACTGGTTTTCCTGGCTAGCTCAGGCAACCCATTCCATGCTCTAATAGCACTAGGAAAGAAGGAGTATTTGTACAAATTTGTCCTAGCATATGGGACGAGGAGTGTGCCTTTATCTTTGTGTCTTTCAGAGTATTTTATTAAATTTTGTTTTTGTATAAAATTTGAAGATTATGGTTCAGTGTTTTATGTATAATTGCTACTTTACTTTTGAGTCTTCTGTCCTGAAGGCTTTCTAAATTTAGTGATTTTACTAAAGGTGTTACTCTAATCAAGTGTGAATATTCGTTTGTTATGAATCTCACTGCTCTATTTTGTGTCTGTTCCAGTTTCTTAATGTTTTCTTGAGTTGAGGGGTCCCAAACAGAGGATGCATATTCTATTATTGGCCTAACCAAGGTTAAATAACATTTTAGTTTTATGTTCTTATTTGATTTATAGAAATTTCTTTTAATAAATCCTAATGCTTTGTTTGATTTTTTTCTTGTTTCATCAATATGTGGATTCCATGACAGTTTTTCATTTATTATAACACCTAGGTATTTTGCGTTTTTAGTCTGTGTTACTGGTTTGCCATGAATAAGATAAGTGGAATTAATTTGTTTTAGTTTTTTTGTTACTCTTAACAACTGACATTTTTCTGGGTGGAAAGACATGCTCCAATTTGATTCCCATTTCTGTAATTCATCTAATTCTCTTTGTAAAATATCTGTGTCTTGTGTTGTTTTTATTGTTCTATATATTATGTAATCATCTGCAAATAATCTAACTTTTGTTCCTGAAGTAATGCAATTTGGTAAATCATTTATGTAAATTAACAAGATTACAAAGACATTGAATAGTGATAATGTCTACTCGATCTAGATTAAAAGCAATAAAAGTGATGCTCAAGCACAAAAGTTCAGTGACGACATACAGCATTTAGACAAGCGGTATGAACATAAATCAACTGGTTTATAATTATTTATCGTATGTACCCTATTATTTCAACGAACCTGCCCAGTTTTTCGTCCATCGAGCAACTTTTGCCATTTCTACAAGCTCGCCACCACCTTTTAAATCCACAAGTTGATAAAGTTTGTTGGCTTCAGCATCGCCTTGATTTTTTACACCTGTAGCTACAACTGTCGTATTCCCCATAATCTATTCTGCATGAATATCGATGCAAATATTGGAATTAGATTAGATCATGATCTTATCCAAACACACAGCGATGATCGAAGTTTCATGTCCAAGTCAGGAAAGAATTGAGCTGCGTGCGCCATTTTGAAGCTCATTAAAATCCAAACAACAAAAGTTTTCATAGCAGCGCGTTCGACGATTAATGTAACGATATGATAAAATAGCATACGTTCATGACATTACTTCTTAAAGGTAATTTGATTTAATAATCTTTGAAAAGGGATGGGAAAAAAGCTGTATGACAAACAGAAACAGGTTTTTGTCAAAATAAACAAAACTTTTAATGGTTTTTATTAATTGCTAAGTGTGCGAAACTCTTAAATAAAGGTCAATAGTTTCCTTTTCCGGGTTAAATTTTCAACATAGCAACACTAGTGGCGGCGTTAACGACGGGGTGAGGATTTACCGACTGTGGCTTAGGCAGTTCTGGCGTAATTTAAAAGAGACTTTTAAACGCCACATTTTTTGTGTGTGTGTTCCTGAGATTAAAACTTGCTTTATTAAAAAGCATGACGTCGATAGAAACAGGAGGTGGTCCCACTTTAGAACAAAGAAGGGCTTTCGCAGGCTTGAAAGATGGAGCTGAAATTCCAGGGTAAAAGTAAATTCATAGATTAGATCTAGAACCCAGAAACTCATGTTAACTCATATAAAGATTTAGATCTAATTTCTTTTATTGCTTAGCCTATAATGATGCTTTTATAGTCTATAATTTTTATTTGAATTAAGCCCTTATATAATAACTATTATTTTAGAATAGGCCTATTGACTATTGCATTGTAAGAAATGAACATGATAATTATAACTTGGTCTAAATTAATTATTTTATCAATGGATACAGATACAGAGGATATATTCCACAAATAAAATACAGAGTTGGCGGAACTTATGGAGATGAAACAGCTGCTCTAAGTAAGGTAAGATATCAGAATTATACCTTTTAAAATCTTTTGAATATTACCACATAAAATAAACTCTATTTGTATATACAACAACAAAAATCAAAGATACACAATCTATACTATAAATAAAATTACTTTTTAAATCACAAAATAATATTCAGTAATTAGTTGACTTACTGCCATATATACCGTGCTTTTTTTTTTTTTTTTTTTTTTTTTTTTGTAAAAAAAAAAAATAGGTGCCGGTAGGCGCCTACTCAGTAGTTGATTGCCAAACTTTTAACTA